>NC_089850.1:59720832-60062618 GCF_036373705.1 Amia ocellicauda
TTATCTGTGGTGACTGGTATATTGCTACATGTATTGTGCCTCTTTAACTTCCACTCTGCTATTGCTTCTATCAGTACCTGCGGGTGCTGGTGTGACTCTCATAGAGGGGGCGTGTCTGTAGCACTGCACTTCACATCTTCCACTCCGCTGTGATGTAGTGAGCAGTCACAATTACGTAGCTTTCTGTAGCCCTTGACGTCCACCCGTCTGTGGTGATCGAAATACAGGTCCGCGACAATTTAGATTTGTTCATGTTCGTAAAGTTCCGAAGGGCTGCATAAAAGCAGTGGTGAGAAGCTGCTGTTGCTGCTGTGTTTTGGATCCTGTCATTGGCACACCAGGGTGATGTCGCTTCAGATGCGTGGCCATGCTCGATGTATTGCCACTTTCATATGGCTTTCTTATGCCACAGTGCCTACATACTGTAACAGTTTTGTCCACCACCCTTCTTCCATCATTATATTTTACTGGAAAGCCAAAATACTCCCATACATGCGATCTGAATGATGCGGGAGGCTTTTCAAGTTGTCCTGCTCCTCCGCTAGCCATTGCTGACTGATTAACATGCCCTGTTAATGTGAACACATGACTGCTCTGTATAGTTTCACTGCAACTCAGCATCGAGTTTTAAGAAACGAAATTACTTAAAAAGCAATATCGGCAGTAAAACTGTCTTCCACTCGGTGATTGTTAAAGAATTACGATTAAGTTAAAAAAATGCGCAATTAATCCGCGGGTCACGTGTGTGCCGAACCGTGGGTCGTGACCCGTACGGATCACGGATCAACTGCGATCCGTTGGACCCCTAATGAATTGCACCCCTAGTAAAGAGCAGAACCTCCACAGTAGTTTTCTCTGAAATACTTCCGGTACCACGTGCCAGGCCAGGGAGACAGTCAGAGATTAGAAAGTTTAACACGTGGTTGAAAGTTTGGTGTAGGGAAGAGGGGTTTAGGTTTATGGAGCATTGGTCTTTCTTCTGGGATAGATGGGACCTGTACAAACCGGACGGTCTACATCTAAACAGAAGGGGGGCTAATGCATTTGGAGAGCGTATGTGCAGTGAAATTGAGAATCATTTAAACTAGGAACCAGGGGGGCAGGGAGCTCTGACAATGGGAGATGTTCCTCTAAGGAAAGAAAACAACAGGAAACTGCTAGTAGAAAAGTCCTGAAATGTCCTCAATCCCAGGAGTATAAGGAACAAGATGTTAGACTTGGAAGCTGAAGTGCTGGCGTGTGACTATGATGTTGTAGGAGTGATGGAAACATGGCTTACGGAAAATGATGTGATGAATACAAGTTGGAAGGATACACACAGTTTAGGGGAGACAGGCAAAATTGAAGAGGGGGTGGGGTAGCATTATATGTGAAAAATGACATTGAGGCAGAAGAACTCAAATTCAAGTGGCAAATGTTCTAAATGAATATTTCACTGAGGTTTTTACAAATGAAAAAACAGATAACATGCCACATGTTAACAATCAGTCCAGTCAAACCCTAAGAGAGATCAGGATAAATGAGGAGGAGGTACTAAAGGGACTAGCAGAATTAAAAACAAACAAATCACCTGGGACAGATGGTATATTTACAACAGTACTTAAAGGAATAAGGGAAATTATTTATGGGCCGCTAACTCAAATATTCCAAATGACACTTAGAACAGGGGATGTGCCAACTGACTGGAAGACAGCAAATGTCAAACCAATCCAGAAGAAAGGGGACAAAACTGAGCCAGGAAATTACAGACCAATCAGTCTCACCTGTATCACCTGTAAAATGTTGGAAAAAATGATTAGACAGAAAATAGAGGAGCATCTTAATGAAAAACATATTATTGGAGATAGTCAACATGGGTTTAGACGAGGCAGATCATGTCTTACTAATTTATTAGAATTTTTTGAACATGCAACTGCAGCTGTAGATCATGTGAAAGCATATGGAGAGCGTATGTGCAGTGAAATTGAGAATCATTTAAACTAGGAACCAGGGGGGCAGGTAGCTCTGACAATGGGAGATGTTCCTCTAAGGAAAGAAAACAACAGATATAAGATATAAGGTATAAGATATACTTAGATTTTCAAAAAGCTTTTGATAAGGTTCCCCACCAAAGACTGACCCTCAAATTGGAAGCTGTAGGCATTCAGGGTAATGTAAGTAGATGGATTATGAACTGGTTGATGTCTAGGAAACAGAGGGTGTCGATTAGAGGAGTTGCTTCTAACTGGAGTGAGGTTGTTAGTGGAGTTCCACAGGGATCAGTACTAGGGCTTGTGCTGTTTCTAATCTATATTAATGATCTGGACTCTGGGATAGTTAGCAAACTTGTCAAATTTGCAGGTGATACTAAAATAGGTGGCTCAGCAGATACCATCTCTGCAGCACAGGCTATTCAGAGGGACTTAGATAATATTCAGTTGTGGGCCGACACCTGGCAGATGAAATTCAATGTGGAAAAGTGCAAGGTATTACATGCAGGTAACAAAAATGTCCACTATAATTACACTATGGGAGGAATACAACTAGATGACGTAACACATGAGAAAGACGTAGGAGTCTAAGTGGACTACTCACTTTCTCCAACTAAACAATGTGGGGAAGCTGCTCTAGAGGCAAATCAGAGGAGAACAACCAGACTTATTCCAGGTCTGAAGGGAATGTCCTACTGAGAGACTGAGGGAACTGAACCTTTTCACCCTGGAACAGAGGAGACTACGTGGGGACTTGTTCCAAGTCTTCAAAATCATGAAGGGCATCGACCACATCAAACCAGAGGAGCTTTTCCAGATCAGCAGGGACACACACATCCGGGGACACAAATGGAAATTGGGCTTCAAGGCATTCAAAATGGAAAACAAGAAACACTTCTTCACACAGAGAGTCATCACAATCTAGAACAAACTCCCCAGCGATGTGGCTGAAGAGACAATTTGGGAACATTCAAAAACAGACTGGATAGGATCCTTGGATCACTTAGTTATTAATGGACACCAAACAAGCACGATGGGTCGAATGGCCTCCTCTCATTTGTAAACTTTCTTATGTTCTTATGTTCTTGCGCACTGTTTGTTCTCTCCTAAACTCCACAGCTTTTTTTGATAAGGTCAGCCATGGGAGGTGGGAGGATGGATTCTGGAACATTTTGTACAAAGAACTTCCCTAGGTAAATTGCGATAAGGTGTGTGACACAGGGAGGATGAGATAGAACACTTTATATAAAGAACTTTCTTTCTTGATCGCAACACAAGGATTAAACTAGAATGAGAGGACAGTTAAGATACAGGAAAAGAGATAATATAAAGTATTGTTGTTACCACAGAGTTGAATGTGTGCTGCCTGGTACTTGGCTCACTGACTGATGACTGACCGCTCCACTTTGGGTCTTTGGGTTTCAGGAAGAATATTTTTATTCTGTCTTCACCTTTGAAAGCAAGGCATATGAGCAGTGCTTAATTTGTCAATCAGAAGGTGCCGGAACGCAAAGTGTACAGTGAGGGAAAAAAGTATTTGATCCCCTGCTGATTTTGTACGTTTGCCCACTGACAAAGAAATGATCAGTCTATAATTTTAATGGTAGGTGTTAGTAAGTGACATTACCATAAGCATAATAGAAATAGAAAATATTACTATATGCATAATCTTTAAAAATACAATTAAAATATGCCTGAGTGTTTAACTGTTGTAGTTTGTGATTTGTGACATTAGTGTGCTAGTGGTTTGAAACTGCAACACTGGTCAGCGTAACTCCAGGCAGTTATGTTCTCACTAAATACCTAAATTACAAACACCCACAAATACACAACCTTTATACTGCTTGTGCTGAATCGAAGAAGCCCAAAGAGAATAACTCTATACATATTTCCCCAAACAATCTTTATAATAAAAATATTCTACTGATTACAATATACAGTAGTCAATGCACACTAATTTCCATTATACACACAGTTATAAACAGTAATCATATGAAGATAGAAGTAATATATACAAAAAAAGAAAAATAAGATAATTCAAGATCCTGTGCTTTTCTTGTGTTCTCAGCACAATTGCAGATGTGTGATGTGATGGGGAACATGAAAAAATGGAAGTGCACTCTACCATAGTCTGTGAAAAGGGAGTGTAATGAACTTCAGGAGGAACACAAAGCTAGATCACATCAGTATATATTTCCTGTGTTTTGTTATATGGCAGTGGGGTTACGTAGTTTGACTCCAGATCTGTGGGGCCCTCGAAGCGAGGTTGGGGCAGAGGCATAGGGGCCCGGTTTTGCACAGGAGCCAGAGGTAGTTGGTTGGTGGAGACTTGCTGAACAATGACTATGGACTGAAAAACACAAGAACACACATGAGACAGACATATGACAGCATTAGTAACAGGTAGAATTGCCTGGTAGAAATATAATTACCATCATAGTAGAAAAATATATTATCTTTTAACCCGCTGCTGTATTCAGTCATTGCAATTTAAATCTCAGTTTAAAATTCACTATAACATATTAATCACTCACTGGCATGTTGTAAATTTTTTAATTACATTATTTTTTCAGATGATTAAATAATCAGATATATAATTAAGATATATATGTATATATATATATATATATATATATATATATATATATATATATATATATATATACACTCACCTAAAGGATTATTAGGAACACCATACTAATACTGTGTTTGACCCCCTTTCGTCTTCAGAACTGCCTTAATTCTACGTGGCATGCATTGATTCAACAAGGTGCTGAAAGCATTCTTTAGAAATGTTGGCCCATATTGATAGGATAGCATTTTGCAGTTGATGGAGATTTGTGGGATGCACATCCAGGGCACGAAGCTCCCGTTCCACCACATCCCAAAGATGCTCTATTGGGTTGAGATCTGGTGACTGTGGGGGCCGCATACTGGATGTTTTTCCCTTTTCACACCATTCTTTGTAAACCCTAGAAATGGTTGTGCGTGAAAATCCCAGTAACTGTGCAGATTGTGAAATACTCAGACCGGCCCGTCTGGCACCAACAACCATGCCACGCTCAAAATTGCTTAAATCACCTTTCTTTCCCATTCAGACATTCAGTTTGGAGTTCAGGAGATTGTCTTGACCAGGACCACACCCCTAAATGCATTGAAGCAACTGCCATGTGATTGGTTGGTTAGATAATTGCATTAATGAGAAATTGAACAGGTGTTCCTAATAATCCTTTGGGTGAGTGTATATACAGTGAGGGAAAAAAGTATTTGATCCCCTGCTGATTTTGTACATTTGCCCACTGACAAAGAAATTATCAGTATATAATTTTAATGGTAGGTGTATTTTAACAGTGAGAGACAGAATAACAACAAAAAAATCCAGAAAAACGCATTTCAAAAAAGTTATAAATTGATTTGCATGTTAATGAGGGAAATAAGTATTTGATCCCCTATCAATCAGCAAGATTTCTGGCTCCCAGGTGTCTTTTATACAGGTAACGAGCTGAGATTAGGAGCTCTCTCTTAAAGGGAGTGCTCCTAATCTCAACTCGTTACCTGTATAAAAGACACCTGTCTACAGAAGCAATCAATCAATCAGATTCCAAACTCTCCACCATGGCCAAGACCAAAGAGCTGTCCAAGGATGTCAGGGACAAGATTGTAGACTGGAATGGGCTACAAGACCATCACTAAGCAGCTTGGTGAGAAGGTGACAACAGTTGGTGCGATTATTCGCAAATGGAAGAAACACAAAATAACTGTCTCCCTCGGTCTGGGGCTCCATGCAAGATCTCACCTCGTGGAGTTTCAATGATCATGAGAACGGTGAGGAATCAGCCCAGAACTACACGGGAGGATCTTGTTAATGATCTCAAGGCAGCTGGGACCATAGTCACCAAGAAAACAATTGGTAATACACTACGCCGTGAAGGACTGAAATCCTGCAGCGCCCGCAAGGTCCCCCTGCTCAAGAAAGCACATGTACAGGCCTGTCTGAAGTTTACCAATGAACATCTGAATGATTCAGAGGAGAACTGGGTGAAAGTGTTGTGGTCAGATGAGACCAAAATCGAGCTCTTTGGCATCAACTCAACTCGCCGTGTTTGGAGGAGGAGGAATGACCCCATGAACACCATCCCCACCGTCAAACATGGAGGTGGAAACATTATGCTTTGGGGGTGTTTTTCTGCTAAGGGGACAGGACAACTGCACCGCATCAAAGGGACGATGGACGGGGCCATGTACTGTCAAATCTTGGGTGAGAACCTCCTTCCCTCAGCCAGGGCATTGAAAATGGGTCGTAGATGGGTATTCCAGCATGACAATGACCCAAAACACACAGCCAAGGCAACAAAGGAGTGGCTCAAGAAGAAGCACATTAAGGTCCTGGAGTGGCCTAGCCAGTCTCCAGACCTTAATCCCATAGAAAATCTGTGGAGGGAGCTGAAGGTTCGAGTTGCCAAACGTCAGCCTCGAAACCTTAATGACTTGCAGAGGATCTGCAAAGAGGAGTGGGACAAAATCCCTCCTGAGATGTGTGCAAACCTGATGGCCAACTACAAAAACGTCTGACCTCTGTGGTTGCCAACAAGGGTTTTGCCACCAAGTACTAAGTCGAAGGGGTCAAATACTTATTTCCCTCATTAACATGCAAATCAATTTATAACTTTTTTGAAATGCGTTTTTCTGGATTTTGTTGTTGTTATTCTGTATCTCACTGTTAAAATACACCTACCATTAAAATTATAGACTGATCATTTCTTTGTCAGTGGACAAATGTACAAAATCAGCAGGGGATCAAATACTTTTTTCCCCCACTGTATATATATATATATATATATATATATATATATATATATATATATATATATATATATATATATATCAACCAGCAGATCAAACCAAACAAGTTCCCTGAACCTTCCTAACAAATCATACAATTTGTTGTAAAATACTCAGGTGTTTGATGTGTGTGGTGAGTGTTTTGCAGTTGACACTGCAGTCTCACCACGGGCAACTGATTGCAGGTCGCTATGCAGCCGAAAGCAGAGATGGAGATAGAGATACACAACTCCAGCAGAGAGAGGACCAGCATAATGCCACTCACCACCTGGGACAAGTACTGTCACACACAACAGACAACAAAAGCAGCAGTTATACTAATTTTACATACTGAGTGTTTCAGTTTCAGTGTTTCTGATAATGTAAGGAAGGATATATACTACACGTTGTAAATAAGTTAGAACCGTATTATAAGTGACCTCCTGAAAACACACACATTGAAATCCTAACAGTTTTTAGTAAACCATTATTTGTCCAAAGCTACTGAATTGTTAAGAAGCCGAAACTACACGATACTGCTATATGTATGTTTCAATGTGTATGAAAGGTTTACACTACATGTATATACAATTCTGTAGTGTGAAAAAAGAATATGATGAGAAAATGAAGACACCACTGTCAGTGGCAGAGCCACGTGCGACATGCAACAAAATGCAACAAAATGCAACAACCATGCAGGACATTTATGTCTGTGAAACGGTTCTCTAGTGATAGTCCTTTTCACCAGTCATTGTTTACTATTCATGCAAAGACATTCCAGTGTTTATGGGCAAAAGATTCATTCTAGAAAGTCTACCACACCAAGTTCATGGAAACCTGAGTCTTTGACTATTTTGTTTAGTTTCATGTTTCTGTGTTTGGGCAGCAAATTAAGTGCTCAATTTACCTGTAATGTGCTGTTTTGAATTGTTGAATTAGGTGATGGTATAGTCACATCTACGGCATAGAGGATTATTCCTGTGGAAGCCACAATGCTACTGATAATGTTCATGGCAATGGCTCCCTTGATCTGAAAAAAGTACAAAATAATCAAGTAAGATATCTGATGGGAGTCACAGATGTCAAGAATTTGTATTTTTTTTCTACCCAAAAAGTTGAATAATTGGTAGTACCCTTGCATTTCATGACACACTACACTAGTGAGATGATGAAAACTTCCCTGTTTTAATTCTACAATAGATCAGTGCTGAGCTTACCAAGTGTGAGCAAGGGTTCTGGTTTGCAGCCACAGAGAGGGAGCCAGAGATGATGTACTGATAGGAGAGATATGTGAGTTTTATTTATTTATTTTAAGATGTAATCAGCCAAGCCATTACTGATTTTCAATGTGCCATGAGGACCCAGGATATTAGACACATTTAACAAAGCATTCTTCTAACGCTTTGCAAATAATTAAGCCATTTCCCCCACATTTATACTTAAAAAAAAAAAAAATCCTTACTTAATGCTAAATCTCAGATTTGAAATAAATAAATAAATACATAAATCAATAAATATGGATTGTTTAACTAAATATTTAGCTACATACTAAATATGTGCTTTGCAAACTAAACATTTAAGTTTGAAATTAATATTTAACTTAAATCTTAAATCTCTTAAATCTCTTAAAAGTCACTAAATATATAGCTTTTAAATAAATGTTTAGTTTAGTTTTCCATTTTATGATTTAGCTAAATATTTCGTCAAACAAAACTTAAGATTTAAAAATATATATATTTATAAATTGATGGAAAAACTGCTTAATTTACTCAATCTGGACAAACACAAGATTAAATCTGTGAAAAAAGATTTACACGGTTTTACATTTGGTGTCCCATACATCTCTTGCAGTATTTCAAAATGCATATAAAATGATAGAAGAAGATGCTTACAAAGACAGCTCCCCAGAATGGGAATCCAGTTGTTATAACAATGTAGGACATTGCTAGCTGGACTACACCAATCAGCACAACTGTTAATGCAGTCATGATCTGAACAACCTGTGAAAAAAACAAGAGAAGGGTAAGGCCAGTGACACAGCAGCCTGCCTTTGAGTGTGAAGACTGGCGTCCTGTCCTGGGTGTATTCCTGCCTTGCACACTATGCCTGCCGGGATCGGCTCTGTGACCCTCACCAGGATAAGCGGTTTCAAAGATGGATGGACTTTGTGTTTGTTCTTAAATGGGGATGTGGGGTGACTGGCCTGTATTAACATTTGAAGACTCTGTATAGGAAGTTGAAGAAAATGTTTTGTGATAATGATATAATGTTTTATATTAATACTAGCATTAGAAGTAGTTTGTATACATACTGAGCAGATTAGATTTAGCAGGACAAGTAAAGGGTCAACAAGGTTGATTTGTTAGAAACTCCTGTCAGTAATGAAAGATTACACAGTGCCGAAATAGCCTACAGCTGTCTGCTGAGAATTTGTTTATGACTTAATCGTTTCTCTAGATAGGCAGGAATTGTTTCTGTTACTGAGCGAATGACACTAGGTAAATGACGACCGTGGGATCTCATCTTCCTAGTGCACATCAAAGACGGACATCTGCTTTTTGGTTCCATTACCTCTTCACGGGAGGACAGATCGTAAAACGGATCCGGACCTGTATCTTCTAATTGGATGAACGGCCATAAGATGTTACGTCATTTCCCTATAAAGCTGCACTCATGTTTGTAAGCATTAAGTCTCACTGAAGGAATTATTCCTGACATGGCGCTTCCAAGCCGGCTTGATTAAAGTTCTGTTTGCTTTATCTCGACGACTTCTCCACTTATTTCCGAGACAGTTCTACAACATTAAACACCAGCATGGACTGATTCCCACAAGACAATACAGCTTCAGCACCACTTTACCAAACATTACAAACCCAGAACATCTTTCAAATTGTGTGCCTCATTTTACTATGTATAAAAATGTGATGAGTGTCATGGGACACACTCAGCAAAGTATCTGTAGGCAACTACGCCAGTGGTTAAGGGCACTAGGACCCAAGACACCTGTCTACAACCTACTAACCTTTCCACGTTCACAGGTTCTAAAATTATGACAGTGGGATGTAAACCCAGCAACCAGCACAACCCAGGGACAGACAGTACCAAGTTACAAGTTTAAAAGACAGGTTTATTGAATTGCAGATATCTCAAATTGCATTTGAGATATTTCAAATTAACTCTATTTGAAGATATCTCGAATTGAATTTGAGATATCTCAAATGCAATTCAAGATATCTGCAATTCAATTTAATATATCTTGAATTGTATTTTGAGGTATCTCTAAATGACAATTTGGCTTGCCATAGTTCATTGCCTATCCACTCCACAAGCTCTGCTTCAAGTCTCCCCGTTCTCACCATTCTGCCTTACGTGTGCTCTCTTCTCTCCTAAAAAGGCAGAGATCCCCCACCCTTTTCCCCCAGTTATCCAACCACAAATGTTTTTCACTCTTTGGTTTAAAGGTTGTTAACGGGTTCTAAATCAACTAACTAACTGCAGGTGTTTTCTTGGTTCACACAAAGACGTGCCCAAAATAACCAAACTCACTTTGTGATAGTGATAAATCAAATCGTGTCAAAATAAGTGCAAAATATATAAAAACAAGTTTCAAAATATGTATATAATTAAAAGTGATTATACAAAAAGTAATGAAGTATAAAGAAAGGGCTATATGTGTGCAGCAATTAGTCATCCTGTGATAAAAACACAGTTTGCATCCCACTAATATTTTTAGCAGATGTATAGCATGTCAGCCCTACAGGAACCTGTTAAAGCAGTGTGGGTAGTTTGAGAAAGAGGGTAGATGGTCATTTTCTAGTTGCAGGACCTAGAGTACCGGATGTTGCCGGCAAGGTCTATGTGAAGGGGTCTATGCCGGCATTTTGACACCAGGATTTTTCCACCTCAGGACCTAGTCTAAATGTTAGCAATTTTGCGGAAATGTGTCTGTATGAATGGAACAGGGTTAGGATTGCAGGCATATGACGCACCACGATGGTAGTTTGTTTCGAGTTATTTCATTTGATTTTAAGGCAAAAAAATGAAAAATAAAATAAGTTGTTCTGAGCAATCAATCAATTGCAGATTGATTTTTTCTCTTTTTTTTGTTGATTTAAGTTTGCTGCAGTGTGTCAAGACCCCCACACAATGCCTCTCGTTATGTGACCATGAACCGAGAGATGAGTCTCAAACTGGGTTCACAGGTTCAAATTATCTGTGAGCCCTAGGTCCAGTGACCACACAGCAAAAACACACAACCATACAGCCTGATGACCTGGTCATAGCGCGAAAAAGCACCTACATTGTCGTATCGTTTGCATTTCCCTCCTGACTGTTTGTTCTTGGTTAGTGAGTACGAGCTGAACTGGTGCCCTGGTCAGAACCAATAGCCCAGTAAACACAATGGAAGGAAACTGGTAAAATAGGCAAATTATTGAACTTTTCAAATACGTATAGAATATGTATCCATATCTTCTGTCCCGAATCCACATGCATCTGTAGCATCTTGTTCCCAAGGCTACAATGCTCTTGCCAGCATCCTCTGTTTTGTCTGTGTAAGGGTATATGCCAGCATTTTGCAGGTATTCAAAGACAGTGTGAATGGGGATGCATCAAAGCATTTTGTTGGTATTTCAGTGTGGAAGGGGCTTTAGGAATTAGAACAGAGGATGATAAAGGAAGGCCAAATTACAGAGAGAGCATGAGAGAGAGAGAGAGAGAGAGAGAGAGAGAAGGAAAGAAGGTGGCTATGACAGGGAGATATAGATGTCTTACTCCTAGGGCTTTTGGCTCTCCTTTCAAGAACCTCCTCAGTTTATCTTGGGCCTGGCCGACAGCAGGGTTAGGCATTGATTGCCATTGAGAGAGATTGCTGAACTGAGGCCCCCCCGGGGCTGGGGTCGGTGTCATCATCATCATCATCATCATGTCATTGGAGTTGACGACAGAGGGGGCAGTCATGGTCTGTTGGTGATCTTCAAAGATGGCCTTTCCTGCTGGATAAGAAACACACAGACTCACCCTCAAAATCCACAATATGACTCAGCATCTTAACCAGCAAATTAGTCTTGCTGCCACTCTCGCTGACTGGGCTCCTGAGGATAAGTATTCAGTAGGCACCATCAGCAGCAACTGCTGCTTTAGTGGCCACAGAAGTGTAATATTGGTTTTGCTTATTTGCATGATATTATTTTTGCTCAATCAATTAATATGCCAATAAATCTCTCTGTAATGACTCGTTGTAGTCTGTTGGAAGACATACAGGTCTGCATGCTGGTTTGTTTAGGCTGATGTTTTCTGTGTTGATTGATGCAATACAGTAAAATGTAGGACTTAATTTAACACCTCCCTTTATCTATAGATACCGTGTGAGCGAGTAGATGTGTCTCTAAATTTTCCAGAATAAAAACAAACAAAATACAATATGGAAACTATTAAGTTTTAACTTCCATTGGAACATGTCTGTCCGCCATTGCTCTCTATCTGACTTCCGACCACTCTATGGCAACATTATAAAAGCGAACAGTCTGCATCTTCATCTTCATCATCATCACTGGTATTTTTTGGGTCCGAATTATGATGTACAATGAAGGAAAAAAGTATTTGATCCCCTGCTGATTTTGTACGTTTGCCCACTGACAAAGAAATGATCAGTCTATAATTTTAATGGTAGGTGTATTTTAACAGTGAGAGACAGAATAACAACAACAAAATCCAGAAAAATGCATTTCAAAAAAGTTATAAATTGATTTGCATGTTAATGAGGGAAATAAGTATTTGACCCCTTCGACTTAGTACTTGGTGGCAAAACCCTTGTTGGCAATCACAGAGGTCAGACGTTTTTGTAGTTGGCCATCAGGTTTGCACACATCTCAGGAGGGATTTTGTCCCACTCCTCTTTGCAGATCCTCTCCAAGTCATTAAGGTTTCGAGGCTGACGTTTGGCAATTAGCAGAAAAACACCCCCAAAGCATAATGTTTCCACCTCCATGTTTCACGGTGGGGATGGTGTTCTTGGGGTCATTCCTCCTCCTCCAAACACGGCGAGTTGAGTTGATGCCAAAGAGCTCGATTTTGGTCTCATCTGACCACAACACTTTCACCCAGTTCTCCTCTGAATCATTCAGATGTTCATTGGCAAACTTCAGACGGGCCTGTACATGTGCTTTCTTGCGCTGCAGGATTTCAGTCCTTCACGGCATAGAGTGTAACCAATTGTTTTCTTGGTGACTATGGTCCCAGCTGCCTTGAGATCATTAACAAGATCCTCCCGTGTAGTTCTGGGCTGATTCCTCACCGTTCTCATGATCATAGAAACTCCACGAGGTGAGATCTTGCATGAAGCCCCAGACCGAGGGAGACTGACAGTTATTTTGTGTTTCTTCCATTTGCGAATAATCGCACCAACTGTTGTCCCCTTCTCTGATAAAAAGTTGGTTCCTTAAAAGCCCTACTGTTTAACATAATTAAAAGGAAATTATTTAAATGAAGTGTTCAATTAAGTAATTCAGAGCTCGGCTAGAACAGAAACCAGCAGGGTAGGGGTTCTCCAGGACTGGGGTAGTAACCCCTGTTTTAAAGGCTTCTTATTCAGAATCGAGGGTCTCACAACATTGCAGAGAAACAAACACCGTGGCCAGGACAGTCATCATCTGAAGCAGAACTTCATTATGGCATGGGCATGCCAAATTACAAACATTTAAATTATAAATAAAATCTGATGCATTGCCATTTCATTACTAAATTACACAACACAGTCCGAAAAAGTACTTCTATAACACATCAACATTATTTTGCACTATTTATTTAACATTAAATGTACAGAAAATGCAGTAGACTTACCTAAAAAGGGTAAAAAGTGCAATGCGGGAAGTACAACTGTGACTTGTTTGTGTCTAGAATATGCTTGTACTACTTCTCCTTTTCTCCATTTATTTTCTGCCAAAACACATGGACACATGTTGCAATAACTATATTCATATTCAAAGAAAAAATGGTGGGTTTTAGAACATAAATGTTCAATTTCACTGATATTCATGGTGAGGTATCACAGTTTTTTTCAAGCCTACACAGTTTTGCTCTCTTTTGTACACTAAACAATGTCCATTATGCTAAACTTTTAAACAAACAAACAAAAAACAACTTAAATCCAGCAAATTATGCAGATATCAGAAGGGCGAGACCATTGAAAAAGGAAATACATTGATTCTCAGTGGAGTCGCTTGTCTTATTTTTAGCCCTTTTCAGTTCTTTCTTTAAAAAAAAAGGCACATAATGTACATTATGCTAAAATGTTAGCAAAAAACAAATATACAATTCTACAATGATGAAAAGGGGATATTTCAGTGTTTGGACCAAAGTTTAAAAAATCAAAACAACCAAAGATAATAAAGATATCCAACCATAACTCAATTTCACACCAATACTACTACTACTACTACTACTACTACTACTACTACTACTACTACTACTACTAATAATAATAATAATAATAAAAATAATACAAATAAGTAATCACTCCATTAACCCTATGTATCCAAAGTATAGTTCCAAATTCTACCAAAGAATAAAATAAACTCCGTCCAATCAGTGTTACAATACTTGGCACCACATCTACTCTGTCCTACTAATATATGCAGTTCATTTCTCAAGTATATTCTTAAATGTGAACATACATATAAAAACTATTAAAATAGGGAACAGAGCCACTCATTTCCCTTCAATATCACGCATATGCCCCAACAGACAGAGTCTGAGTCCGTGATCCCCCATTCTCTGTAGCTGCTGATGTGCGTGGCCCAAGAGCTCTATTGTCCTCTGAATATATCGCCTGGTGCTAATCCAAGTATCAATGCCGTTAAACTCTAGGCCCTTACATTTTTCGGTTGCTCTCAATAAAGGCTTTCTTCTGGTAACCCTAACAAATAGTTTATTGACAGGGAGGTGACATCTAATTGTAGATGGGAGCATCTTATTGTCCTTTAATTCTCCAACTGTGGCCCCATGAGCCTTCTTTGTCTCACAATCCAGCTTCCTCACTGTGCTTGGGGTCAAGATGCATGTGCGTGCTCTACCAGGCAGGTTTACCACTGTTACACTGGTTTTTAACTTCTTAAGGATTGCTTCTATTTCTTCAGACATTTACTAAGAACTTGCAAAACCAAGGTAGCTTGCTATAATTTGTAATACACTGGTAAGTCAAACAGGCCTACTCATCGATGCTTAATATAAAGCATCCCAAACCACAATCTGAAAGGGTCTGACTCGTAGAGAAAGCTGTTGTAATGAACAGCAGGCATGTCTGGCAGGACGGAGGATTGTTGACTTTTTCTTATTTTCTCAGGCTGTTTTCTGCAGCCAGTAAAACGTAACACTGCTGACAACAGCTAAATATGTAACTGTGTGTACACTGTGTGCACAGGCACAGCTATTCTCTCCAGAGGGAGGGATTCTGGTAGCTGCGGGTGTAATAGCAGGGAGTTGACTGAGTTTTTACTGGGACCAGGACAGGCTTGTGAATGCTGTGAAGGAATGGCAGCCAGATCTGATCTGGAAGTGGAGCTCTCCTGTCCTGTGTGCTGTGAGATCAACAAGGAGCCCGTCGTGTTGCTGTGCAGCCACAGCTTCTGCAAAGCTTGCCTGCATTAATGGTGGGAGACCAAGGCCGGCAAATGTCCGGTCTGCAGGGAGAGACTGTGGCGAGGAGACGCCCGCTCTCAGCCTGGCGTTGAAGAAGGTGTCTGAGTCTTACTTAAAGCAGAGAAGCCAGGCAGCTCCAGCAGGGGTCCAGGCCGAATGCCGTCTTCATGGGGAGACACTCAGGATGTTCTGTTTGGATGACAGGGAGACAATCTTCGTGGTGTGCCAGGTTTCAAAGACACACCAGAAGCATGAAGTATGGCCAATACAGGAGGCAGCACAGGAGTATAAGGTTGGGAACAGACAAGAACTGGATTGAGGGGACTTGGATATGTTGTGATAGTTGGTATTAGGCTAGTTAGAAAATGGATGAGGATCCTTCGTAGGAAATGTGTTTTGATAGAGAAAGACAGCACTATAATTAATGTAAAGTCTAACTATTTTATTATTATTATTGACATCGTTACAACACTTTTTACAGTATATGTCAGTTAATTTAGGTAGCCTATTCAGTCTAGTGAAATCTGTGCAATGAAATTTGGGATGCATACAAACAGGATCATAATTAACTCATTTTATTAGCACCCTGTATATATATTACACTCTGCCATTCTAGTCGTTGCCACTGGACTCTCGGGCAAGCCAGCTGAGAAGTCACTCAAGTCGCCACAGCTAAGTATCGCTTTTTCTCTCGCGTTTCCTCTTTTAGTTAAGTTACATTGACTGTTTACGTGGTTTGTTGTTTAGCTACAAATTGTACATCTTGCACCTGTTTTGTAGGAAGAGCAGCGACTGTTTGTTAGTGAGTTTAGCCAGTAACATAGTGCACTCGACACGCCTTGTCTGCAATCAGAAGCGTTACACTGTGTAGGCTGTGATTTATTTAGCATTTGTTTAACATTACTACGAGCTATTGTTCAGTGTAACTGCGTGTGTCTGGCACTGTCTTTGTCTGTATTCAGATATTAAGCGGCCATTTATTGTGCTATTACAGCCCCGTAGCCAGCCTAGTGGAAGGGGGGGTCTTTTTTCAAAAAGTGGACCTTTTTGCAGTTTTTCCCCTCATTTTGTATTTAATTATGAGGTTCAAACACTTCATTTTGGTGACTTTTTATGCACTAATTTGTGCTGGATTAGCTTGTCTGCTGGTATCTTAACGATCACGCTTTTTGATGCACCGAAAATATTTACTACAATGTTGTCAAATTGCTTTCCATGATAATGTTCCACCTTTTTCAGTCCAAACATACACACACACACACGTGAATGGAGAGCCGACACAGAGGAACACACATCACACATATTCAGGGTAAAAACCTTCCGAATCGGTCACTGTAGCTAGCTAGTTCCACTGGATGGATAATGGTCAGAATTTACTGTGTTCTTCCTTGACCCATGCTACACCCCTCCACTGAGTTTTGTGAAAATCGGTCTTGTAGTTTTTGCGTAATCCTGACAGACACAGACACACACGAGTAAAAACATTAGCTGCCTTCTGCTCCTGTGGGGTTGACGACTGTTAGCTAGCACGTAGTTAGCGTTAGCCATCTCAACTGTTAGGTTAGGTAGTAAATATAACAACCTTACCCTGTTTGGCAGTCTTTTTGAACATATGTTCAATATTCTGCGACAATGACGCTGCTGCCTGCTTTCTCTTCCGTCTCCCCTGCTCTTTTTGCCCCATACTCACTATCCAGCTGGATGTCGTTGGCCTCACAGATTTTGCTATGAGTGCATAATGTCAGTTGCTGCGCACAGGGCTGGCCCTGACCAATTTGGTGCCCTAGGCAAGATTTTAACTGGTGCCCCTTGCATCGCAGTCAGTTCCACCACAGATCATTGTGTTCATACACTCACACAGACTGCATAGCTTTATGTCTTTGATATTTTCTTTATTTTAGAAACAAAAACCCCACACAAACAGTATAAAAACAGTATTATAGAAACAAGTGACATAAAATGAATTATACAGTATAAAAAAAGTATTGCATGAAAAAACGATATTACAGACACCTTAGTGCAATATGCATAATGTAGCAATGTTCTACAGCAGGGCTAGTAAATTATTTTGTGTCAGGGTCCAAATTTCTTGGTCAAGGTATAGTCAAGGTCCAGACAGGACTAAATCTGTGAATTAGTAATATACCCTGTTGCTTATATTTAGTATATTAATTTCACAAAGTACAAAAATGAATTGGTTAAATAAATGTATATATTTGTATTAAAACGGTTTCAGACCACTTACATTTTAATTTGTTAAAGATTACTGTAGTTATATAGATAAACATAATAGAAACTTTCAAGCATTTTGTGTCTCATTAGATTAAAGTCTGTACCATTTCCCTTTGTCCCACTGTGCATTGCACAAAATTAGTTTTGAAAAATGAGGGCGAAGATGATTGAGTAATTCAGGGTGGGGGTCTGGGGGTCCCCCAGAAGATTTTAACAACAGACCTGAAATCATTTCGAAGTAAAAAAACAGCTCAAAATCTCCATGAAATCAGGCAGATTTGGACTCAAACACATCTTTGCTTCACAACCACACATCACCAGCGAAAAATCCCATATCAAGCAACATTATATATGCAAACTGGATGCGGTTCCTGGTGCTGGTCAGTCACAGATCTGTGTCGGCGGGTCTGTAATTGAAACGGTTGAGGAGCACAACTCTGGATGTGTGGCTACTGAAACACGCGTCTGCATTGAAATCAGCTGTGTCCGCCGCTGATGTAGGAGTTCCTAGGTGAACACAAGCTGTGGCACCGTGCCCCCCCCGGTCGTGTGCGCACTTTTATATTTTAGAGGTGAGGTTGACATCTGTCCACACGACAAACGATGCACGTTTTAGCTGCTTATGTATAGAAATCAGGAGAAGCGAATAGCTGTGTTCGTGTTGTGTTTTTGACAAGTACAAAGTGTGTGCAGAGACGCCGGACAGGGAATCTGCGCGCAGTCAACTCACTGACTGACTAACTAACAGCAGCTCTATACAGGACATCCCATATTAATACATCACATCCTATTGGCTAATAACCAGGAATTGCTGTGACTTGGTTCCACACAATAACAAGCACTGAGTGCAACAAACGTAACATTACATAAAAAAAAAAAATTCTTCACTCATTCGGGCGCCCCTATGGATGGATGGCGCCCCTAGCATTTGCCTATTCCGCCTATAGGGCTGCCCTGGCTGCACATGTAATACTCCTGTAAAGCATGATATTAATGAATACAAAAAAAGGGACTTACATTCTGGACCTTTGGCAGTCTTTTGAACTACCCGAACCCCTCCTGGCTACAGGTATTATCAGTACTGCGTGGGAGGGAGGGCCATCCTGTTTCTGTCCTAAGTAGTTACAGGTGTCGTATTTAACCGCCCCCCACCCCTCTGCAGCAGCAGTCAGCGCCAGCAGCCTTCAGTGCCCCCCTTCCGAAGGGCCCCATCTACAAAGGGCAGGGACTCTAGCTGCGGGACTCCAGCGAGGAGAAGACTGCGAGGAGACGCCGCACAGCAACAACAGGCAACCATGACGATCTCTCAGATTCCCGTCCTGCTATCTCCTCCCTCTTGGCGCGCACCTGCGCACCATTGTTTCCCTAATCCCTCCAACCTCATCTCTCTGCCTCTCCCCCCCTCCTCCTCCCTCTCCTCTACTTCACTCTCTGGGGGCCTGTGGAACTGCCACTCAGCTTCCAACAAGCCCCACTTCATCTGCGCCTTCGCTTCCCACCAGTCTCTGGATTTCCTCGCTCTCACCGAGACATGGATCTCCCCAGACAACTCTACCACCCCTGCATTATCCTCTCTGTTCGTCCTGTCCCACTCCCCTCGTCTTACCGGGCGGGGAGGAGGAACAGGGCTCCTGCTCTCCCCTTCTCTCCTCTTCTCTGTCCCCCCCTCTCTCTCCTCTATCTCAACCCACAGCTTTGAATTCCATGCAGTGGAAATCACCTCTCCCTCTCACCTCTTCCTTCTAGTTCTCTACCTTCCACCTGGTCCTCTCACCTCCTTCCTGGATGAACTCGACTTTCTTCTCTCCTCCCTCCCCTCACTGTCCTCACCTACCATCCTCCTGGGAGACTTCAACATCCACCTCTCCAACCCTTCCCACTGTGCCGGATTTCTTCCTCTCCTTCAATCCTTTAACTTCTCTCTCTCCCCGTCTCCCCCCACTCACAGGGCTGGCCGCCATCTAGACCTCATCTTCTCTAGAGGCTGCTCCCCTTCAACATTCCCCATCACACCCATGGACATCTCGGACCACCACTTCATTTCCTTCTCCCTTTCCCTCCCCTCCCTCCCCATTCCACCCACTCCCTCTGTCACCTTCTTCCGTAATCTCCGGTCTGTCTTCCCCTCCACCCTTGCCTCCACTGCCCTTACTCTCTTACCTTCCATTGACTGTTTTTCCCATCTATCTGTCAACTGTGCTACCTCCTCTTTGTTCTCCTCCCTCACCTCCTCCCTTGACTCTCTCTGTCATCTCACGTCTCGTCCTGCCCGTCCCTCCTCTCCTCAGCCTTGGCTCTCTGCTGTTCTCCGCTCAACCCGAACTAGTCTGCGTGCCGCCGAACAGAAGTGGAAAAGGACCAAACTCCCAGCCGCCCTCGAACTCTACCGCTCTCTACTGTCCACATTCTCGTCCTCTCTCACCTCAGCCAAGAAGTCTTACTTCCAATCACTCTTTGAATCCACTGTCAACAACCCCCACAAACTCTTCTCCACCTTCTCCTCCCTCCTTGCCCCTCCTCCCCCTCCTCCTCCCCCATCTCTCACTGCTGATGATTTTGCCTCCTTCTTCTCCTCCAAGATTGCAGACATCCGCAGGCTCTTCAATACTCCACCCTCATCTCCCATCACACCGAAACCTCCCACCAATCAAGCTTCCTTTTCTTCATTCTCGCCTCTGTCAGATGCTGAAGTTTCTGCTCTCCTCCTACATCACAAACCCACAACGTGTGCCATGGACCCTCTCCCTTCTCACCTCTTCTAAGCAACCGCTCCTGATCTTCTCCCCTTCATCTCCTCCCTCCTCAACTCCTCCCTCCTCTCTGGCTGCTTCCCCTCTGCATTTAAACAAGCTGCTGTCATCCCACTGCTCAAGAAACCAACCCTTGATGCCACCTCTCCTCAGAACTACCGCCCTGTCTCCCTACTTCCCTTCCTCTCCAAGACTCTCGAGCGGGCGGTGCACCGAGACAGCTCTCCTGGCAGTCACTGACTCCCTGAGCTGTGCTCTGGCGGCCTCCCTCTCCTTCGTCCTCATCCTCCTTGACCTCTCCGCAGCATTTGACACCGTTGATCACTCCATCCTCCTCTCCTGCCTCGCTGACCTTGGAATCTTGGGGACTGCTCTCACCTGGTTCTCCTCCTACCTCAGTGACTGGTCCTACCAAGTGACATGGCGAGGCTCCTCATCCACCCCCCAACCTCTCCTCACAGGCGTTCCCCAAGGCTCCGTCCTGGTCTCTCTATACACTCGCTCCCTGGGCCCCCTCATCGCTTCCCATGGTTTCTCCTACCACTTCTACGCTGATGATGCCCAGATCTTCCTGTCTTTTCCCTCTTCCGACCCTCTCATCCCCTCTCACATCTCTTCCTGTTTGTCTGCTATTTCCGCCTGGATGCACTCTCACCACCTCAAGCTCAACCTCTCCAAATCGGATCTCCTGTTTTTCCCCCACTCTTCATCACCTTCTGCTGATCTCCCCATCTCGATCCCCTTGGAATCCACCACACTCTCTCCTTCTTCTTCCGCTAAAAATCTAGGAGTCACCCTCGATCCTGCGCTCTCCTACACCCAGCACATCCCCACACTGACACGCACCTGTAGATTATTCCTGAGTAACATATGCCGGATCCGTCCCTTCCTCACCGACTACTTGACTCACTGGTCCTCTCCCGCCTGGACTACTGCAACTCCCTCCTGGCCGGCCTGCCTGCATCTACTACCCGCCCGCTCAAGCTCATCCAGAACTCTGCGGCTCGTCTGGTATTCTCTCTGCCCCGATTCGCACATGCTACTCCACTGCTCCGTTCCCTCCACTGGCTCCCTATACCGGCACGCATTCAGTTCAAGACATTGACCCTCACCTAACGCTGTCTCGACCACACTGCACCAAGCTACTTTCAGTCCCTCGTCTCCCCATAAATCCCCTCCAGACCACTGTGCTCCTCCAGCGCCAGAAGACTAACTCTGCCTCCTCTCCACTCTCCTTCCTCCAGAGCCCACTCCTTCTCATCCCTGGCCCCTAAATGGTGGAACAACCTGCCCACCGAAGTCAAAACAGCAGAGTCCTTGACCTCATTCCGGCACTTACTCAAGACGCATCTTTTCCGACAGTACTTGATTGTTTTCCTCCTTGCTCCCTTTCCCGTAGCCCTTGACTGTGACCCTACATCTTGACAGCACTTAGCTTTTACCTTCCAGGATGTAGGACCTCACTTACTGTACTTGTGTAAATTGTAAATTGGAATTTGTAAAATGTATTATTTAGAATTGCTGTGTTTTAGCTAAATTGAAATTGTAATGAATGATGCCTTTTACTTAACTGTATTTTTGCACTTTGTTTGCACTTATGTTGTAAGTCGCCCTGGATAAGGGCGTCTGCCAATAAATAATAATAATAATAATAATAGTAAGACATTTTTAAGGGAATCATAAGTCTTGATTAATCACTAAGAGTTAAGATGTGTTCATTGCCATTCATTCCAGGAGGAACTCAAGAGTGCCATGAAGACCCTGCATGACCAATTGACAGCTTTAAATAAAGCAAAGGAAACTTGTGAGGAAGCAGTGCAATACATTAAGGTAACCTTCCTGTACTGTGACACTTCCAATGTAGAATGCAGAGCCACATGTCCTGAGGAACTCACTGCACGTTTCCCATCCCAGCGCCAGGTCTCCCAAATGGACAGCCAGATAGAGGAAGAGTTCGAGAAGTTGCACCAGTTTCTACGAGGTGAGGAGGCGACCAGGAGAGCTGCTCTGTGGGAGGAAGAGGAGCGCAGCAGTCAGAGGATGAAGGAGAAGATGGAGAACATTACTAGAGAGATAACAGCCCTTTCAGACACAATGAGAGCTATCAAACAGGACCTGAGAGCTGATGACATCACTTCTACAGGTGAAGACGTTTTAACTTTGTGACAAGAGTTAATGCAGTGCAGATATTAACCCTTGTCCAAATACTAATATTGACAGATTGTTACACTTTAGCATTTGATTGTATGTGTATTGTTATAGAAGTGCCAATCAACTGGGCTTTTTCTGCATACACCATATTCCCTGCATATGCACAACCATAATTGTGATCTGTCTCTCTTATAAATATATATAGTAGTAACATATGTCATTGTCTTTCTGTTGCTCTTAAGATGTACAAGAACCCGATGTGTAGGTATCTACACCCTGACCTCCATTACCCCAGCATTGTTTGCTGTTTTAATTGTTTTCTCAGTTTCTGTTTTTCTCCCTACACAATCTCAGTTGCATCATCATTGCGTGCTGGATATGATTACTCACAGATTAATCAATACAGGCTTGCTCCTGTAATTAATCATGTAATCTGTAAATAATTAATATATGAATACCCCAGAAATAACCAATGCATTTCCTGAGTTTGGATGTTGATCACATGACCCCTAATCCTGTTACACATACGATTAACATCAGAGCTCAGATGAAGTGTATGAGGTACTAATGTGTCTTCATATATTAATTAATTAGCAATCTGGGCCCATTATTTTAAAGTGTAACCTCTAATTCTAATGTTAACACTAATACTGTCATTCTGACACTTGCTGTCACTTATATCACCATTATTGTAAAACCTGCACAACGAGAAAATGCATCTTGAAAAGGAGCCACTCTTGATTGCAAAATGTAAGCTAAGTGAATGTAGCTGCACAACAACACAACTGCCAATCTGTGGCACACTTCTGTGAGTTTCCATCACACTCCTGAATATCCCTGCAGACCAGTCCACTGCACGCCTCAGGATCCAGAGGGGCTTTCTGGAGCGCAGATAGATGTGGCCAAGCACCTGGGCTCTCTGAAGTACACAGTGTGGGAGAAAATGCTGGGGATTGTTCAATACAGTGAGTACTGGGGGGTCAGTGGGGAGGAAGGTGGTGGGGCTGGCTGGGGACTCCACAGATCTTCACACAGCAGTGCCTCCCTGTGGCTTTCGGAGTACCTGCAGGATCAAAGTGTTAGTAGTTCTAGCTGTGTCAGTAACAGCATGGTTATGGGGCATTCTGGTACTTACAGTGTGAAAAGCACCAAGCAGATTCTACATCCTGCTTTTTGGAGGACACAGTTAATCTTGATGTTTGCTTTTCATTTGAGCTCCTGTAACTCTGGACCCCAGTACAGCCGCCCCCTGGCTCGTCGTGTCTGAGGATCTAACCAGCGTGAGATACACCAGGGAGAGGGGGCAGCTTCCAGACAACCCTGAGAGGTTCGACAGTGTTGCGTATGTGCTGGGCTCGGAGGGATTCACCTCCAGGAGACACCGCTGGGACGTGGAGGTGGGAGACACAAGCTGCTGGGTCTTGGGGGTGGTCAGAAAGTTCATCAAGAGGAAAGGTCAAATCTGTCTGTGCCCAGGCTGGGGGTTTTGGACTATGGGGCTGTGGGATGGGGTGTACAGCGCAGGATCCTCCCCCGTGACAAGACTGATGCTGAGGAGTAATCCCAAGAAGATCAGAGTGCAGCTGGACTGGTACAGGTGTCCTTCTCTGACTCGAGTGACAACACACCCATCTTCACTTTTACAGACAGATTTAATGACAGCATGTTTCCCTTATTCTATCCCGGCTTTAAATTGAGCCCTCTGCGAATCTGCCCCGCCGAGGTGTTTGTAACAGTGGAGTAGCACTGAGCATGAAGATCAGGGTTCAGGTGGCAAAGCACCGAGGAATGACTGTGATTCTGTTGGATGACAGGATGTATGAGGTGAGGGTTTCACGGGTGGAATGAAGCTCATTCAATTTATGTATTTGCTGAATGAATTGATTAGTCAGAAAGAGGTGTTCCTAAGAAGAGGTTAACATTCTGTACAAATGTAATACAATTAATCAATTTAAAAGAGCCACATATTTGTGCCGTTCTGTTTGTTTTTAATAGTTAAAATGTTAAAGCAGCAGTATATATTGTTTTATTTTCAAAGTCCAGCCCCATGCATAGGAATGTATACCCAAAACATCACAGGTTTTATAAGTGAATTATGTGTCTCCATAAAAATATACAAAGTTCAGTGAAAGCCATGGCATATTTAATTGATAACTCATTATGAGTACTTTAGACAGAGTTAAGAACAACAGTTTGTTAAATAAGTTGAACAAAATTCCAATACATCTATGTGATGGCAACAACACACCTAAGGTGGAGTAGTTCTGAAGAGAGAGGGATCTCCCAGGACCGAGAAAGCATGCACTTGGAAATGTGTCTGAAAAGCTGCCTTGGTAAGTTTTATGGCTCGCAAGGCCACGTTAACTCAATTGCGTGAACACTGGTGGTGGCCTGGCATAGGCAGGGACACTGCGAAGTGGTGTCAACAGTGTATTCCTTGCGCACAAGTAAACCCAGGTAAACCGATCAAAGTCACTAAATCACATAAGCCCCAGCCTCGAGGTCCATGGGAAAATATTCAAATTTACTTTACAGGACCCCTGACAAAATATCATGGGAAGTCCTATTGCCTGGTAATCATTGATCATTTTACAAAATGGGTTGAGGCTTTCCCCTGCAGGGACTGCTCTGCCACCACTGCAGGACGAGTCCTAGCGACTAAGGTTATTCCTCGATGGGGTGTGCCCCGTCAAATGGACTCAGATCAAGGGACTCATTTCACCGGTAAGGTAATGAAGGAAGCATGTTTACTGCTAGGGGTAAAACAACGATTTCATATACCTTATCACCCTCAGAGTTCAGGCTTAGTGGAGCGCACTAACCGGACACTGAAGGAAAGTTTGGCAAAAGCCCTGTTAACTACAGGCAAGGGATGGACAGTAGCACTCCCCGCTGTGCTGTATAAACTTAGAGCGTCACCTAATCGGAGTACTCACTTTCTCCATATGAGTTAATGACAGGGAGAGCTATGCAACTCCCTGCTGGCATCTGGGGTCCCATTGATTGATTTATCTTAAACAGTATGTGGCACAGCTATGTACACACTTAAAAAAACTTAGAACACAAGCACGTGATCTCCAGTCCCTCAGAGACTTGGAACTCAAAGAGGAAATACCAACAACACTTCCTGAGGTTGGTTCACAAGTAATGTGTAAAATAATCCCAAGCAGACCAGGGCTCAGGCCCAAATGAACAGGACCGCATAATGTCCTTCTTTCTACAGACACTTCGGTCTGTATTGATGGACAGGAGGGAGGTACTAGATGGAAACATTGGTCACAAGTTAAAAATTATAATCCAGGAGAACTGTGTACTAAACCTTTATCTTTTCTCATTCCTGAATTTTGAGAGACATTCCCCTAACTGGTAAAGGTTTTGTCCCACTACAGGTACTAAGAGATAATCCAGCATGAAGACGACTGTGTACACTACAGTATTTGGACTGATCTGCCTGTCCTTAGTTGAATCATGGACAGATAACAAATTTATCCAAATGACACGCACCTATGCAAATGCCCTTAATAAAACAAAATGTTGGGTTTGTTCCCACATTCCACATGACACTAAGAAAGGGGTTCCAATGATCCCCATTCCAATTCCAGTATTTTCTGATTATTCACAACTTAGAGTTGCCTCTAATGTACGGTATGCATATGATTATGCCTTAGGCATCACAGGAGAATGGTACTTTAGACCGAAGATGGATCAGAATAGAAGAGATTTTAAAATGCCATATATTGACTTGGCTCACAGTAACATAGGATCTGTGTGCGTTTCATACTATAACCAAACCATGCAATCCCAATTTATAGGTAATAGTACTTGTAATCACACTGTGGCTATCAATGGTCTTGACTTTAGGTATCAGGCTTGTCGATTTTACGCCCATGGAATGGGACTTATTGGATATGCGGCATGCGGGCATATTGGGAACTTCCTTGTAAGTTCACAGGTTCTTGTTATTTAGGATTTGTGGTACCAGCTTTGCGCCACACTGAAGATAAATACCTTCCAGATATAGAAAAATGTACTCACCCTAAACGTGAGATAGGGGAAGGAGACAGATTTGCTTTCATACTATTTCCTATGTATGGAGTCAGAAGAGCAATAAAGGAAATCAGATTAGTAGCTGGTATATTAGAAACATTAAGTATTTCTACAACTGAAGTTCTCAGCAATTTAACAACTGAAATAGTGGCTATGCGAACTGTTGCCCTCCAGAACAGGCTAGCTCTAGATTTCCTGCTAGCAGCACAAGGAGGGACATGTGCCATTATAGGGCAGGAATGCTGTACTTACATACCAGATAACTCTGAACACATTGATAATCTTATAGAGCACGTTAGGAAAGCAACTACAAAGATACACCAGTCCTCCGGAGGAAAAACCCTCTGGGGATGGCTTGCTGATACCTTTGGTAATCTGGGTATGATTGTGTCACAAGGATTGATATCAGTAGTTACTATTCTGCTATGTCTGTATGTTTCTTTTTTATGTCTTAAATGCACTGTTCAAAGAGCATCTCAACAACTATGTAAACCTCATAATGTATCTACTATGGTTACAGCTGCAATTAAAACACCCTCGTTGGCAGACTTTCTCTAAATTTCTACTAAACGACACTGTCCCTCACTCGGGAGGAGCAAAACTCACACACCCATTGACACGAAATGTATTCTATCCCCTTGGTTCTGGAGGCTCCATGTGACTGTGGACAAATGGATTTAGTATCAAAGGCAATAAACCTCATGACTCTAGGAAAACCAAAGGATGCATTGGAAAGATACTATTACAAAGGTCACTCTGTTTCATGAGACACCTTCAGGACATTCTGTACATTCACATTTAGGGGCACACACTTATCGCTCTCCCCGACAGCAGGGACACCCTTACACTCGCCGTACACACATATACACCCCACGGGGAAGGGTTGGGATGAAGGAGCGTCAAATCTTCCTAACCCCTAAGCGGATTTGCTTGTAACTGATAAACATAACTTTTTGGCTTCTTTCCGCTTTGCTCTATTGCCAAACAGCAGGGAATGAAGACTTTGTACAGGAAGTTGAAGAAAGTGTTTTGTGATAATTATATAATGTTTTATATTAATACTAGCATTAGAAGTAGTTTGTATACAGACTGAGCAGATTAGATTTAGCAGGACAATAAAGGGTCAACAAGGTTGATTTGTTAGAAACTCCTGTCAGTAATGAAAGATTACACAGTGCTGAAATAGCCTACAGCTGTCTGCTGAGAATTTGTTTATGACTTAATCATTTCTCTAGATAGGCAGGAATTGTTTCTGTTAACGAGCGATTGACACTAGGTAAATGATGACCGTGGGATCGCATCTTCCTAGTGCACATCAAAGACGGACATCTGCTTTGGATCCATCACCTCTTCACGGGAGGACAGATCGTAAAACGGACCCAGACTTGTATCTTCTGATTGGATGAATGGCCATAAGATGTTACGTCATTTTCCTATAAAGTTGTACTCATGTTTGTAAACATTAAGTCTCACTGAAGGAATTATTCCTGACGTGGAGCTTCCGAGCCAGCTTGATTAAAGTTCTATTTGCTTTATCTCCATGACTTCTCCACTTATTTCTGACACGGTTCTACAAAGGGTGACCTCCTAAACCTGCTGGATAGGGGCTCTCCAGGACCAGGGCTGGAGACCACTGATATAGAGCATCTCTAATATAGTGAGACAGAAGTAGAACTTTTGACAGAAGCTCGGCCATAGTATTGACTATCCAGACAAACACAGATAAATTGAAGGATATTTTAATACTTCAGATGGTGGTCTACAATGTGTATATACACTCACCTAAAGGATTATTAGGAACACCTGTTCAATTTCTCATTAATGCAATTATCTAACCAACCAATCACATGGCAGTTGCTTCAATGCATTTAGGGGTGTGGTCCTGGTCAAGACAATCTCCTGAACTCCAAACTGAATGTCTGAATGGGAAAGAAAGGTGATTTAAGCAATTTTGAGCGTGGCATGGTTGTTGGTGCCGGCCGGGCCGGTCTGAGTATTTCACAATCTGCTCAGTTACTGGGATTTTCACGCACAACCATTTCTAGGGTTTACAAAGAATGGTGTGAAAAGGGAAAAACATCCAGTATGCGGCAGTCCTGTGGGTGAAAATGCCTTGTTGATGCTAGAGGTCAGAGGAGAATGGGCCGACTGATTCAAGCTGATAGAAGAGCAACTTTGACTGAAATAACCACTCGTTACAACTGAGGTATGCAGAAAAGCATTTGTGAAGCCACAACACGTACAACCTTGAGGCGGATGGGCTACAACAGCAGAAGACCCCACCGGGTACCACTCATCTCCACTACAAATAGGAAAAAGAGGCTACAATTTGCACAAGCTCACCAAAATTGGACAGTTGAAGACTGGAAAAATGTTGCCTGGTCTGATGAGTCTCGATTTCTGTTGAGACATTCAGATGGTAAAGTCAGAATTTGGCGTAAACAGAATGAGAACATGGATCCATCATGCCTTGTTACCACTGTGCAGGCTGGTGGTGGTTGTGTAATGGTGTGGGGGATGTTTTCTTGGCACACTTTAGGCCCCTTAGTGCCAATTGGGCATCGTTTAAATGCCACGGCCTACCTGAGCATTGTTTCTGACCATGTCCATCCCTTTATGACCACCATGTACCCATCCTCTGATGGCTACTTCCAGCAGGATAATGCACCATGTCACAATGGTCCAATCATTTCAAATTAGTTTCTTGAACATGACAATGAGTTCACTGTACTAAACTGGCCCCCACAGTCACCAGATCTCAACCCAATAGAGCATCTTTGGGATGTGGTGGAACGGGAGCTTTGTGCCCTGGATGTGCATCCCACAAATCTCCATCAACTGCAAGATGCTATCCTATCAATATGGGCCAACATTTCTAAAGAATGCTTTCAGCACCTTGTTGAATCAATGCCACGTAGAATTAAGGCAGTTCTGAAGGTGAAAGGGGGTCAAACACAGTATTAGTATGGTGTTCCTAATAATCCTTTAGGTGAGTGTATATTTATAATGTGACTGTGGCGCCTTCTTGTGTAGAACTGCTTCCACTGTGCCACCTTAATTCTGGGAGCAACAGCAACTCCGCAATACTCCTGTAATTGATGCCCAACAATAACCTGACAACAGTGCCGGTTCTAGACATTTGGAAGCCCTAGGCAAAATTTATGTTGGAGGCCCTTGTCTTGATTGGTGGACTAGCGCAGTGGTTCCCAAACTTTCTGAGTGGTGCCCCCCAAAAACATTTGGGTCACAGCTCGCGCCCATACCCCTACCCCCTCCCGCCCCCACCCTTGTCCCACACGTTCATATTTGTATTACAATTTATTTTTTATTTTTTGAAAGCCCTAACATTTAATATACTTCAAAACTTGTTTTCATTTCACTTTTCACAATTTTAATTGTCAATTTACATTGGAATATCTCTATGCATGAACCTATTCTAATCTAGTACGGATAAGCCCGAATCAACATAGTTACAGAAGATACAGTAACGCTCTCTTTCCATTTTATACAATTTTAATAGTTATTTAATACATAGGATGAGACAGAATATTCAAAAATTCAACTATTCGTTAAAGATGGCCACTATCGACAAGTGAATCTAACATTTGATAGTTTAAATAATAATAATAATAATAATAATAATAATAATAATAATAATAATAATAATAATAATAATAATAATAATGATTTTATTTTAAAGCCTGTACGGTTGATTGGCTCTCTATGTAGCTGTAATGAAGATTGACGAGAGGGTGGGATTTGTTATTGCTTGTCTGTGATTGGCTGACAAAGACAGATCTGTGCGACTCCGCCAATGGGATCGGTGCAATTCTGTATACTATGTATACTGTGTATACTATGTGCAGTGCAATTAATATACCACAAATCTACAGCTGGTGTGTTAACCCACCTAAAAGCCAAACACCCTTCTGCGACACTATGACAGAAAAGGAAAGAGGAGCAACAAACAAACTATTATTAAAACACACACAGTCAGCTATTGCTATATATTTTGTTTTCACTGGAACTTGAACGCACAGGTAAGTTTCCGAATTTATGTTATAAAGTTGTTGTGTTAGATGAGTATTTTAAAATAAAGTTCAGAACTTCTTGCAATTGCAAAAATGGTCACATTGCACTATTTTGCATTTAATGTAATTTTTGTTAATGCGTTTCCAAAATATTGCAGCAGAGAGTCCTGGCGAGTTCGTTTCCCATTCAATGACATTTTGGAGGGCAAGTTATTCTTATGTATTTAATTTACCGTAATTATCACCTCATATAAACTGCTGTATATTTTGATCTGAAACTACCAATCAGCGGCTTCACAGACACTGCTGCTGGACAGTCCTCTATTCTGATTGGCCAGGACTGGACATGGAAGAATCCACCAAGACAATAACCGAAACCCGATTTCCTCTCTTGTGAGTCGCGACAGTACAATTTGACTTTGATGTGTGTAAGTGTAGACACATATATCAGTTTATCCAGTGCGATTTTAGCGGGGTGGCAATCAACAGTTGTCAGATGCCCTCGGGGATTTCTTGTGTCTCGTCTTGACTTTTTACCTGTTCAGCTCTTTCCCCGCGACCCCCATAAGGGTCTTGCGCCCCACAGTTTGGGACCCTGGACTCGCGTATAGGGATGTTACGGTTATGGAGACCCGCCTCCAAGCCCGAGGCCCTAGGCAATTGCCTACTCTGCCTATAGGTAGCGCCGGCCCTGTATATGGCGTTTCTGCTGTTAAACTCCTCAAAATGAATGAGCTGTAAATACGTTCTCCAACCGCCAGACCCGCAGTTCATTTGATATGCTATATAGCCCACTGAATAATAAATATAGCGACAATATGGGCTTTGTAATCAAATTAGTCATTGTGAAAGATGTATAATCATGTTGATTGTTGAAACACGCTATTTGCTACACGTCATATATTATTATAATTATTTATTGTATTAATTTGCACTTGATACAGCGCTCCTCTGATCGGCTCAGCAAGTTTCTAACTTTCCTTAGTAATTCAGTCCTGATCATGTTGTAAACCCGGGTCTCTGGATCAATGCCTCGATCAGTCACTGTTTGATCAGGATGCTGATCAGTGTTTGGTCCAAACAGTGATACGGAGCACAATTGTATGTGTCTTTGTCTCGCACTTCCGATAGCTGCATAATTTACTGGATTTAAGTTGTTTTTTATTTGTTTGTTTGTTTAAATTCAAAGTTTGGAATATAATGTAGGACTACACTGTGTACGGTTACCAAAGTGTGCAAAACTGAGTAAACTTAAAATAAGCCATGGCTCCTCATCATGAATATAAACTTATCGGCGAAAGTTAGCATTTTTGGTCTAAAATCCAAACGTTTTTTGTATCTTTGCTTACAGTTATTGCAACACGCGTCAGTCTTTATTGAAAGCCTATAGTCATTTCACCATATATCAGCTGCTGTCCAGTGTGTTTCAACAGAAGAGAAAGGCAGAAAAGGAGAAGTGGTAGCTCTTCCAGTGTAGCTACCACATACAAAGAATGATTAATCTTACTGACGTTTCATGGAAGCCTTTATTGAAGTTCAATCGTTATACCAAAGTTTCCTTCCACAAAGCACCATAAGAGCTACAGGACAGACAAATACATAAAATTATACTCTTGCAACCCTTTACAATATCCTTAGAATAGTATCACCCGTATTAACATGAAGTTAGCTATGAAAGGCTAGCACTAGCATTTTCAGAAAAGCATCTTTAGGCAAATAATGGATAATACTCTTTTAAAGTTAACATCTGTTAAACATCTAAATCTATTTTAAATGTGTAAAGTACATGAACGAATGCATAAATAATAAATAAATAAGAAACACTAAATATGTTATACATTCAATGTTGGCAAGTATAACAGCATTTCCCATGTGTGGGGAGACATACAGTCATTAACATTAACATGCAAATCAATTTATAACTTTTTTGAAATGCGTTTTTCTGGATTTTCTTGTTGTTATTATGTCTCTCACTGTTAAAATACACCTACCATTAAAATTATAGACTGATCATTTCTTTGTCAGTGGGCAAACGTACAAAATCAGCAGGGGATCAAATACTTTTTTCCCTCACTGTACAACCATCACGATTATTATGGTGCTGCATCCACTCAATCGGTTTTCTTTTTTTTTTTTAGGTTGGTGTTGAATGAATAAGCCCTCAGCAGCTCATTTTGTATACGGACACCAGTCATCTTGACATGTTACATACAAGTGTTTTAAAATCTATTTACAAAACAGATTTAATTGAATAAATACTTTTCTCTGTTTCTAAATTATGTAATGCACAAATGATATGTATGCATCAAGGAACATTATTAAACTTTCTCTGGTTCAAATAAATTACTCAGTTGTGTTTATTATTATTATTATTATTATTATTATTATTATTATTAGTAGTAGTAGTAGTAGTAGTAGTACTATCAGAACCGTATTATGATTATTCATGCATACCTTTGCATTCCCGCTCTCTCTCACACACGCACATTTTAATTGAATAACTGCACATTCCACACATTTGCTTATCGATTGTAATTATTTGTACAAAATATATAATGTATAATTTCAGAGTAGATACACAAGTGTTCACTTGAGCACAGAGCGTCTAGCAAGTGTGAGGAGTGGAGCTGAGCACGTTGGTAAGTCAAGCAATTTGATAATTAATTGAATGAACAATGGGCGGGATTAAATCAAAACAAGTCTGTAGATAATAGTGGTTACATTTACGAGAAGAAGAAAATAGCATCTTACAACAAACGAAGCTGCCACTGAGAACAGTTTTGTAGTTTTATTTAGAGGGTGGGTTAATTCCAGCCAATGTCTTGCCATAAAAAAAGATACATGTATAAGAGAATTTGCAAATGTGCACTTTGTTCAATAGCGCCTTTCCTTATTGCCAGCATTCGGATATAGTACGATATCACAGTCCTAAACTCCCAACTACAGTATCCTAGTAAATATACTATTTTTAAGGGTTAAATAAATAAGCCAAACTCTCATTATTAATGAACTTGAATGTAGCAAAAGGTTCAAACGAATATGTTTACTTACTCCCAACTGTTCATTGTTACATTTGACTAACTTTAGCAATTAGGATCCCCTTAGGCCCAAAGCCCTTTCTCTCCCCTATATATATATATATATATATATATATATATATATATATATATACACATGATGAACTGTAAATTGTACAGGAAAAATTGAAGTTAGAAGGACGACTAATCGAAAACTAAAGAAATCCAGACATCTGCTTGAAGACAGAACAACCTCAAGAAAAAGCACGTTTCAGGAATGAAACCAGAGTCACTATTGAACGAACAATCTCCAAGGAAAAGAAGAGGTACATTAATAGTTTTCTCAAATTTTTTTCGTTTTCTCTCTTAAATTATGTTCTCTTGCTGAGATATCTGGAAAATTTGAATATGGTTTATATATACATACGCACATATATACGTACACAAAGTATTGTCTGCAAAAATGTTGTTTAATGTATGGGATATTGTTTATATTGTTTGATAATCTATAATCGACAGTGATGTGTCTTCTGGCTTAATTGAACCATCATGTAATATTTCGAGCATATAGCAATGCTGGGTTTGAATTACATGTTATATTATGTATATTTCTAGAAATAAATGTTTGATTTTTGATTTTATTAATTTGACTTAAAATGATCATTAATTGGTATGTTGTGAACGTCTAGTGTAGTGTCTATTAAGCTAATCTTAAATTACAAACAAAAAATACTATATATCTTTATACTATTATCTATGTCTGATGTTAAGTAAATAACAGAAATACATTTATTTTTTTGAATTGATTTTACAGGTTCTCCGGCAGAAAATAATGTGTATAAATACCCTTCTAGACATACACAAGTAGTTCTTATACATTTCTTCAAATAAAAACGAAAATATCTTAATCTTTTATTTGTTAAATGTTTCAATTAATTTCACATGGAAATAACATTTGAAATAATGTAAATAAAATACTAACCTCATTTCAGTCTGCAAATAATATATTGTTTTGAATACAATCTGTTGCCATAATAGGAGATTCTTAAACTATATAAGAACTTATATTGCAAAATGTACAATTATGCCAGACAGTATTTAGTTTTCTCTGCAGTGACAACCATCAGTGGAGTTATTCACCGTTACAAGAAGGTGTGGATCGCAACACAATCTCTCGAACAGCACCCATTGCAGAACTAAAAATTAGCTGCTCCGGAAGCATTTACCTGATGAAAAAAGGAAACATTCTGTGACTTTTCTATTCGATGTTTCAAAAGAATTGATACTCAGATCAAAGAAACAATTGATAAAATGAAAGAAAATTGAGAACTTCTTCCAATACTGTACATGTTTAAATGAATACTGAACATCTTACAGTTAAACTTTCCTCCTGTAAAAATGTAACTGGATTAATCATCAAAATAGATAATTGTTTTTTTTTTTCAAATGTGTATTTTTTCTCTAAAGCACCTGTTGGTCTCTTGCAAAGCTTTTTTTAAGCTGATATTATTTGTATGTTTACTCTCTCTCTCTCTCTCTCTCTCTATATATATATATATATATATATATATATATATATATATATATATTAACATAAAAGGCCTACCTGTACATTTTACTATGGCAAACTAGCCTTTTTATTTTGTAATAATGCTGTTCAGTTTAATTGGTGTTGAGTGTGTTATTACTCTGTATTCAAGCAAATATCAATGGAAAAAGGGTTTATTAAAGTGATACGACCTATAATATCTATGTCACTTTATTTTAGTTGCACATAGGGCTGGGCGATACATCGATATCAATAATTATCGCGGTAATTACTTCTGTCGAGAACGATATGAAGACATTTAGATACATTTTCGATAATTCGGAAGTTCATTTGTTGTGGAGGAGCAGAGCGATTGTGGGTTTGGTTTGTTTCGTTTTAAAAACAGAGACAGAGAACAACACTACGAGCGATAGAGCCTGATGTGGAAAGGACTTAAGTGTCTGTTTTATTCATTATGCTTTACATGATTGGAGACCCCGTAATAAATACACTTTTCTATTAAGAGATATTTAGAAGAGCTAAACGTGTATAGACAACATTACATTCAGACACTGAATATATTGTTATTATTGTAATCATCGAGATATGTGCTAGTAGATATGTATTTTAAATGGCACAACTTGACTCCCTTAACTTATTACTCTTATTACAGATGTGTAACTGCAAAGGACACCTTTTGCCGTATTATTTGTAATTTACTTAGCAGACGTCCTTAACCAGGGCAAGTTACAGTTGAAACAAAATACACACGAACATTTCAGGATTAATCATCCAGCTACAATATAGCAGGTTATAATTGAAGTAAATTGTGCACGTTTCAGTCATGGCGTTTATTAAACCAGTCCTTAATGTTTAGAGGGAAAATCTGCCCAGATCTGCTGTATTCATAGGCGCCGAGTTTTTAAATTCCCGGGGGGGGGGGGGGGGTGAGTTAATGAAACCCCTACGACCACTGTCAGATAAAATACTTAGTTTTCTCCCGTAAGAGGGGGGGGGGGTGTTTGTTTCATTTTCTTCCTTGAATGATTGAATGATCAGCCCCGCTTTTTTATGTTGGGGGGGGGGGGGGGGGGGGCTCAGGCCCTTGAGCCCCCACGTAAGTCGGCGCCTATGGCTGTATTTATTTATTATTTATATTATTTATTCATTCTTTAATTTAACTTGTAAATGGACACACGTTAACTAAATCGTATTCGACTTCATACTGATTGTCTCTGCGGGGCTGTTATACAACAGACCTACAAACTATTCACAGGACAACAGCCACTGTCCAGCTGTTCATAAAATATTAATAACATCCGCCGCTACCGATCCGATTACTATCCTTCAGTTTATTTGTAACTAGTCAAGGCACTGCACCGGTCCTGTGAAATCTGTGTTCGGCAAGTTTTCAATACACTCAGATATTAACTGTAAGCAGTCATTGTTTCTGTACGTGGATTTCACTCCATGCTGCTAATAAACTAATTTGTGGGGGGAAGCAATAAAAAAGGCAAACAGAATGCTAGGGTATATTGTCAAAAGTGTAGAATTGAGAACAAGGGCAGTGATGTTCAGACTGTACAATGCACTAGTTAGAGCTCATCTGGATACTGTGGACAGTTCTGGGCTCCACACTTCAAGAAAGATATCGCTGCTCTAGAGGCAGTTCAGAGGAGAGCAACCAGACTTATTCCAGGTCTGAAGGGAATGTCCTACTGAGAGACTGAGGAACTGAACCTTTTCACCCTGGAACAGAGGAGACTACGTGGGGACTTGATTCAAGTCTTCAAAATCATGAAAGGCATCTACCACATCAAACCAGAGGAGCTTCTCCAGATCAGCAGGGACACACGCACCCGGGACACAAATGGAAATTGGGCTTCAAGGCATTCAAGGCAGAAAACAGGACTCACTTCTTCATACAGAGAGGCATCACAATCTGGAACAAACTCCCCAGCGATGTGGTAGAAGCTGAAAGTTTGGGAACATTTAAAAATAGACTGGATAGGATCCTTGGATCACTTAGTTATTATTGAACACCCAACAAGCACAATGGGTCAAATGGCCTCCTCTCGTTTGTAAACTTTCTTATGTTCTTAATTTCTTCGTGATCCCACACGGCAATTAATTTGTGAAATGATCCACTGTTTGGCAAGTGTTTGTCATGTTCTGACCATTAAGAATAGTTTAAAATCCCAATTAACTGTCTGGTTTCTTCAACTTTCACTCAGGAGCAAAAATCAGCCTTTAAACTTGAAAGAAATAATGATTTGACATTTATCGTGATAATTATCAATATCGACTGATATGATTGTTTTTTTTATCATGATAACATTTTTGACCATATCGCCCAGCCCTAATTGCACAAAATCCTTCATAGCAATGTAATGTGAGTGTTATAACTCTTGCAGAACCTTATACCCAACCACTGTTATAATACATGTTAATGTCCTGGTTTATTGAATTTACTTATTCTACATATTGAAATGGGTAGCTTACTTCCATTTAAGCAGCACAAAAAAGCAACATGTAAAAATTTGACATGATCCTTCATTTGAGCTACAAAGGTATATATTTATTATAAAATAAGAAAAGAGTGACATGATCAAACAATAAGATACAGATGTACATCAGTAATCCATTTAGATCCACAATGAACAGAACACAATATTAATTATGATGAGAACAATATGTACCAAGCTGTGCATATATATTGTCCACAATTTTCTTTGGTGTCCTATGGCAAGATGTTATGTTCCATGTTTCATAGCAGGGTGTTATAACAATATGTCTTATACAGTATGTATTTACACCTGCATTATAACGCTTTACCCCCAAAATCAAGAGGAATCATTTTATGACATGTGGCAGGTATGGTTATTTCAAACATTTCATAGAGAGTGCTATAATCAGTGTTATGAAGACTTATGTGCCTGTTATGTCAGTTGGAAAAATGGTTTTGGCTGGTTTTGAATGTATTATGGCTGTGTTATATTGCCTTTATGTAGGCTACATAGAGGGTTGTTCAAATAAAGCGTTACCAAAAATGGTAACCATATGAAGATAATAAAAGTAATATAAACAATATAAGAAAAATAATAAAATAATTCCCACTACAAGATCCTGTGCTTTTCTTTGCAGATGTGTGATGTGATGGGGAACTTGAAAAGATGCACTCAGCACACATCCAGTGTGAAAGAGAAACAATCTTAGGATGTTTCCCCTGAAAATTGCTGAGCACACTTGGTATCTCTGCCATAGTCTGTACACTTACAAGTGTTCCCAGTGTGAAAAGGGGTGTAACGAATTTGCAGGAGGAATGCAAAGCTAGATCACCTCTGCATATATTTCCTGGTTTTTGTCATATGGCAGTGGGGTTATATAGTTTGACTCCAGATCTGTGGGGCCCTTGGAGTGAGACTGGGGCAGAGGCTCAGGGGCCCAGTTTTGCACAGGAGCCTGAGGTAGTTGGTTGGTGGAGACTTGCTGGACAATGACTATGGACTGAAAAACACAAGAACACACACAAGACAGACCTACAGAATTACATATTACCATACCATACCATATTACATACCATCATAGACCAGTAGAAAAATATATGAGCTTTTAACCAGCAGCTGTTAAATATCATTCTTTCAAATTCAATATACCATATTATGCATTCACTAGCATGGTGTTAATATTTGTTAAATACACTTTTGCAATTAATTATACATTATATCATATATATACATTTCTGCTATACTAGCTCCGTATACTGCAACATTTACAAAATACGATATTAATTTATAATAAAATTAGCCTATATAATATATTGTACAATATTAATTCTCTGGTGAATTCAAGCAATTTGATGAACAGATATGTATTACATAAAATTATATATATATTATTTTGTAAGTCGCCTGGACAAGGTTGTCTGCTAATAAATAAATAATAATAATAATAATAATAATAATAATAATAATAATAATAATAATAATAATAATAATAATTAGAGATTATGTTATTCAGGCAGCACATAATTTGTATATCTGCACTACATATATATAGTATATGTGAAATGTTTAAATATGGAAACAGCTTGCCATAGATAATGTTTGCTAGATGGTATTTTATAATGAATCAGTGTTTTGATGACTGAACTGCTTAGATCCACTGCAGACATTGTAATGGCTTGGCAGACTGGGCCAGCAGGTCAATCAGAACCACCTGAGAAGTTCCCTGAACCTTCCTAAGACATCATACAATTTGTCAAAAAAAAAACTCAAGTGTTTGATGTGTGCGGCAAGTCTTACCACAGGTGACTGATTGCAGGTCGCCTTGCAGCCGAAAGCAGAGATGGAGATGGCGATACAGAACTCCAGCAGAGAGAGGACCAGCATCACCCCATTCACCCCCTGGGACAAGGAATGTCACACACAACACACAACAATGGCAGCCGTTACACTAATTTGACATATTGAGTGTTTCAGTTTCTGATAGCTTAAGGAAGTGTGTGTACCAAAAACTAACACATATCTACATGTTGTAAATAAGTTAGAACTGTATTATACACCGATCAGCCATAACATTATGACCACTGACAGGTGAAGTGAATAACACTGATAATCTCGTTATCTGTCAGTGGGTGGGATATATTAGGCAGCAAGTAAACATTTTGTCCTCAAATGTGTTAGAAGAAGGAAAAATGGGCAAGCGTAAGGATCTGACAAGGGCCAAATTGTGGCAGTGGGCTCTTTCAGCAGGATAATGCGACCTGCCACAAAGCAAAAATGATTCAGGAATGGCTTGAGGAACACAACAAGGTGTTGACTTGGCCTCCTAATCCCCGGATCTCAATCCAAACGAGCATCTGTGGGATGTGCTGGACAAACAAGTCCGATCCATGGAGGCCCCACCTCGCAACTTACAGGACTTAAAGGATCTGCTGCTAACGTCTTGGTGCCAGATACCACAATACACCTTCAGAGGTCTAGTGGAGTTCATGCCACGATGGGTCAGGGCTGTTTTGGTGGCAAAAGGGGGACCTACACAATATTAGGCAGGTGGTCATAATGTTATGGCTGGTTGGTGTAAGTGACATACTGAAAACACACACATTGAAATCCTTATAGTAAAACTGTTTTTATGAAACCATCTTTAGCCCAAAGCTACTGAATTGTTTAGGAAGCTGAAACTACACATGATACTGCTATATGTATGTTACTGTGTGTATGGAAGGTTTACACTACATGTATATACAATTCTGTGTTGTGAAAAAGGAATATGATGAGAAAATGAAGATACCACTGTCAGTGGCAGAGCCACATGCGACATGCAGCAAAAATGCAACAACAATGCAGGACATTTATGTCTGGGAAAAGGCTCTCTAGTGATAGTCCTTTTCTAGTGATAGTCCTCCAAAGACTATTTTGTTTTGCTTTAAGTTTCAGTGTTTGGGCAGCAAATTAATTTACCTGTAATACATTGTTGGAAATGTATGAAGATTGTTGGCAAATAAATTGATTAATTAAAACCATCTCTAAGGCATAGAGGATTATTCCTATGGATGCCACAATGCTACTGATGATGTTCATGGCAATGGCTCCTGCGATCTGCAAAAAGTAAAAATTAATTAATTTTCTACCAAAAAAGTGGAATTTTCTGTCATCGTACTGGTAGTACCCCTGTATTTTCTGGCACATTACACTACTGAAATGATGAATTATGACTGATTCTTTTAAATCAAATTAAAAACTTCACTTTTTTCATAATAAACAATATCAGTACTTACCAAGTGTGAGCGAGAGTTCTGGTTCACAGCCACAGAGAGGGAGCCAGAGATGATATACTGATAGGAGAGATATATGAGTTTTATTTACTTATTTTAAGATGTAATGTGTCTGATTTTCAATGTGCCCAGGGACCCAGGATATTAGACACATGCTTATTCCAATTAAACCCACCCCTTCTCAATGCAACACTATACAGTACTGATGTTTCAGCTCCTATGGAAATGTGCATTGTATTTAGTCTTTTTCTGGCATTAGCAAAGACATTAGGCACATATTTGGATAAAGTGAAAGTGGCAAAAAAGCAACAGTTGTATTTAAACTTCACAAAAACATTGCAACCTATGCAGCACATTTTCATTATTTAATTGTCACGTCCCTTCACAATGAGAGTGACATATCCAACACGTTTAGTATTGATGATTGTAATTTTTCTAATGTACTTATATTTCTCATTAATAAATAATAAAGCAAATGCAGAGTATTTTCATTTTATGAGTAATTGAAATAGTTTGATCAATATATTCTGTATATACACTCACCTAAAGGATTATTAGGAACACCTGTTCAATTTCTCATTAATGCAATTATCTAACCAACAAATCACATGGCAGTTGCTTCAATGCATTTAGGGGTGTGGTCCTGGTCAAGACAATCTCCTGAACTCCAAACTGAATGTCTGAATGGGAAAGAAAGGTGATTTAAGCAATTTTGAGCGTGGCATGGTTGTTGGTGCCAGACGGGCCGGTCTGAGTATTTCACAATCTGCTCAGTTACTGGGATTTTCACGCACAACCATTTCTAGGGTTTACAAAGAATGGTGTGAAAAGGGAAAAACATCCAGTATGCGGCAGTCCTGTGGGCGAAAATGCCTTGTTGATGCTAGAGGTCAGAGGAGAATGGGCCGACTGATTCAAGCTGATAGAAGAGCAACTTTGACTGAAATAACCACTCGTTACAACCGAGGTATGCAGCAAAGCATTTGTGAAGCCACAACACGTACAACCTTGAGGCGGATGGGCTACAACAGCAGAAGACCCCACCGGGTACCACTCATCTCCACTACAAATAGGAAAAAGAGGCTACAATTTGCACAAGCTCACCAAAATTGGACAGTTGAAGACTGGAAAAATGTTGCCTGGTCTGATGAGTCTCGATTTCTGTTGAGACATTCAGATGGTAGAGTCAGAATTTGGCGTAAACAGAATGAGAACATGGATCCATCATGCCTTGTTACCACTGTGCAGGCTGGTGGTGGTGGTGTAATGGTGTGGGGGATGTTTTCTTGGCACACTTTAGGCCCCTTAGTGCCAATTGGGCATCGTTTAAATGCCACGGCCTACCTGAGCATTGTTTCTGACCATGTCCATCCCTTTATGACCACCATGTACCCATCCTCTGATGGCTACTTCCAGCAGGATAATGCACCATGTCACAAAGGTCGAATCATTTCAAATTGGTTTCTTGAACATGACAATGAGTTCACTGTACTAAACTGGCCCCCACAGTCACCAGATCTCAACCCAATAGAGCATCTTTGGGATGTGGTGGAACGGGAGCTTCGTGCCCTGGATGTGCATCCCACAAATCTCCATCAACTGCAAGATGCTATCCTATCAATATGGGCCAACATTTCTAAAGAATGCTTTCAGCACCTTGTTGAATCTATGCCACGTAGAATTAAGACAGTTCTGAAGGCGAAAGGGTGTCAAACACAGTATTAGTATGGTGTTCCTAATAATCCTTTAGGTGAGTGTATAGGATATATATTTTAAATACATATTACAAAAATGTGTTCAACACCAATTGATGATTTGAAAGAGGCAAAAGAGCAAGAGCAGTATTCAAACTCCACAAAAACTTTGCTTCATTATATGACTGTATCACACACACACACACACACACACACACACACACACACACACACACACACACACACACATTATATATATTCAGTCACTCATCACTCAAGCACTAAAACTATTACAAAATGACAGAAGAGGCTTACAAAGATAGCTCCCCAGAATGGGATTCCACTGATTACAACTATAATCTGACAAGGTGTTAGTAGCTGGATCACACCGATCAGCAACACCATTATTGCAATCATGATCTGGACAGTCTGTGGAAACAAAACAAGAGAAAGGTAAGGCCACTGGTACAGCAGACCTGCTTTTGCAATGTGTGAAGACTCTGTGTTTGATATTAAATGGGGATGGGGAGTGGCTGGCCTGTATTAACATTACATTACACACCAGCATGGACTGATTGCCACAAGACAATACAACTTCAGCAGCCTGGGACCACTTTACAAAACATTACAAACCTTGAACATCTTTTAAATTGTGGGCCTAATTTTACGCTATACAACAACACAGTCTGCAGCCCACTGCTAGGGGGAGGTTCTGTGTGTCAGGCCTATAGGAACAGGGAGATATAGATTTGTTTTTACTCCCAGGGCTTTTGGCTCTCCTTTCAAGAACCTCCTCAGATTATCTTGGGCCTGGCCGACAGCAGGGTTAGGCATTGACTGCCATTGAGAGAGATTGCTGAACTGAGTCTCCCCTGGGGCTGGGGTCGGTGTCATCATCATAGTCATCTGCCTGGAGTTGACAACAGAGGGGGCAGTCATGGTCTTGGTGATCTTCAAAGATGGGTTTTCCTGCAGGATAAGAAACACACAGACTCACTGTCAGTTAATTTGCCAATAAATATCTTGTTTGAGAGAGAGTACTGCAATATTCTAGTGAATCTAAACAAAACCAGGTTTAGTCTGTTGGAAGATACACAGGTTGGTTTCATGCTGGATCTTTGCTTAGGTTGATGTTTGCAGGCTGTCTTGGTTGACGTTATGTCATTCTTAAAACATTCAAATAAAATATGACACTTGTGAAAGCTTTTAATTGTACTCTATCGCTAATGCTATAGTAACGTTACCCAGCTCAAAGCTCAGGAGAGTTCATGTTTAAAATGTACAGGGTAATAATGTTATAGCAGGTCCTAAGGCAAGGCTAGGACACAGTCACTACAATGATACAAAATAAACAGTTGAACAATGCCAATTATCATGACCCTACAACTACCACAAGTATTGGAATTAAACTATAATTTCAAGAGCCAGTTTAAAATGTATTACAAATGACCAGCAGCCTTGCGCCAACGTCGGTCCGATTGATAACGATGGTTGAACCTACATTGGCTTATCATGTTCGGCTGTAATAATTTTACATATCACCAATGTTGGCCCGACCATGTATTAAATAAGTAAATGTGCATTAGCCTATAGCAGGGGTTTTCAAACCAGTCCTGGAGTACCCCATGCCCTGCTGGTTTTTGTTCCAACCTAGGTCTTAATTACTTAATAGAATGGTTATATTGCTTTATGAGGACAATTAATGATTCAATTAAGCAATTAAGACCTCAGTTAGAACAAAACCAGCAGGGCAGGGGGTACTCCAGGACCGGTTTGAAAACCACTGGCCTATAGTATAGATCACCCCACGTATCCCTAAAACCAAAACACAAGAAGTAATATACCTTACGTTTCCCATATATTCAAATCACTCAGCCGAGGCATTATTAAGGAATAACAAGCACCAATTGTATTCACAAATAGCAGATCAATCATTTAAAACGACAAACGAATCTTGCTTCTCAGTGACTGAGTTCCTGAAATGATATGAATGGCATCCTCTGAACACGTATTGGTTGAAAACAACCACAGTTAATGTCCTACATGGTACTTGTGGAGGAAAATAGAAATCGTTTTGTGCTTCTTATGAAAACTTCTTCTTTTCTAACTTCTCAGTTACTCTGTTTTAGTTTATCAGCAACTTACATTCTCTACTTGTTTCTTATTCAAGTTTCACTGTACTCAAACCTATCTTTGTTATCGGCAAATGATCTTCTAAATGTAGCTGGCAATTTAGAGGATAATTATTATTATTCAGGAGTAATAATTGTAATAATATTGATGAGATGGGTATAGGGTTATTTTAGAATGCCAATAAAATTACTATCATAGTTATTTAGATGACCAATGAGACACTGTTTGTAAAATGTCAAACCCCTTGAGGGTATGTCCCAAAATGGGAATAAAAGCTATGTACTATGTACCTGGGCCGGTGGAAAGCGTCAGCGTGTGACGCACAAGCCCCGCCTCCAGAGACGCGGAATAAACACAGAAGAAACAGAAGAAACACGGGCACCGACACAGCTCACACACTGCCGCACAGTACTGTCTCTATATTGCTTGAATGTCATATCGATCTATGGTCTTTATATATATTATAAAAGTCTAGGCTAAGTAATGAGTAATTCGTTATAATGATGTAAACAGTAAACTACTCGGTCGTGTGTAGAACTTGCTATTGTTTTTTCTTGTACTAAGTATGACTGAAGTCTGAAATTTAACAGTATGCATTTTACACGTGAAAATTGCATTGTGAAATTGTGAACGGGACCATAACTTTATTAATTATCCGAATTTTGCATTAAAACTATATAAATTTAACCGAAGCAGGTCTCCATTCAAATCAGTGCATTTTAATACGAGACCAGCTGTTTACTATGCAATCCGAAATGCAGTTATATTGAGCTGAGCAGGACAATCACAAATGCCGGCGTTAGAGGTGACAACTGGGCCGATGCACAAATGGAAGCGCTGTTTACAATGAGGATGAAGATGCAGTTAAAACAGAAACCGCAGGAGCGCAGCGCTGCTGTCTGACACTATAGACGCGTCACAGAGGCTGCTTTCCATGCAGACGATCGCATACTAATGCACAATGTCCTAATAAAGGTGCTTCGCTTTCGGGTGGATTGTATAACAGCACTCTTAAACTTGCAGAACCGCAGATAGACATTTGAAAAGGGAAATATATGACTTAGATTCCCCATTGAACCAGCACATTTTTAATTATTTTAGAAACTTCGGCTGCAAAGGGTTAAGATTACTTTCAAATAAAATATAGAACCGAACAATAGCCAATATACATCGATATTAAGAAGTTTGTGATTATAAATCCATCGCATACACCAAGCAGAAATGTCATTCGTCACTGGTTTGTTTGAGCAGATATGTTTATTCCCGGCATGCATTTAACAAAAAAAAGTTGTACGGATATAGCATCGGTCTGCATTTAGTCGGATATGATCCATCTCCTAGACTGTAACTGCTGTCCAACCATGCCAACCTTTCCAACGTCGCTCATCCTCCACCTTGTAATGAACCCATATATGGCCCCAGGGGCGGACTGGGACCAACAATCGCCCCAGGATCAACGTTCAAGTCAACCGGCCCACATTTATACCGAAATAATAATGAATTCAGCGCGCCGTCATGATGAACTATTGGTAAAAAAAACATAAACTATAACAAACTGTTTAACATTGTTAATATAGCCGGATCAGGCAGAGCTCATTACACAGGATTTGAGCCGCACACCACAGTTTAGGAATAAATCCTCTACACCACAATACTCAATCTCCTGACACTGGATGATTATCACTACACTGATTTAGAGGGGTTACGTCACTTGTAACGTGCTCATTAATTTTGGTGAATCAGCCCCCTTACATGTACATGTTAAAACATTACACAACGTGTATTGGAGTGAGCTAACTTCCGCATTATGTCATTCTTTTGCTGTATGCAAATCTCACTCTCATTCTCTCTCTCTCTGTACCAGGATTCGTTTGTGCACAGCCTGATGGGAATCGAGGCGGAGTGGTTTATCTTCTTACTATAGAAGATCTTTGACTGACATGACACTCATCCACTATCAATACAGTAGATTCCAACCAAAGGCGAAATCAGTTCACCAATCCCATTGTAAGAACATAAAAGCATAAGAAAGTGTACAAATGAGAGGAGACCATTCGACCCATCGTGCTCATTTGGTGTTCATTAATAACTAAGTGATCCAAGGATCCTATCCAGTCTATTTTTAAATGTTCCCAAATTTTCAGCTTCAACCACATCGCTGGGGAGTTTGTTCCAGATTGTGACGACTCTGTTTGAAGAAGTGTCTCCTGTTTTCTGACTTGAATGCCTTGAAGCCCAATTTCCATTTGTGTCCCCAGGTGTGTGTGTCCCTGCTGATCTGGAGAAGCTCCTCTGGTTTGATGTGGTAGATGTGTGGTAGTCCCCACGTAGTCTCCTCTGTTCCAGAGTGAAAAGGTTCAGTCTCAGTCTCTCAGTAGGACATTCCCTTCAGACCTGGAATAAGTCTGGTTGCTCTCCTCTGAACTGCCTCTAGAGCAGCGATGTCTTTCTTGAAGTGTGGAGCCCAGAACTGTCCACAGTATCCAGATGAGCTCTAACTAGTGCATTGTACAGTCTGAACATCACTGCCCTTGTTCTCAATTCTACACTTTTGACAATATACCCCAACATTCAGTTTGTCTTTTTTATTGCTTCCCCACATTGTTTGGATGGAGAAAGTGAGGAGTCCACGTAGACTCCTAGGTCTTTCTCATGCGTTATTTCATCTAGTTCTATTCCTCCCATCTGCTGAGCCACCTATTTTAGTATCATCTGCAAATTTCACAAGTTTGCTAACTATCCCAGAGTCCAGATCATTAATATAGATTAGAAAAAGCAAGAAAAAGAAAATCCTGGCAAATCCAATCAGAGAGTGGCCACTCCTCCCCCTTAGATATTACAATATTGGATTTACACAAGCGATGATTGGAGTGATGATGTGTGAGAGAGAGAGAGTGCAAGAAAAAAATAAATCAAATTTAGACCAGTGGCCCATGCAGGTCCAAACAGACCGGCCCACCGGGGATTCTCCCGCACTTCCCGCTTCTGCTACTCCGCCCCTGTATGGACTGCAATGTGTACATTTTTATATGCTTCTATTGTATATGTGTGACACTTTTACCTGGACCACCACTTTTCTGTACAGTGCTTTTTGGAATAGCAAGTAAATAGAGAGAGAAGCTGGGATTAATATAGAAATACCGTTGTCTGTCCGCTTGTGCAATGTAATATTTCAATGTGTTACAACTGGGTTCAATAATATTAAGGACAACGGTGTGTGACCTTGGTTTCCTGATGAATAAATACCCACCTTTATTCTGCTAAATAAGTTTGGTTTGTTTTTCTTTTTGCAACCTCCTCCTCTTATGTATCCCGAATTCCACAACCTCCCCGACCTACTGCTGTCCGACCATGCCAACCATATGTCAACGTCGGCCCAACTTCATGTGCTGTCTGGGAATGTTTTCCCAGGCTGGGCAGCTGTGGAAATACCTACAGTGAGGGAAAAAAGTATTTGATCCCCTGCTGATTTTGTACGTTTGCCCACTGACAAAGAAATGATCAGTCTATAATTTTAATGGTAGGTGTATTTTAACAGTGAGAGACAGAATAACAACAAAAAAATCCAGACAAACGCATTTCTAAAAAGTTATAAATTGATTTGCATGTTAATGAGGGAAATAAGTATTTGATCCCCTATCAATCAGCAAGATTTCTGGCTCCCAGGTGTCTTTTATACAGGTAATGAGCTGAGATTAGGAGCACTCTCTTAAAGGGAGTGCTCCTAATCTCAGCTTGTTACCTGTATAAAAGACACCTGTCCACAGAAGCAATCAATCAATCAGATTCCAAACTCTCCACCATGGCCAAGACCAAAGAGCTGTCCAAGGATGTCAGGGACAAGATTGTAGACCTACACAAGGCTGGAATGGGCTACAAGACCATCGCCAAGCAGCTTGGTGAAAGGTGACAACAGTTGGTGCGATTATTCGCAAATGGAAGAAACACAAAATCACTGTCAGTCTCCCTCGGTCTGGGGCTCCATGCAAGATCTCACCTCGTGGAGTTTCAATGATCACGAGAACGGTGAGGAATCAGCCCAGAACTACACAGGAGGATCTTGTTAATGATCTCAAGGCAGCTGGGACCATAGTCACCAAGAAAACAATTGGTAACACACTACGCCGTGAAGGACTGAAATCCTGCAGCGCCCGCAAGGTCCCCCTGCTCAAGAAAGCACATGTACAGGCCCGTCTGAAGTTTGCCAATGAACATCTGAATGATTCAGAGGAGAACTGGGTGAAAGTGTTGTGGTCAGATGAGACCAAAATCGAGCTCTTTGGCATCAACTCAACTCACCGTGTTTGGAGGAGGAGGAATGCTGCCTATGACCCCAAGAACACCATCCCCACCGTCAAACATGGAGGTGGAAACATTGTGCTTTGGGAGTGTTTTTCTGCTAAGGGGACAGGACAACTGCACCGCATCAAAGGGACGATGGACGGGGCCATGTACCGTCAAATCTTGGGTGAGAACCTCCTTCCCTCAGCCAGGGCATTGACAATGGGTCGTGGATGAGTATTCCAGCATGACAATGACCCAAAACACACAGCCAAGGCAACAAAGGAGTGGCTCAAGAAGAAGCACATTAAGGTCCTGGAGTGGCCTAGCCAGTCTCCAGACCTTAATCCCATAGAAAATCAGTGGAGGGAGCTCAAGGTTCGAGTTGCCAAACATCAGCCTCGAAACCTTAATGACTTGGAGAGGATCTGCAAAGAGGAGTGGGACAAAATCCCTCCTGAGATGTGTGCAAACCTGATGGCCATCTAAAAGAAACATCTGACCTCTGTGATTGCCAACAAGGGTTTTGCCACGAAGTACTAAGTCGAAGGGGTCAAATACTTATTTCCCTCATTAACATGCGTTTTTCTGGATTTTTTTGTTGTTATTCTGTCTCTCACTGTTAAAATACACCTACCATTAAAATTATAGACTGATCATTTCTTTGTCAGTGTGCAAACATACAAAATCAGCAGGGGATCAAATACTTTTTTCCCTCACTGTATGCCTTATTCACCTCTGGCAGAACTCCATAGCTATGTCCCCACAAGCCTCCTCCATAACCCGGAGAAGGTTTTCTCGTTCATCGGGATTTCGGTGATAGACCTTCCACCGCTATGCAGAAACTCTGACCAGTGGAAACTGACATTGTCCATGACAATTGAACAGGGCTGCTCTGGCCACCTTTGCACATCACTGTGACTGAAGCCAATTCATACAAACCAGCACATGGCGTGATCATGTACATCTTGGAATGGGCCAGTGTGGGTTGTAGCATTCTGTGGTCCAGACCACTCGGGTCAATTATATTTTTATATTCATCAATATTACCAACAAGGACAGTAATATCTATGTATATCAGCTCATATTACTTGATTCTTGTCAGTATAGCAAGTGTTCCTTGGTGTGGTCCCTATTGCTGGCTCTGTAATTATGGTCCTAGTGTGCTGTGAATTGTGAGTTCCTACACTACACTGAAGACTACTTTATCTGCTATACTCGTTAGTGTTTAGTTGGTGTTAGAATATCACATTTTTGTTTCAGTATTGTTATTTTTTTGTCATGCCATTCATTTTCAAATATATTTTTCATAATAACCATTTTTGTCTGTTACGAATATGCAGTTTTTCTTTAGATGTTCTTGTGTATTAACTACCACAACAAAATGGCAATAATAAAAGTGGTCCAGCACTTCTGAGTGGTCTCTGTGGTATATATTATTTCTTATCTTGGTGGGATTTGGGCATTTTGAACTGCCTTCACTTTTTCATCAGTTGGCCTTATACCATGTGCGTCTAAATGAAAACCGAGGAACTTCACTTGCTTTGCAGAAAAGATGCATTTGTCTCTCTTCAGACTAAGGCCAGCTTGCGAAAAAAAAATGCAAGACTACTTGGAGGTGCTCATCATGCTCAGCTTTTGTCTTCCTGGAGATGAGTATGTCATCTAAATAGGGCTTTACTCCTGGAACTCCTGCAAGGAGTGTGTCCATGAAATGCTGGAAAATAGCCACAGCAGTTGAAATGCCAAACTGCAATCGCAGGGCACGGAAAAGTTTTGCAGACAGTTGTTCTCTATGATAAAACAAAAAGTGCTGTGAACCCAGACATGACATATAAGAATAAATCATTACTGCTAGACGTGTTGGCTCCAGAGGTTAGTATTTTTTTTAAATATAGTTTTAAATATTTTACTGTGGTAACTTGAGGGAAATAAACAAATTTTAACCTTTAAGTGTTTTATTGGAACACAAAACTCTCATTTACTTATGCACAGCCACAGTGTATCAGCACCATTTTCTATATAAATGTATTAATACTGAGAAACATCATAACTAAGGCTGGGGGAGGGGGTGACACTCCTGAAAGTACGGATCAGTAACAGGGACAAACTAAACAGTTACAACATTTTTGAAGGACAGCTTATAGTACTGGTATGGTAATAGTTGTATAACTAGTATTAAAAAATAATATGAAAGTACAATATGCCGGTAATGTAATACTGTGGCAATTCTGAAGCGTCACTATTACGTGCAGTGACGCAGTAGAACGGGCTTCGAATCCCCGCCCCGCCGCGGCCGGAAACCCCCAGTGCGTTACAATGTGTTTCACTATTGTGTCTCAGGGGGACTGTAATTCATATAATTATGTTTAAATAATACTTAATCGTTTAATAAAACATTGAAATGGATACATTATCATGTTGCCTCACTTTCGACCTGTGCATAGGCCTGCTGTGGTACTATGTCTCCCCCCCACATGGGAACTGTGAAGCGCATTGAGCCTCATCTGGCTTCATCTGGCCTCACTGTCCTCTGAGCAGCGCAGCCCATAGTAACTCATCAACGCCAGTAACAACAATATATCACTGCACTGAAGTCTGTATGTGCTTTATTGAGAATGTATGTGCGGCTGTTATACTTGCCAACATTGAATGTATAACATATTTAGTGTTTATTTATTGATTATTTATGTATTCGTTCATGTTATTTACACATTTAAAATATTTATTTGTTTGTTTGTTTATTTCAACATTTATTTATACATTCATTAGTTTCAACATGTATATATTTATTTTCCGTTTGTCTCTTTGCTATTTACATTTCTCAGTGCGCTTCTACATTTCGTAGCGTCTCTTATATTTCTTTCTTTTTCAATGTGACAAAACATTGAACTCTGTCAATCAGAGCTAGTGGGCGGTAGCCAGTGCGCTTATTGTCCTATCCAGTGCAATTAATCATCTTCATAATCATCTTCATGTTCACGTTCATAATAACCTCTCCATGTTCATCTTCATGTTCATCTTCATAATCATCTTCATGTTCATAATCTAGTTCATCTTAATTTCGGCACTGTTCACCCTCCATACACAACATTGCAGAGAAACAAACACTGCGCCCAGGACTGTCAATTATAATTTGGTCTGAACAGAACGTCACTATGGAATCGGCATGCCAAATTAGAAAATAAAATCTGATACGTTACCATTTAGTACTACATTACACAACACAGTCCGAGAAAGTATACGTCTATAATACAACAGCATAATTTTGTACAATTTAGATAATATTAAATATACAGAAAATGCAGTAGTCACTTTAGCACTTACCTAAAAAGATTGAGAAAAGTACAGCTGTGACTTGTTACTGTGCACAATCTTCTTTGTGCCTGGAAGAGCTACCACTTCTCCTTTTCTGCCTTTCTCTTCTGTTGAAACACACTGGACAGCAGCTGATATGTGGTGAAATGACTATAGGCTTTCAATAAAAATACTGACGCGTGTTGCAATAACTATAAGCAAAGATACAAAAAACGTTTGGATTTTAGACCAAAAATGCTAACTTTCGCCGATAAGTTCTAAATTCAATTGTAAGTCATACAAGCTTAATAAAGTTTATTAATACTTTTAATAATTTGAAATTATATAATTTTCTGGGTTTACTGACATGACTCCCATTGTTCTCCCAGTGAAATCATGCCTTTCACAATATGCAATTTAGTGACCAAGTCAGAGTTTTCTGGCAGGTTGGCAAAAAGCATAGATCCCTCTGATTGTAAGTTTCTCCACTGTAGTACACTGTCGTAAACTTGTTGATTTGAAATATATTGTATTATTATTTAAATATATTACAAGCATTTCAACAACCCTACTTCAGTGTACGGTGTACGGTGTTTGCTATTAATTCACATTAGGAGTTTCAGGGCTCATAATAATTTAATTATAATTTATTTTTAAATTAAAAAAATACAATAACTGAAGCTCTGGCTTCACCGGCAGAAACCGACACAATCGAAAGACAGCCTACGTGTTTGGTTTAGTTCTGTTGTTGGGTGGTGGTGTGTGCGTGACGTCACTCGACTAAAATAAATAAATGTTGATATCTTCAAAGCCATAATACCACAAAACAAACGTTTATTTCAATTGCACTAACAGATTGTTACGGCGAATTCAATAGCCCCTAAGGTTATGCGCATGCGCCAAATACTAGCATTGCGATCAGTCAATGGAGCGTGATTTCGCTGCGAGAGAGAGCGGCCCCGCGGCTGCAATGGGAGGGTGTTTATAGCAGCTGGACGGAGGACATTTGTGTCTGCTTGTGATCTCGGCGATTGTACATCAAGAATAGGCTACATTTAAAAATAAATAAGCTCAACGCAATAGATCCAGAATGCGACTAAATACACGTTTTCTACAGTAAACAAATTAAGAACCTCTCGTTTGTACTTATTATAATTCCATAATATCTACACTCACCTAAAGGATTATTAGGAACACCTGTTCAATTTCTCATTAATGCAATTATCTAACCAACCAATCACATGGCAGTTGCTTCAATGCATTTAGGGGTGTGGTCCTGGTCAAGACAATCTCCTGAACTCCAAACTGAATGTCTGAATGGGAAAGAAAGGTGATTTAAGCAATTTTGAGCGTGGCATGGTTGTTGGTGCCAGACGGGCCGGTCTGAGTATTTCACAATCTGCTCAGTTACTGGGATTTTCACGCACAACCATTTCTAGGGTTTACAAAGAATGGTGTGAAAAGGGAAAAACATCCAGTATGCGGCAGTCCTGTGGGCGAAAAATGCCTTGTTGATGCTAGAGGTCAGAGGAGAATGGGCCGACTGATTCAAGCTGATAGAAGAGCAACTTTGACTGAAATAACCACTCGTTACAACCGAGGTATGCAGCAAAGCATTTGTGAAGCCACAACACGTACAACCTTGAGGCGGATGGGCTACAACAGCAGAAGACCCCACCGGGTACCACTCATCTCCACTACAAATAGGAAAAAGAGGCTACAATTTGCACAAGCTCACCAAAATTGGACAGTTGAAGACTGGAAAAATGTTGCCTGGTCTGATGAGTCTCGATTTCTGTTGAGACATTCAGATGGTAGAGTCAGAATTTGGCGTAAACAGAATGAGAACATGGATCCATCATGCCTTGTTACCACTGTGCAGGCTGGTGGTGGTGGTGTAATGGTGTGGGGGATGTTTTCTTGGCACACTTTAGGCCCCTTAGTGCCAATTGGGCATCATTTAAATGCCACGGCCTACCTGAGCATTGTTTCTGACCATGTCCATCCCTTTATGACCACCATGTACCCATCCTCTGATGGCTACTTCCAGCAGGATAATGCACCATGTCACAAAGGTCCAATCATTTCAAATTGGTTTCTTGAACATGACAATGAGTTCACTGTACTAAACTGGCCCCCACAGTCACCAGATCTCAACCCAATAGAGCATCTTTGGGATGTGGTGGAATGGGAGCTTCGTGCCCTGGATGTGCATCCCACAAATCTCCATCAACTGCAAGATGCTATCCTATCAATATGGGCCAACATTTCTAAAGAATGCTTTCAGCACCTTGTTGAATCATGTGGCAAAAGAAAACATTACACCATAAATTACATCACGCCATTTTAGGCTGAATTGGAATTGGTATTTTTCCAATTCAAAAAAATAAAGTTTTCATGAAAGTCGCACACAAACATAAACACTGAACTTGAATGGGGAACCTATCTTCTTCTTCTCCGTATGAAAAACTTGCAAATTACTGGTGGGGTCTTTGATTTTAAGCTTAATATGTTCCTTTGGTTGAGTCAGCCGCCTTGGAGCTGAGATTTTCAAACAATATGAAAAGGTGGTTTGCAGGAACAAACACAAACCACTCTTTGTAAATTATTATTAAATTGGTTTAATATCCAATATCACTATTTTCTTAATTTACTTAATTTCCTTCATCAAATGCTCTGACATGCGTCTTGTACTTTTTTGGTTTGTTTGGTTAAATTAAACATTTAACATTTAGGCAATGTTCTAAAAGGCACACATTTTTCAGATCTTTGCTTGGATATAGTTATTGCAACAAGCGTCCGTCTTGTATTGAAAGCCTATAGTCATTTCACCACACAACAGCGCTGAGCTGCTGTCCAGTGTGTTTCGACACAAAAGAAAGAGAGAAAAGCAGAAGCAGAAACCTCTTCCAAGCACAAAGAAAATGTGTACATTTGTACTTACCGCATATCACCTCTCGAACTTTAGATATGTCAGACTACATTTCTGTACATGCCGTAGCCTACTTACATAACGGACTGTGTTATGTAATTTAGGACAGAAATGGTAATGTAGTTTCTAATTTAAATTTTTCTAATTTGGCATGCCGATTCCATGGTGAAGTTCTGTCCAGACCAAATTATAACTGACTGTCCTGGGCGCAGTGTTTGTTTCTCTGCAATGTCGTGACTCCCTGCTCGATAGTGGGTTTGAATAAGAAGCCTTTAAAATAAGCTGGTGTGAAGTAGAACTGGGATTTGTTGGAATAGGTGACTGGTGTTTTGGAGAAAGTTCAGATTTGGGTTTGGGGTTTTCATAACTTTATAATCCTTCAAATATCCATAAACATGTTCGTGTATTGCAACATTGTGGTGATATACAGGGGTACATATGTGTAAGTTACTTTGTCATTTGGTTTTCATTGTGAATCTGTTCCATACTATACACTTTCCAAGCAGTTGTAGTGAAATTATTAATGGGAAGTTCGGTCCGTGTAACGCTTATCAATAAAATGTTAGGAAAGTTCTGAAAAATTGCAAAATTGGAAAAATGGTGATTATATTTTCAATTTTCATTTTTTGTAGAAAATTGAAAAATGTGAATTTTGGATAAACATTCATTTTAATTTTAATTTTTAATTAGTTTTAATTTTCTGTAAAAAAATCAGTATGTGGTGTGCAATTTCTATGTTTTCAATGTTTTCACTTCTACTGAAATAATTGGATCACTGACTGGGAAGTGTGAGATTCTGTCTGTCTGAAAAATAAAAGGACCACAGTGTCGGGGGAGGAGCTGCAAAGGGGCTGTAAATGGGACATGGCTTTACTAAACATGCAATTCCTCTCCTTAACAGTTGGTTATATTAACTATTATTATTATTATTATTATTATTATTATTATTATTATTATTATTATTATTTCGAGGAGTATGCATTTTATTTTGTACTGTATTCAAATTGTGTGCATGTGAAAGATCGTCTTGTTCATTATGTGTACTCCCAATTATCAACCATTATTCTAATTACCCATAAACAGATATGTAATTTTTCACAAAAGAGGAAGTCAAATCCACTGTTACACATGCGCAAATTTAACTCATGAACGGCTGGACATAATGTGATCCGTTATTTTGACTCCCATGTTAAAAAACAAATACTTCATGAAGACAAACAACAAGTCGTAAAACATCTAGATATTAGTGCTCTCAAGGGCATTTGAACATACATTTATATTAATACAGTTGTATGATGTAGCCTGTATTTGCTATATGTGGTCTACCACCGAAACTCCAAACAAAATAATGAAAAAAACTAAATGTGTAGGATACTAAAACACGCACATTATGTATAATGTAAAAATAATAATTAAAAAAAAGAAACAAAATAGAACAAGTAATAACACATGAAAACTGCAGCTGCGCAGCCTAATTTGTAATGTGAATGAAAAAAAAATGTCCCCTTAATTTAAACATGGGAACTTAAAGGAAATTGAGTTTTCAATCACATCAAATGTGACGCACTGCAGGCAGACCCATGACCTCAGTTTGTTTGAGCTGGTCTCAGAAATCTCCTCATTATACATTTCATTCTCACTAAACAAAACCTAATTGTTGTATTGACTGTATTATTTTTTCCTCATTATTTTTATTTTTCATAATTAAATTCCAGTGGTTCTGGTGTTAAATGTGCGCATATGTAAGCAGTGGATTTGACTTTTGTGAAAAATGACAGACCTGGCTAATTATGGGTAATTAATCAGAATAATGCGTTAGAATTGGGGGTACACGTGATGTACAAGATCTTTCACATACACACAGTACACAGTACAAAATATAATACATAGCCTACTCCTATATTATTATTATTATTATTATTATTATTATTATTATTATTATCACGGAAGCTGCGCTCAGTCGTCTTTCATTGCTGCCATTTGCCAACTCCTAATTAGTTATTGACCTGGTGAGACCATATTGTTACTGTAGTGTCTCTCTCCTCGACAGACCGCTGTTTGCTGCTGATTTCGCTCATTTATAATCAATACTCTTCTCACTGCTCGCGTCTCTGCTGGTATTTTAAACATGGCGGCTGAACTCCAGCAAATCACTTTTGGTGGAGACGTCTTAACCTTGCCCCCCCGCCCCTGTCGTCACTGGTTCTTAGGTTCCAGACCAGCAAGTTTTTGGTGTCAGAAAAAGTTCTTTTGCGGTGGAAAAACAAAAAATGGTTCCAAATTAGGCACCTAGCACTGGCTCCTTGTCGGTGGAAAAGTGCTACCAGTGGTACAAGTACTGCAACCTCTTAGAGAGAGGCCTCGCCGATTGGATGGTTCGGATGCTACAGCATACCCTGGGCTAGAAACTTTGCCTGTTGAGTCGGCATTAAGCGGATCTTCTTCCAGTTGACCCGAAGTCCTAGACCACGGAGGCGGTCGAGGACCAGGGCTGTGTGGGCTAGAACCTGCTCGTCTAGGTAATTCTGGATGCGGACGCCCTGAAGCCGCAGGGGGGCCAAGGCGGTGTTGGGCAGGGTGGGGCAGGCGAGGTCCTGGGGTTCAGCCGACAATGGCGGGAGTGACACCGGGGCGGTGATGGTCCAGCCACGGGACCTGCAGGTGCTGGGCTACGCGTTGGACTAAATTAAGTCCAGCGGTGGCGGCGGCGGTGAGACTGCCTCAGCTGCCGCGGTGGATGGTGCCGCGGAGGGTCTGGCCTCCTCCTGGCTCCGCATGTCCTCATCCAGGTCCTCTGAGTCAGAGACCAGGTAGGACAAGCTGTCTTCTGCACACGAGGCCTCCAAGCTCCCTTCAGTGAGGAGGGGTGCCATCAGTGGTGGGGGCTCCCTGTGCACAGAGGGCGGATTTGGTTATTGAGGAGCCACAGTCTGAGCCTGCTGTGGTGCCATTTGAAACCACAGGACATCCCACAGCTGGTCGAGGCAGTCATTGAGCCCTCAGACATCAGCATGGCGGCTCTGAGGCAGGGCGGAGCATCGTTGTCTCCTACTAGGGGGGGAGCCCGAAGCAGGGGAGGACGGCTGGTGAGGACGTCTGTGCACAGGGCACCCCCATGGGGGCAGCTGTGCGGATGGAATGGCAGTAGGCAAGAGCGGGGACAGGCTGGGCGAGAGCTGGACCAGTGGCACTGAGCCTGAGGCCTGAGAGGCACTGGCCTGAGAGGCCGTAAGTGACCTCTGGCCAGATGCCCTGAACAGGCTGTCACGCAGGGGTTGAATACCAAACTGCGCCCAGATGGGGCAAATCTGTGCCTCCTCTAGGGCTCTGCAGGCGTGCTCAGGACCTAAGCAGGCAACGCAGTGCTCATGAGCGTCAGCACTGGGCATAGCAGCGGCGCAGGAGGTGCAGAGGCGTGGGGTGGTTGCGGCGCCGCACTCCATCATAGCAGGGATGGGGGGCTGCTCAAGAGATATATACACAATAGGTGGATATACACTTATAAAACACACTATTGGTAAGCCAAAAATAATAATGGTAGATATTCTCTATATGCAACCAGGTCAATAGAGAGTAAATAGTGAACAAGTCAGTGAACAAGATGTGGCAAATGTTCTAAATGAGAATTTCACAGAGGTTTTTACAAAAGAAAAAATGGATAACATGCCACAGGTTAAGTCAACTAACTTAAGTCAAACCGTAAGAGAGATCAGGATAAATTAGGAGGAGGTACTAAAGGGACCAGTAGCATTAAAAACAAACAAATCACCTCGGCCAGATGGTATATTTCCAACAGTACTTAAAGAAATGAGGGAAATTATTTATAGGCCGCTAACTCAAATATTCCAAATGACACTTAGAACAGGAGATGTGAACTGACTGGAAGACAGCAAATGTCATAACAATCCACAAGAAAGGGGACACTTCTCACTTTCTCACCTGTAAAATGTTGGAAAAAATGATTAGACAGAAAATAGAGGAGCATCTAAATGAAAACCATATTCTTGGAGATAGTCAACATGGGTTTAGACGATTCAGATCATGTCTTACTAATTTATTAGAATTTTTTGAACATGAAACTTCAGCTGTAGATCATGTGAAAGCATATGATATTATATACTTTTATTTTCAGAAAGCTTTTGAGAAGGTTCCACACCAAATTCTGGTCTTCAAATTGGAAGCTGTAGGCATTCAGGGTAAAGTAGATGGATTATGAACTGGTTGATGTATAGGAAACAGAGGGTGTCGATTAGAGGAGTTGCTTCTAACTGGAGTGAGGTTTGGATCACTTAGTTATTAATGGACACCAAACAAGCATGATGGGGTGAATGGACTCCTCTCATTTGTAAACTTTCTTATGTTCTTATGTTCTTAATATGCTGAGTCTGAGTTTTAAGCACAGAGTTTATCATTAAACTCACATGAATATTCGGGAAGATCCACCTTAATGTGTTCATACAAGGAAATGGCCCCATTGTCTAGAATCTGAAAGAATGATAGAAAAGAATAATAGGCTCCTTTTTCTTTTGAGATAAAGCAAATAATATAGCATAAGACTTGCATTAAACTAAATTATGGGTTCTAACCAGGAGGTGTTATACCATACAAGACTGGAAAGAAAATAATTGGAATGTGACCACATTTAAGAGAAAAGGATGCCTTCTTGTGTAAGGGAGAGCATTGCTATAGATAACTGCTGTGACCCTGTAGAAACATGTTGATGGTGATACGTTTCACTGCAGCAGTCTGGAGCTGTAGCTATCAGTGTCTTGCCTTTAGCTTCTGCTTGTTGTTTAGTTCAAAAAGTTTCAAAATAGTGGTCCAGTCAGTGCCATGCCTAAATTACCTCATAACATTGGAAACAGAGCACAGCCTTGTCATGTATATGGATTACATGTTGTTGATTCAAATTTGTATCTGGTCACTTGTTATCTCTCCCTGTCCTGATTTGGCCTTTTTTTCTGTAACATTTTCTCCCTCTATGTGCAGAGTGAGAACACAATGACTGTATATCTGTGTGTTTTATCAGATTTATTTTCCACACAAGGAACTCACCAGGACGAACAGATCAAAAGATCTCTTGTGAGTCTGGAGGTCCATCTCAGTCAAAGCATAGCTGATGTTGATTAATGCTTCCACCCCACAGGACAGGACCTTGTCAGTGCCCTTGATGTAGAGATAGCTGACATTTGGCTTCTCAAGCTGGGAGACTGTGTGGGTCTCACCTTCATAATCATATGAGAAACCCCATGTTTGTGTATCAGACTTCATGAAGTTGGCCTACAGAGAAAAGAGCAGAGTGATGAGAGTGAAAGGTCTTTGACCCCTTGATTGTTCTACCTGTGTCTCATTTGTTTCATGTTATTAAGAGGTGCTTTCACATGGCCATTTCTGATCCAGATCAAATGCATCAGTACATCAGGATCAACTGTCAAACAACCCAGGGCTCTTCGCATGCGCCCTTGCACGCAAGTCTAAACTATATACCCCGTTTCCACTGGCCTTACACCTAAAATTTGCTGCCAGTTTCCATTCATTGTCGTGAGGTACAGCTGCCCTAGGAAGTGAATGTGAGACACCAAAGGTCAAAACGCACCCAGGGACACTCGGCATTCTGGGAGTTAGTGTTCAAAATCTGGAGGCTGAAATACCTTACACCATAAATTGCAATAAACTTGGGTGTGACAGGCTGCTGTCTGTCATGGCATGGCTGCTGCTGATGCTCGCTGATTAGGTGCTCATGAGCCGCAGCTGTGTTTTCCGCTGTGCCTTCTATATTTAATCCCTCTCCTTCCCCAATGGAGGCAGCTAACCCGCTGAGAAGGAGGACTGCTACTACAACAGCTGCGGGACGCCTGCCACTGCTGGCTCATGCCGGACGAGCACTCCGCCACGGAAGTTGCCGACCTGGTGGCCCTGGAGCAGTTCCTCAGCTGTCTCCCACGTCCCTCCACAGAGTAGGGGCAAGCCCACCAGCCCAAAGACCTGGAGGAGGCCATCAGGCTGGCGGAGAACCACCTCGCTGCCCGGGACAATGCCACCTCCCGATGCCCGACGGTGGGCACCCTCCCACCCGTTCCCAAGACCCTCTCTGACCCAACTTCCCTAGATACCAGCTTGTCTCTAAAAATCCCAGTACCTAAACCTGTCTCTCCCCGACTCGCTATCCCTTCTCCCCTTGTTCGTCCCAAACACAAACCTGTCTCGTTAGTTGCTTCTTTTTCTCTCTCTTCCGGTAGTGTGCGGTTCCTTGGAAGAAACACAATGACGTGCCGGCGTTGCGGGTAGCCCAGACATTGCCCGGCCGAGTGCCTGCTGGTGACCTGCTTGCCCCTCCGCTCACCCAGGTTCAGCAAAAGACTTAACGGTACCGGTAAGAATCGGGGGACGTGAAGTCAAGGCCCTCCTGGACTTCAGCTGTAGAAATATGCTGGTCCAGGATGGCCTGGCTCCTCGGGGCACCGGCAGGCGAGGCACTAAAGTGGCAATACGGTTTAGTCCTAGGGCGAGATTGGTCTGAATTTCTGTCCAATATTAAAGATCCTAGGCTCTCGTTGTCTGATTGGCTGGGACACAATTGGGACATCACCCTTAGTGGCTGCCTGCGATGAGCGGGGCGGGGACAGCCTTCCCTCCGACCCCAGTCGTGCAGCAGCCAACAGTACTCTGTCAGACCCGGGGGAGGGAACCAGTTCTGGGACTCGCCAGCACTCTCCTTCTTCCACCAGGAGGGCCGACACCTCTGATGCAGCCCTGGATCTCGTCTTCTCCCGGGTTTCTGATTTCACTCTGGACCAGTCCCGGGATGATGCCCTGGGTCGGTTATATGACCAGGTCGCAGTGGACGGTCGCATAGTGAATGCACAGAGCACGCACTCGTATCCCCAGTTCCATATAGAAAAAGACTTACTGTATAGAGTAACCAAAAACCGAGGGGGAGACCCGTTCACGAAACAATTGCTGGTACCACGTTTGCACAGGCGCTTTGTGTTTCTCTCTGCACACAAAATACCTATGGCGGGTCACCTGGGTCGTGACAAGACCTTAAGCCGGATAACGGACCGGTTCTTCTGGCCACACATAAAAAAGGAGGTAGAAATGTGGTGTGCTGCCTGTCCGGTGTGCCAAAAGACCAATGCCAGTGCGGTACCTCCGCTGCCTCTCATGGAGATACCATTTGATTGCATTGGGATGGACTTGATCGGCCCGTTAGAGAAAAGCTCCACCGGGTATCGATTTCTGCTGGTCATAGTGGATTATGCCACTCGGTACCTGGAGGCGATTCCTCTACAGACAATGTCAGCGACTAAGATCGCCAAGGAGCTGTTTAAGGTCTGCACTCGGGTGGAGATCCCAAAGGAAATCCTGACAGATCAGGGCACTCCCTTCATTCATGCGTGATGCGAGACCTCTGTAGGCTGCTGGGGATCAAGTCCATCCCCAAACCGATGGCCTACTGGAGCACTTTAATAAAACGCTTAATGATCTGTAAGTTTGTGAGCACAGACGCTCGGGACTGGGACAAGTTATTGCCGCCCCTGCTGTTAGCTGTTTTAGAGGAAGACAAACAGCTTTCACATTTTATTTTAAATAAAATATTTAAAACACTTTAAAAGGTACCGTATACATTGATTTATCAAATACTTTTTCTAATAGGAGATCTATTAGTACATATGTGTTTAGTAGTAAATTACTTTAAGCACCAGCATTATTTCAAACCACCTTCAATCCAACGTACTTAATGTGCTTCTTCTTGAGCCACTCCTTTGTTGCCTTGGCTGTGTGTTTTGGGTCATTGTCATGCTGGAATACCTCAAGAACCTCAAGAAGAAGCCTTGAAACCTTAATGACTTGGAGTGGGACAAAATCCCTCCTGAGATGTGTGAAACCTGGTGGCCAACTACAAGAAACGTCTGACCTCTGTGATTGCCAACAAGGGTTTTGCCACCAAGTACTAAGTCGAAGGGGTCAAATACTTATTTCCCTCATTAACATGCAAATCAATTTATAACTTTTTTGAAATGCATTTTTCTGGATTTTTTTTTTTGTTATTCTGTCTCTCACTGTTAAAATACACCTACCATTAAAATTATAGACTGATCATTTCTTTGTCAGTGGGCAAACGTACAAAATCAGCAGGGGATCAAATACTTTTTTCCCCCACTGTAGATGGCACAGTCCTTCCCTATTTCTGATTGATTGTTACTAATAAAAACACCTTTGCTTCCCTGAGAGGTCTATGCATCACTTCACATGCAGTGATAATGCAGCAAATCAACAGTGAAGGTGAGGGAATTACAGATTGTGCAGGCTTACCATCAAGACATGGAAAGGTGTATTCAGACATAGCCTGCTCACCTACAAGACATAAGGACCACACTGTGCAGGACAGAATCATATGAGCTGAAATGTACACACCCTTCTACAGGATACTTATTCTTGTTTTAGGAGAAATACAATATATTAACATCTTGAGAATAACCTCCATCTACCAGTAATAGATGGTACCAAAGAACATGCTATATAGAGATGCAGTTGAAAACATTGCAAACTTTATTTTAATTTTATCTTAAAGGGCTTGTTTGTAATACTGTGATTTTCAATACTAGTTATTTAAATGTATACAGTTTGTTAATGCCATATGTTTTCTACCTTATATGCCCCTGTCATTGTAAAAGCTTGAATTAAAAATATTGAAATATTGAATATTTATTAATTTCCTTTTCTCTCTGAGAATCTCAAGGTGCTTGTGTTCTGTGGCAGGCAAGGTCAAGCAGTGCTGTAATGGAAGAAATTAAATGGAAAACGTATAGCAGTGTGGATAGGGGCATTCCTGTGATTTTGTATTAAATTTTTTATGATAAGAGCAGGCGTGAAATAGGTAGAGGGCATTCACCTGATTTTTCAATTTCATTTGGCAAACAAAGTTCTTTTTAATGCTTGTCAAATCACTCAATGGGGTGGGTTTAGTCATCACAAGGAAGAAATTAATCAGACTCAGATGGCAACAGAACTGAAAGCCATATACTTTAAGTTGATAAGGAAGAAGCCAGGTGCATGTTCTTTATGGTGTCAATGTACAAGGAATAACTGGTGGCATTCCAACTGTAGAGTAATGAACTGGGACCAGGATCTCCATGATTTAGAAGTATGAAATCTTCAGTGCTGAAGATATCTGATAAACGTATCTCACACACCATGTACAGCTATGGACAACTGGGGAAGGGGTGCCAGAACCATACTGTTCTGACTGTGTCTTTGACCCCAGTCTATATATTCTGCTCTCATCTGTGTTCTGCACTCGGCTCCAGCACAGTTTAGAAGTGGTCACCTAAGGATGCCCAGGGAGTGTACATTTCATAACCAGAGTGTTGTACTGCCAATTCTTCTGCTATTGCACGCCTACCGTTACCACTTTGTAATGCACAATGTCATCAGTTCACTGGGCCTCTTATATTCTTACTGGCCTGGTAGTAGTGATAGACCTTGACCACAGCTAGTTTGAGGTTGTTCACTGGGTGCGTCTGGGTCATGCTGATGTGATAGCGATGAGATTTTCCCCTTTCGAGCTGTTGAGAGACAGTCATGGACTCAGCGATTTATGGACATTAGTGCATCCATCCATCCATCTATTTTCTACACCGCTTGTCCTGGTGAGGGTCGCGGACATTAGTGCATGTCCCTCACCGAAAATTCTCCCAGTGATAGTAGTATGTTGTTGTCAGAGATTTCACGATATGTACGGCTAATCATGGTTGCCTTGACAACAATACATCTACATCAGCTATGACATCAATTACAATTCATTACCAATTAATAAAAGCTTGTCTCATTCGCTAAAATGGCTAACGTCTTATTTGCAGCATAGGACATTTTCAGTTAAGGTGGGAAATCTATTTTCGTCTTCTGCCCAGGTTATATGTGGGGTCCCACAATGTTCGGTCTTAGGACTGCTTTTGTTTTCCTTGTACATGATACCACTAGGAGCAATCTTTAGAAAGCATGGCATTTCATATCACTTTTATGCGGATGATACGCAAATGTATATACCGCTGAAGGCAGGTGATAATCTGTCAATTAAATCTTTAATGGAATGTGTAGATGATGTTAAATGCTGGATGAGCAGCAATTTTCTTACGTTTTAAGGGTAAGGGTGATTGTGCATTTGCTGCGGCGGCCCCGAAATTATGGAATGCTTTGCCCCAGTTGATTAAATCTTCGGACACGTTAGGAGTATTTAAGACATGATTGAAAACGTATTTATTTTCTAGGGCATATGAGAGTTGATAGAATGTAATTTGCTGGACAGCAGAGTCTGGCCTTGTCTATGTGTATGGTTTGTCTGTTGTACTGTTTTTTTAAATTTTATTATGTTTTTAGGTTTATTATTTGTGTATTGATGCATTGTTTTTTAGTATGTCTGATTATGTTTTAATTGTACAGCGCTTTGGTATGACTTTGTAGTCTTTAAAGTGCTTTATAAATAAAATTGAATTGAATTGAATTGAATTCCGTTTGATAATTTGCTGGAAAGAGTGCAATAGATTCCATTTCTAGTAAATGTTAGACTACTTACTATTCCATAGAAATCCATGTTTACCTTAACTAAGTTGGCAGGAGATTTGCCTAGACTAATTGAGTGATAAGCAAAATGACTACCAGTCTTTGATAAAAGAGTTTAGTTCAATGAGGAGTATTTTGTAACCTACACAAATCTCTGAATAACATTGTTTCAAATTAAGGGTGTAGATACTTTAGACTGTGTGTGAGCTTAATGTTATAAGATGGTAACACAACAGCATACATTTGCTTAGGGACAGCACTACTACTTTTTGCAAAATTAAGTTCACAGTCAAACTTTGCTGAATGGGATCATTCCATGTCAGCTCAACCAGAGTTTCCTACCACAAGATCTTGATTTTTGGCTATTTTTCTTTCTGCATTGTGGTAGATTTGGTCAGTTATGAAAGCAGACCAAATATTTTAAAATGGGACTTGAAAGGTATCTAATTTTGGAGATGTATGATGAACCTATTAGTACCATAATTAGTATGTTAGGACCCCTGTGAATGCTTCTACTTTTGCAGCTGTAGTATCATTAGTACTTATATTGCCAAGAGGCTTCAAATTGATCAAAATGTTAAATTATCAGATTCTTGAAAAATGTTGAGGCGTTTGTGCCTCCTAACCTTTAAGAGTTTCTGTATGCAGTTCTGTAACTGTAGACTTACTGTACTATCAGATTTAAACCCCCCACAGGAATGCCTTCTGGGTAAAAATGCCCCATCCTCCCCTCCATTGGGCTTTTAGATGTGGGGTTGAAGGAACAGGGACTTTTCCTGAATGTAATTAACTATTTCTTTATTCAGTCACAGTTAGTTTTCATTACAAGAGGTTTAGCAGCTAAATGTGTGAAATGAATACTCTATTTTGATGGTTTTACCACGCCTGCAGAATACCCATAGAAGTTTACAGGTAACTTGAAAACACTAGAAAAAAACATTCTGTAAAGGATTCATGAATACAGGTTTAATTAGATTCTTCTGACACTGAGCCACAGATGGAAGCCCTAGAGTAGCCAGGTACATAGAGGATGTCCTTATGTGTGCTAGTGTGCGTGTGTATGTACCTACAGTGCAGGTACCCTTCCCACTACTGTTCAATTGTTACAAGAGCTGCTAGGAGGGTTGGTTGTGTTGCCTTGTAACTGGTGTATTTATCATTATTGTGTTTTTTCTTTATTATGGAGTGTTTTGTTGTGGGTTTATATTTTCACTTTTGTTAGTTTTATTACTTCTGTTAATTTGCACAACTTGTTTGCTTTTTCTTCACTTTTATTAATTAATCACATTCTCACATGAAGGCAGCACCTTCCACGAGCAGACACACCAATCTGATTGGGCGGTGTTCCCCACCCCTCCAGCCAGCACACCTGTTTTACTTATACCTTCTCCTCACCCATAACACACAAACACACTGAGTTGAAGGTAACAGAACTGGTTTATTCTGGAAGTTATTTTTTTTACTTCCTGCCTCCCATAACGTAAGCACGCACACATAATGCAAATAATGAACCCTTGAGCTTACCACACCCCCCCAATAAAAAACAGGATACAATGAGGAATGGAACAGGCTGAAACTTCCTAGTAAACAGAATATAACAGGGGAATATAACTAAGAGTGGGGGTAGACTACCCCATCTCTATTGGGCCAGAGAGCGGGGTTATTCTGCCCGCACCTCTTCTCCCCCACTACTAACTACACATCCATGCGAAAAGGTACTCTTGACTCTTGAAGAATGCCGCAAGGGTGATGTCGTCACCACTGGGACTACTGGCACAGGACTTGATAGCACTGAATCTGTAGATGCTGATGCTGACAACTGCCTGGACAGAAGATGGTCCACATGGCGTCTCATCACCTTACCAGCCACATACACCTTGACGGGGGACCTGTGGAGGCAATGTGGCTTCCAGGTTATTCAAGTGTTCCTCTTCCGTGAGACCAGTCACTTGCATGTCATCAAGGTAGATGACAACATGGTCAATCCCAGCTAAGAGTCCCTCCATGGCCCTCTGGAAAATAGCACAAGCAGTAGAGATTCCGAAAGGCAAACAAGTGTACTGTAACAAACTTTTGTGTGTATTAATGGTAACTACACAGCGAGACTCTTCAGCCAACAACTGTTGATAAGCATGTGACATGTCGAGTTTGGAGAAACTGGTACCACCTGAGAGCTTAGTAAACAGCTCATCAATCCATGGAAGGGGATATTGCTCCAGACGAGATGCTACATTTGCCGTCAGCTTATAATCTCCACATATCCTGATTGTGCAGTCACTTTTCAGGATTGGCACAATGGGTGCAGCCCACTCTGAATAAGGGGCAGGCTTTATAATGCCTGCTGCCTGCAGTCTCTGCAGCTTAGCTTCTACCGTTTTCTGCAAGGCCATGGACACAGGTCTTGTATTACAGAATCTTGGGACTGCTGAGGGGTCTAGCTGTATGTGAACCTCTGTCCCTTGGAGCTCACCCAGCTCATCGTGGAACACAGCAGGGTGTTTTTCAACAATATGGGATCTCAGAGACCTTAAAGATGCTGTTGAACAACTGCTGCCCATCAAGCTTTAACTCTTTCATCCAGTCCGATCCCAGCAAGTTGGGACCATGACCCAGGACAATCAGAAGCTTTAAGCTGCAGCTTTGGCTATTGTACAAAACTTGCCTCTGAAGTGAGCCCATGACTGAAATATGTTTGCCTGTATAACCTCTAAGGACTGTAGAGGAGGGTCTAAGTAAATGAGTGACCCAAGGATCCTATCCAGTCTGATTATAAATGTTCCCAAATTTTCAGCCTCAACCACCTCACTGGGGAGTTTGTTCAGATTGTGACGCCTCTCTGTTTAAAGAAGTGTCTCCTGTTTTCCGTCTTGAATGTCTTGAAGCCCAGTTTCCATTTGTGTCCTCAGGTGCGTGTGTCCCTGCTGATCTGGAAAAGCTTCTCTGGCCTGATGTGGTTGATGCCTTTTATGATTTTGAAGACTTGAATCAAGTCCCCACGTAGTCTCCTCTGTTCCAGGGTGAAAAGGTTCAGTTCCCTCAGTCTCTCAGTAGGACATTCCCTTCAGACCTGGAATAAGTCTGGTTGCTCTCCTCTGAACTGCCTCTAGAGCAGCGATATCTTTCTTGAAGTGTGGAGCCCAGAACTGTCCACAGTATCCAGATGAGCTCTAACTAGTGCATTGTACAAACATTACTGCCCTTGTTCTCCATCTACTTACATTACCCTGAATACCTAAAGCTTGAACCTCAATCTGTATCCAGTGTGTCGATCTCTTCTAAGTACTGCCTTATACCTTCAAGGTTTGCTTCCTAAAATTGGAGACCATTGGTTCTCTAACTAATGTCCCTCTGTCTATATCTTGGTCATTTGAAAAGATCAAATCAATGCATGAACACTCTCGCTCTGACAAATTTACAATCACAACCATTTCTATTTCTGCTTCTGTAGTCCCAACTGGGCTTTCCCAGTCTATGTTTGGGAAATTGAAATCCTCCATTATAAAAGCCAAGTCCTCACTACATGCAGTCCTGATTACATTGCACAATGCAATATCTTGCAATATCTGAATTGGGTGGTCAGTAACACACAATGATTCTGCTTAATTAGCAGTATCTAATTTGAGTTCTTCTTCCTCAATATAATTTCTGATATATAATGCTACCCCACTACCTCTTTGATTATGCCTGTCTCTCCTAAACTGTGTATCTTGTCTACTACCAGTTTCCCTTTGTTTTCTTTTGTTAGTAGAACATCTCCCGTTGTCAGAGCTCACTGCCCCCCTGGTCCCTAGTTTAAAAGACCCTCAATTAATCTGCACATATGCTTTCCTAATGTGTTAACCCCCCGTTCTGTTTAGATGTAGACCGTCTGTATAGGTCCCATCTATCCCAGTTAAAAGACCAATGCACCATGAATCTAAAGCCCTCTTCCCTACACTTGGATTTCAACCACATGTTCAACTTTCTAATCTCTGCCTCTCTCCCTGGCCATGCACGTGGTACCAGTATTATTTTGGAGAAAACTACCGTGGAGGTTCTGCTCCTTAGTTTTTCCTAACTCTTTACATTCATCTTGCACAACCTTTTCAAGCACCCCCGGCTTTGGCCAGTAGCCTGTCTACAAGTTTAGTAGACCTGAGCACCAGGGAGGCAAGATACCATCCAGATCACTTTATCACTAGAACACACTGTGTGATCTACACCTCTAAGAATCGATTCTCCTACTATAGCTACCTCCCTGTTCTGGGGGGGGAATGGGCACTGTGGTTGTTGCGGACCCAAGGGTCAGGTGTTATAATGCAGGGAACACGTAGGACCAGATAGACAGTTCTTCAGAATAAGTAATTTAATTCAGTTTCCTATCTTACAAAAAACACTAATTGCTGAACAGAATGATTTTAGCAAATCTATCCCTTCCCAAGAGAACACAAAAACTCCAGAGAGCAGGAAAAACAAGAGCTGCCCTATATACAAACCACCTCCTTGGAGGAACCCAACCTACCAACTAATCCCTAGCAGGTCTCAAACTCTTTATACCCCAAGGTCTAGAACTCCTCCCCCGAGAATAGACCATTAATAAAATATAAAAATCTCAATATCTAAAACTATAAACACAAATACAGTACATTACTAAAGAACCCAGTCCTGATGCACAGAGGATAAATGTATTTATTTAACATGCCAGGCCTCAGTAGGGACTCTTACTGAATAACAAAGTATACCGCTTTTATACATTGCAAGACATGTGGGTCTGTGGGCTGGGTCAATCACTGGGGGGTTCACAGAGTGTTATCTTGAGGTCAGATTTCTGACCCTTGTAATGTTCACGGTAGTCTTCCTCAGAAGAGGTGTGGGATCCAAAGAACAGATGTCTTCACCAGGAAGATGCGATCCCACGGTCGTCATTTAACAACTGTCAATTGCTCATTAACAATGAGATGAGATGATGATGATTAAGTCCACAAACAGACTTTTAACAAACAGCTGTGGGCCATCTCTCTCTCTCTGCAGTTTGATCCTTTTATTATTGACAGGAATGTCTAGAGGATATGCCCTGAACAACTTGCAAAGTGGTTGTTGCTAGCTTAATACATTTCTTTGCTTGGTCTGCATATTATTATTAATATAAAACATAATACAGTTTATATAAAACATTAATAACGGCTCTTCAATTACCACTCTCAGACAAACAAACCAACATCAGTACACATAAAATAAAACAAAACATTATTGCACACACCCCTTTCCTACAACCACTTGAACCCTTCCCTTGTGACCAGAGAATTAAGAGTGGCTACCTTAATACAATAAATATGGTAATGGCCAAGCATATATTGCACTTCTCCAGCATGGCCTCTGTAACCACTTTTACCATTCACCAACATGGCTGCCCACACACCAACAACGCCAGCCCAGCTCCCCCTTTCCCTCCACAACAGGTAAGTTCATAAGTGAGTTATTAATACCAACCATACCCCTTTTTTAATACAACAAATTACCACCATTAATAACTTTTAAAAAGGCATTTTAACTACAACACACTGCATCACACTAAACCAGAAATTAGTAGTATGGTTGTATTGGAGATGGGTTCACTCCATCACAGTGGTGCTCCAGTGCTCAGCTGCCCTCCCATTACCCTCTAGCTGTCACTGTCCAACTCGGTGTCCAGCAATAGGGACCTGTTGGGCATTTCCAGCTCTTGGGTTGTCTCTTCTACGGTGTGTGAATACCCTTTTCTGCAGTTACAATCTACAGTAACCCAACTGTTCGCTACACTTTCCTGTTCTAAGGTCTCAACCTTCCTAGGTTTTGGCTTGCACACCATCTCTCTAATGGGATGATTGATCAATTATTCCTGATTAATAATACAGTGCAGATCAGCAAGCTGAGCCTCAAGATCACTGACTCTAATCTGTAGGACCTCAACATGCCAACAAATTTCACAGATTAAATCTTTCTGGTTGAGTTTATCCAGGAAGGCGATCATTCTGCAAACCTAACACTGTAGTGTCCACATGCTTCTAAATTTAGCAAGTTGTTGATGCCCTGAAACTGTCTCTTGATGCATAAAACATCTTAGATTTACTCTTAAGAATCATGCTAACAGTTAGGAGGTACAAGTTAGTCATTAAGTCTCTTAAACCTACATTTAGCTGGGAGTAGGATCCAATCCTAGGAAAATCTTTTAGCCTATTTTCATGACAGTTTAGGTTAGAAAATGATTCACTATGATGTATTTTCTTAAAAAAAAAAAAAAACTAACAAAAAAAAACCATGTGAGATCACATGTAGACAACCAGAAGCGAAAAGACAACTATATGAATATGCTAAGCTAACCTTTTATTTGTTTATAATTTTAAAAAAGAAAAAAAAAGTGTTTCCCCCTCATTCCTTCATTGCAAGGATGTTAAGGTGTTACATGGAATTTAAATGCTAGATTAATTTCACAGTCATAATCATAATCATTAAATATACACTGATCAGCCATAACATTATGATCACCTGCCTAATATTGTGTAGGTCCCAAAACAGCCCGGACCCGTCGAGGCATGGACTCCACTAGACCTCTGAAGGTGTGCTGTGGTATCTGGCACCAAGACGTTAGCAGCAGATCCTGTAAGTCCTGTAAGTTGTGAGGTGGAGCCTCCATGGATAAGACTTGTTTGCCCAGCACATCTCGATTGGATTGAGATCTGGGGAAATTGGAGGCAAATACAACACCTTGAACTCGTGATTCATCAGACCAGGCCACCTTCTTCAATCGCTTCTTGGTCCAGTTCTGATGCTCACATGCCCATTGTAGGCGCTTTCGGCAGTGGACAGGGGTCCACATGGGCAGCCTGACTGGTCTGTGGCTACGCAGCCCCATACGCAACAAACTGCGATGCACTGTGTGTCCTGACACCTTTCTATCAGCAATTTGAGCTACAGTAGCTTGTCTGTTGGATCGGACCACACGGGCCAGCCTTCACTCCCCACGTGCATCAATGAGCCTTGGCCGCCTATGACCCTGTTGCTTTTCGTCGCTTTTCCTTCCTTGGACCACTTTTGATATGTACTGACCAGTGCAGACCGGGAACAGCCCACAAGAGCTGCAGTTTTGGAGATGCTCTGACCCAGTCGTCTAGCCATCACAATTTGTCCCTTGTCAAAGTCGCTCAGATCCTTACACTTGCCCATTTTTCCTACTTCTAACACATCAACTTTGAGGACAAAATGTTCACTTGCTGCCTAATATATCCCACCCACTGTCAGTGGTCATAATGTTATGGCTGATTCATTAAACATCTGACATTACACTATTTATCCTTCCGTTGTACATAGGAAATTGTCCACAGGTGGATATAATCATCAAGCATTTTACACCACTTAGCTATTTCAGACACTTTTTTTCTGTATTGAATAAAATACAAATTAGTTAACTTGCATTCATCACTGCAGATACAGTTTATGATGAATATGTTTTGTATGGATCATTTTTCATTTTGTGGCTTATTTTTTACTATTATTTTGTTAAAAAATATTGGACATAGAATCAGAGTAATGTAAAACCCTTGATGAATATAGGCTAGCATTGATTATATATAATCCAATATATATATATAATTGGTATAATCATTGATAATGAATGCGGCTTGTTTTGAGGATATCGTGGGGACAATCTCGGGTGTTAATGCCAGTATGGTTTGATGGAAAATTGTTCTTATTGACGGCTGGGTTGGTGGCTCTTAAGAGTAAAAGTAGGAGCAAATTGACGTCACTCTCAGATAATTCAGGCACTTAGGACTGATTAATCACTTTCAGACAACTTTATGAATACGGGCCTAGATCACCTTTCCTTCCTCTATTTACAATAACCAGCATTTAATTACATTAATTAATTACAACTGAGGCAAACTAGAGACAAGATTAACTTCAATTAAGGCAAACTAAAAACAAGATTAGGAATGCTAAAACTGTCTGAAAGTAGAATCACAATAATATTTGTCCAATATCCTAATATTTATAACAACTATTTAAAAAAAATATGACATTAGTTTATTATTTGTATTTTTCGATTAATGACACTTGCATTGTAATATAACATTTATTATTATTAGGAAATTGAATTGTAAGGTGCCTTATTACTCTTACTAGTACTGTCGTTATTGTAATTGCCCGAGATGAGCTTACCCTTCGGGACCAGTATATTCTGGGACTCCGTCCAGGTGCCCTCTGGAAAGAATTGCAGAGGCAGGTTCATCGGACCCCCAACCTGACGTTTGCTGAGATACAGCAAGAGGCCCGGGTGTTGGAAACGGAAGGTTGGGAGGAGGAGCTTTGCTCAGTGGTCCACCGTGTGAATACCCCTGAGCCTGTTCAATCTGTTGTAGAATATTTAAAGGTGTGGAAAGAGACTATACATGCGGAATTGAAACAAGAATTACAACTACAGTTTGCAGACTTGGGAAAGAGTTTAAAACAAGAAATACGGAGCTAAGTAAGCCATGTCCCTAGTAACTTGACGTATCCCCATATCCGTATGCCTCCGGTCCGGAGAGAGTTTGGACCTCCCACTGTTAGACCTGAGCTTCGGTGGGACGAACAGGGACGTCCCATCTGTCTCCAGTGTGGGCGAGGAGGACATATGCGCCGTAATTGCCCCCAGCGTTTTCCTGCTTCAGTGCCATTAAACTGGCAGGCCCAGCCATGTTAGGGCGCGTGGGTGGGTCATCGCAAGGGGCTAGTCCATTACAAAAGCCTCTACTCGTTGGGGAGTGTCCAGTAATAGGAGTAGAAGTAAATGGATTTAGAGTTCTGTGTATATTAGATACTGGATCACAAGTTACACTCTTTAGTGAGGCTTTTTGTAAAAAATGGCTTGGGGGAAGCACAGTTATGGGGAGGGAGGTGGCCCCTTGGTTACGCCTATAGGCTGCTAATGGTTTACAAATCCCGTACACTGGCTATGCTAGTGGATTTTAAAGTAGGGGCGGTGAAAATCCCTGGTCGTATGGTAGTAGTAGTGTCCAATTCTATATTGGGTGTAGATCATGGAATCTTGGGAATGAATGTAATTAATCAATGTTGGAAGGAACTATTTAAGGGTATACATCCAGGGCTACAAGCATTCAAATCTACTTTTTTGAGGGAAGCACATGGGGAATGGGAGCGTGTATTTTCCTTTTGTAGTCATCAAGAGCAGGAGGAAGTGCGAGACGGAGAAGTGGGCACGGTACGGTTAACCAGGCAATAATCCGAAAGGGTTCCCCCCTGCAGTGAGATGCTGGTTTGGGCCCAGGTTTCAGGGTGCTCCGTTAGGAAAGAGTACTGTGCTCTGGTGGAGGCCTCGGCTCAAGATGCTGAGTGGCAGGTGGCGAGGACTATTGCCTGGGTGAAGAACGGGAGGATACCTGTCAGATTGCGTAATATGCACCTGTACCCACTAGAGGTTCCGCAACGGCGCCCTCTAGCTAAGGTATTTGAAGTTGATCCAGTTCATGTACATGGTGCAGTTGATCTGACTGTTGTGGAAGTGGATGTTCGTCCAATATATGCACCCCCTACAGATGAAGCCTCGGACTGGAGCTTGAAGAGTGATGGCCTCTCCCCAGAACAGCAGTCCCAGTTGGATGCACTGTTACAGCGTTGGAGGTGCGTATTTGCTTAGAGTGAAGAGGATGTGGGCCGCACTGATGCGGTCTACCGTAACATCCCAACGGGAACTGCTCCCCCCTCTCGAGAACGATATCGTCCCATTCCCCCTAGTCTGTATCAAGAGTTGCAAATATTGTTGCAAGGGATGTTGGAGCAAGGGGTTGTGCGTGAAAGCAGTAGTCCCTGGGCAGCACCTGTTGTACTAGTAAAGAAAAAGGATGGTACTTGGCGTTTTTGCGTCGATTATCGTAAATTGAATAATTTGACACATAAAGATGCCTACCCCCTTCCTCGAATAGAGGAGTCCCTGACGACTCTTACCCAAGTGCAGTGGTACTCAACCTTGGATCTGGCCAGTGGGCAAGTGGAATTGGATCCAAGAGACAGAGAAGACTGGGGTTGTACAAGTTTGAAAGAATGCCTTTCGGGCTTTGCAATGCCCCTGCCACATTTTAGAGGTTGATGCAGAGGTGCTTGGGATGTCAAGTGAATGAATCAATCCATATTGATTTATCTGGATGATGTAATCGTGTTTTCCCCTGACTTTCATTCTCATTTAGGGCACCTGGAAGACGTGTTTAAAAGACTTTGGGAACATGGCTTAAAGCTGCAACCCAAAAAGTGCATCCTATTTCAGAAGGAAGTGAAGTATCTGGGGCATAGGGTGAGAAAGGCAGGTCTGGCAACCGACCCGGAAAAGATCTCTGCTGTGAAAGATTGGCCTGTACCCAGTACAGTGAAGCAAATACGCTCTTTCTTGGGTTTTGTGGGATATTATAGGCGGTTTATACCTGCGTTCTCTAAGATTGCTGTCCCTTTGCATGCTTTGTTGGTTGGGACCGCTGCGCTGGGAAAGAAGCCTGTAATCGTGGAATGGACAACTCCATGTCAGGTTGCATTTGAACATTTGAAGGAAATGTTAGTGACTGCCCCAGTACTAGCGTATGCCAATTTTTCTAAGCCTTTTTGTCTGTATACAGATGCTAGCTTGGATGGGTTGGGGGCCGTGCTTTCCCAAGAGCAAGATGGGAAAGAGCGCATAATAGAGTATGCTAGTTGGAGCCTCCATCCTGCTGAGAGAAATGATCAAAACTACAGTTCATTTAAACTTGAGCTATTGGCAATGAAGTGGGCAGTTACTGAGAAATTTAAAGACTACCTCTGGGGCAATCAGTTTGTAGTGTATACGGATAATAATCCATTGGTTCATTTGAGTACTGCAAATCTGGGTGCCACCGAACAGAGGTGGGTGGCCCAGCTGGCTAACTTTATGTTTGAATTGAAGTATCGACCTGGAATTAGTAATAAGAATGCAGATGTCCTTTCTAGGCTGCCAGGGGCTGCCAGGAGAGGGTGGGCCTTGGGACGAGACCATTAGAGTAGACCATTATGCCTTGTACTTCTCTGCATTTTTGCACTTTGTTTGCACTTACGTTGTAAGTCACCCTGGATAAGGGCGTCTGCCAAGAAAAAAAAAAATAATAATAATAATAATAGAGCAATGACGACTGTGGAAGGGGGAGGAGCTTCGAGTACTGCAGGCACCACCTCAGAATATCCGTGGGGAGAGTGGCAGCAGCAAGATCCATCACTCCAGTTGTTGTTGACCTGGCTGGAAAGAGGCAAGAGGCCGGATGAGACCGAAATTAAGACTGCTCCGCCGGAGGCCCGCCGCTTGTTGTTGGAGTGGGATACTTTGAGGTTGCAAGAAGGAGTCCTAATGCGCTGCACTTCCGACTGGACACAGATCGGACCCATTAGCCAGATCATTGTGCCTAGGAGTTATGGAGAAAAACTCTGGAGGGAATATCATGTGGCTGTTGTCAAGAGTCAAGAGTCAAGAGAAGACCCTGTCAGCTCTCCTGAGAAGATTTTTCTGGCATGGGATGGGAGAGGATACTAAGCGGTGGAAAGCCGAATGTCAACATTGTGCCTGCCACAATTCTCGGCCGGAGGTAAGTGCACCCCTTGTTTCAGTTATCACATCCGATGGAAGTGGTTGCTATTGACTTTTTGTCATTAGGGAGGGCTGGGGACACTTATCCATAAGTTTTAGTAATGATAGATTTATTTTCACGGTTTGCCTGAGCAGTTCCTACCAAAGATCAGACTGCTCTGACTGTTGCAAAGGCCTTATGGAAGAATGTGATTCAGCCATTTGGGTGCCCAGAGCGTCTTCATTCGGATTGGGGGGCTGCATTTGAATCTGCTATATTAGCACAACTGGGGCAGGTGTATGGGTTTCGTAAAAGTCGGACCAGTCCTTATCACCCTCAGGGAAATGGGGCCTGTGAGAGGTTTAATCAGACCCTTTTATCCTTATTGAGTTCACTAGTTGGTACTGTCCAGGAGCGGTGGCCAGAAAAATTGCCTGAACTAATACATGTTTATAATAATGTGGTACATGACAGCATTGGTCTAACACCCTTTTTTGTGATGTTTGGCCGCCATGCTAGGCTCCCAGTAGACGTGGCGGTGGGAACTGCCCCGTGAGTAGAAGGACAAACCCTTGATGGGTGGGTTCAGTCCCATCACCAACGCCTAAAAAGAGCCTAAGAGTTAGCAGCCACTAAGGCTCAGGGGCAGCAACGACATGATAAAGTGAGGTATGACCAACGGGCAAGGTGAAAGGGAGGAACTTTCGTCGCAGGGCTAAGGGCAAGTTGATGCCACGGTGGGGCCCTAAGCCCTTCGTGGTAATTGAGCCGGTAGGTTTAGAAGTTCCAACTTATCGGATCAGGCCGGAGGGTGTAGCCGGGCCGGAGCGCACTATTCACAGGAATAATTTGCGCTCCTGTTCTGCTGCTAGGGAAGGTTTTGTGAATCCCCAAGAGGGTGTCCCATTTTCTGGAATGACTCCTCTGTTGGAGCCAAGTGGAGGATCCACTACGAGGATGGGCTGGTACCCGATACATTTTCCAATGGTTTTAGCACCTAGATTGGAGCCTGTGCCTGCTCAGCTCTCCTGATCAGCAGCTTGTCTTAGGACTAGAGCCCATTGAGCATGAGCCTAAACTTGAGCCACATCAAGCTGAGCCAGTGAGACGATCCTCACGTCACAATTTGGGCAGACGGCCACAGCGATACTGTGAGTAATTTTATTGATTGTCGGAATGACATGGGATAAAGTGGGGGGAGTGTCACAAGTGACAGTGACAGTGGCATTGAGGACCCAAGACTGTCAACCAGATATATTGTGATATCTCTGATAACAATATACTGTCAACACTGAGATAGTTATCTGTGAGGGACCTGCACTAAAGTCCTACCCTTCTGGCCAGCCTGCCTGCAACTACCACCCGCCCGCTCCAGCTCATCCAGAACTCTGTGGCTCGTCTGGTATTCTCTCTGCCCCGATTCACACACGCTACTCCACTGCTCCGCTCCCTCCACTGGCTCCCGATACCGGCACGCATTCAGTTCAAGACATTGACCCTCACCTACTGCTGTCTCCACCACACTGCACCAAGTTACCTTCAGTCTCTCGTCTCCCCATACATCCCCTCCAGACCACTGCAGTCTTCTGGGGTCCAGAAGAATAACCCTGCCTCCTCTCCACTCCCCTTCCTCCAGAGCCACTCCTTCTCATCCCTGGCCCCTAAATGGTGGAACGACCTGTCCACTGAAGTCAAAACAGCAGAGTCCCTGATCTTCTTCCTGCAATTAGTCAAGACGCATCTTTTCAGACAGTAATTGTAATATTAGTCCTTTTAATCCCCGTTAGATAGCACTTCACAGAGTTTTATTATGCTTCTTGCGTTTTTCATTGTTTTCCTCCTTGCTCCCTTTCCCGTAGCCCTTGACTGTGACTCTACATCTTGACAGCACTTAGCTTTTACCATCCAGGATGTATGACCTCACTTACAGGCAGTTGTAAAATGTATTATATTTTGAATTGCTATGTTTAATGTAAATTGAATTTGTAATGTTCGATGCCTTAACTGTATTTTTGCACTTTGTTTTGCACTTGGCATCTGCCAAGAAATAAAAATAATAATAAAATACAAACAATTGTGTGTGGCCGTGGATATAGGGTAAAGCTCCCAGAATCCGAAAATGATGAGAATGATGTAGGTTTAAATTACAATTGTAAATTTTAATTGGTAATTGTTGTGGATACTTTCGTGGGCCTGTAGCCAATTTTGAACATTGACTATTTCAAATGCACTGGACCTGTTGCTAGTATGTCATGGGCCAAAATTACCATAGGCTTAGATGTAATAAGAATGGGTTCATAGCAGATATGCCATTGGAGTTTTCATGTGGGCACCATCCAATTTCATTGTTTTGTTGATTTTATCACCTAGAATCTGTAGAAGACTCAACAGTGAATTCTGGCATACACATCACTCCCTGCGTTATTCTTTTCCTGGACATTTACCATTACTACAACTGAGTACAACATCTGTAATCACCCTCTAGTGGAACAATGGTTTGTTTTTAGAGACCCTAAAGATGACATCTTTGAGGTCACAGAATGTAACATTGTGGCTTTTTACACTTGTATAATTTGTCTCGCAAGAGGAATTTATGCCAGAATTGAAGACCCACAAAAAGAAACAAATTAGAAAAGATGTCAAAGTCCATTCTCATAGAATACAAAGGAAGTAGAAAGGTAGTTTTTTAAACAATTATACATGTATAAATGTGTTTCTAACTGCAACACAGATGTGCTGGTAATTATCATAAAGCACTACATCTCATTATTGTTTTAATGACAAGAATCTACAAAGTTTTTTTTATTGCATTACAGATTTCATCCCAGGTACACAGAGATGACGTGGTGTCTAAACAATTAAAATTGACAATATCGAGAGAAAGTTGTCAGTAAGAAGAAGAGGTAATGGTCTGTATTATAAAATAGTCTTAATCAATCTTATTAAGATTAGTATACCAGTCTCATAATTATTTAACTATGAAGTTGACATTTGAATTGGTAATTAATTGAAACTGACATGGTAGTTAGTCAAATTACATTTCCATAGTTCCCTTATACTCCCTCATTATGCCACAGATCCAGCACCAACAACATCAGATTGTGCAAGTGCAAGTGCAAGGTGCACACCAACTCATCACCCACGCAGGTAACAAAATATTAACTTGCTCTGTCATTCAATCAAAAAGTTTAATGTGCTTGCGGTCACATTTAAACCACTCCACTATCGAGAATCATAGACACCATTGCCCATATAGGAGAAAATAGTGTCCAAATCTTTTTGATGGAGTAATAAGAAAATAATAATAGAACAATAAGTTGTTTATTTCAAACGAACTTATTTTGTTTGTGTGGAATGCTACTGTAAAGCACAGCTTTTAATGTGCATTAATGAAATAAATGGTGACAGTCTTTGCTGATATACACTCACCTAAAGGATTATTAGGAACACCTGTTCAATTTCTCATTAATGCAATTATCTAACCAACCAATCACATGGCAGTTGCTTCAATGCATTTAGGGGTGTGGTCCTGGTCAAGACAATCTCCTGAACTCCAAACTGAATGTCTGAATGGGAAAGAAAGGTGATTTAAGCAATTTTGAGCGTGGCATGGTTGTTGGTGCCAGACGGGCCGGTCTGAGTCTTTCACAATCTGCTCAGTTACTGGGATTTTCACGCACAACCATTTCTAGGGTTTACAAAGAATGGTGTGAAAAGGGAAAAACATCCAGTATGCGGCAGTCCTGTGGGTGAAAATGCCTTGTTGATGCTAGAGGTCAGAGGAGAATGGGCCGACTGATTCAAGCTGATAGAAGAGCAACTTTGACTGAAATAACCACTCGTTACAACCGAGGTATGCAGCAAAGCATTTGTGAAGCCACAACACGTACAACCTTGAGGCGGATGGGCTACAACAGCAGAAGACCCCACCGGGTACCACTCATCTCCACTACAAATAGGAAAAAGAGGCTACAATTTGCACAAGCTCACCAAAATTGGACAGTTGAAGACTGGAAAAATGTTGCCTGGTCTGATGAGTCTCGATTTCTGTTGAGACATTCAGATGGTACAGTCAGAATTTGGCGTAAACAGAATGAGAACATGGATCCATCATGCCTTGTTACCACTGTGCAGGCTGTTGGTGGTGGTGTAATGGTGTGGGGGATGTTTTCTTGGCACACTTTAGGCCCCTTAGTGCCAATTGGGCATCGTTTAAATGCCACGGCCTACCTGAGCATTGTTTCTGACCATGTCCATCCCTTTATGACCACCATGTACCCATCCTCTGATGGCTACTTCCAGCAGGATAATGCACCATGTCACAAAGGTCCAATCATTTCAAATTGGTTTCTTGAACATGACAATGAGTTCACTGTACTAAACTGGCCCCCACAGTCACCAGATCTCAACCCAATAGAGCATCTTTGGGATGTGGTGGAACGGGAGCTTCGTGCCCTGGATGTGCATCCCACAAATCTCCATCAACTGCAAGATGCTATCCTATCAATATGGGCCAACATTTCTAAAGAATGCTTTCAGCACCTTGTTGAATCAATGCCACGTAGAATTAAGGCAGTTCTGAAGGCGAAAGGGGGTCAAACACAGTATTAGTATGGTGTTCCTAATAATCCTTTAGGTGAGTGTATATATATATATATATATATATATATATATATATATATATATAATTAAACGTAAGTAACTGACAGCTGGCAGTAAAGTTAAAGGGGAACTCCACCAAGAAATCCATATTTTCTCAGATTATTCTGTAAGTAGACGCACATTCTGTGCAGTGAGATTTTCATGTCCAGCTCATTCTATGTACCAGAAATCAGAGCTCGAGAAATCGTCAGTGACATAACGGGGGTGCTAACTCTGGAGCTGCTTTGATGGAATTCAGTGGGGAAAATCAGAAAAGTAAAAATAAATAATTAAAAACTAGGAACCATCAGTTTGTAATCATGAAAAGGTTATTTCACCACCCAGAAGTGTTGCTATTATTTTTCATTATTTTATTTGAGGGACTGCCGTGTCGGCTACAGCAGAGTGTGAACTGTGCATACACGTTCTCTAAAGGGGAATCCCGGCTCTTTCTTTTGATCTGCCTGCTCACAGATGTGAGAAGACTAAAGAAGAGTGACTAGATTTATTGAATGGATGGCATCGAGAGCAAGCTGGTGTTCAGTCAAAATATGTGATCTCATGAGTTGGACATGATAAGCTCATTCCGCATAATGTTTCTACATATAGATTAAACTGTAGAAAGTATTCATTTTCAGTGGTGTTCCCCTTTACATGTGAAAGAGCATACATGCCCACATTTGACATCTTCCATTATTTGTTGAGTTTGAAATGATAAAGCTTCTTATACAACAGAAACAAACTAGTGCTCATGTGCTATACACTGGGCTCATACACTAGAGCAACACGTAAGGATTCGTAAAACCATAATTTTAGGAACCATGTTAGTTCCCCTGTTCAAGGTCTCTGGCTTCAAACCGGGTCAGCAGGTCAATCGAATCCAGCTGAGAAATTATCTGATATCTTCCTAAAAAATCATACAATTTGTACTTAAAAAACGTATGTGTGTGTGTGTGTGTGTGTGTGTGTGTGTGTGTGTGTGTGTGTGATGGCCTGGCGTCCCGTCCTGGGTGTATTCCTGCCTTGCGCCCTATGCCTGCCGGGAACGCAACCCTCACCCGGATAAGCGGTTTCGAAAATGGATGGATGGAACTCAGGTGTTTGATGTGTGTGGTAAGTGTTGTGCAGTTGACACGGCACTGTCTTACCACAGGTGATTGATTGCAGGTCGCTTTGCAGCCGAAAGCAGAGATGGAGATGGAGATACACAACTCCAGCAGAGAGAGGACCAACATCACCCCATTCACCCCCTGGGACATGGACTGTCACACACAACAGACAACAATGGCAGCCGTTACACTAATGAGTGAGTGTTTCAGATTCTGTTAACATAAGGAAGTGTGTATCACACAACCTAGTGATAGTGCTCTGGTGCAGTACACAATGTTGTAAATATGTCTGTAAATCTATGAGTGGTCTATTGAAAACAAACAAACATACATCCTTATAGGAGAACTGTTTTTAATTAACTTACCTTTTGTCCACAGCAACAGATAAAGATGAAACTTCAAGTGTACGGCAAGCCAAATGATCATTTAGACATATGTTTAATTATTTAACGATATCTTGAAATGCAATTGAAAGATATCTTTAAATAATTTACAGATATCTCTAAATGGATTTGAGATCTCATGTAACTACAATTCATTTAAATATATCTGCAAATCATTTAAAGATATCTCTAAATTAACAGGAAGTAATTTGTGGATATAAATAATGTAGAGATCTGCAAATCATTTTGAGATATTTGTAAATGACTTCCTGTTCAAATCTCAAATTGGAGCTTTAAATGAGATATCTCAAATGTAATTCTAGATATCTCAAATTGAATTCAAGATATCTGAAATTACACTCACCTAAAGGATTATTAGGAACACCTGTTCAATTTCTCATTAATGCAATTATCTAACCAACCAATCACATGGCAGTTGCTTCAATGCATTTAGGGGTGTGGTCCTGATCAAGACAATCTCCTGAACTCCAAACTGAATGTCTGAATGGGAAAGAAAGGTGATTTAAGCAATTTTGAGCGTGGCATGGTTGTTGGTGCCAGACGGGCCAGTCTGAGTATTTCACAATCTGCTCAGTTACTGGGATTTTCACGCACAACCATTTCTAGGGTTTACAAAGAATGGTGTGAAAAGGGAAAAACATCCAGTATGCGGCAGTCCTGTGGGCGAAAATGCCTTGTTGATGCTAGAGGTCAGAGGAGAATGGGCCGACTGATTCAAGCTGATAGAAGAGCAACTTTGACTGAAATAACCACTCGTTACAACCGAGGTATGCAGCAAAGCATTTGTGAAGCCACAACACGTACAACCTTGAGGCGGATGGGCTACAACAGCAGAAGACCCCACCGGGTACCACTCATCTCCACTACAAATAGGAAAAAGAGACTACAATTTGCACAAGCTAACCAAAATTGGACAGTTGAAGACTGGAAAAATGTTGCCTGGTCTGATGAGTCTCGATTTCTGTTGAGACATTCAGATGGTGGAGTCAGAATTTGGCGTAAACAGAATGAGAACATGGATCCATCATGCCTTGTTACCACTGTGCAGGCTGCTGGTGGTGGTGTAATGGTGTGGGGGATGTTTTCTTGGCACACTTTAGGCCCCTTAGTGCCAATTGGCATCGTTTAAATGCCACGGCCTACCTGAGCATTGTTTCTGACCATGTCCATCCCTTTATGACCACCATGTACCCATCCTCTGATGGCTACTTCCAGCAGGATAATGCACCATGTCACAAAGGTCGAATCATTTCAAATTGGTTTCTTGAACATGACAATGAGTTCACTGTACTAAACTGGCCCCCACAGTCACCAGATCTCAACCCAATAGAGCATCTTTGGGATGTGGTGGAACGGGAGCTTCGTGCCCTGGATGTGCATCCCACAAATCTCCATCAACTGCAAGATGCTATCCTATCAATATGGGCCAGCATTTCTAAAGAATGCTTTCAGCACCTTGTTGAATCAATGCCACGTAGAATTAAGGCAGTTCTGAAGGCGAAAGGGGGTCAAACACAGTATTAGTATGGTGTTCCTAATAATCCTTTAGGTGAGTGTACATTCAAGATATCTCAAATTGACATCTGTCTAATTTGAGATATCTCAAATGCAATTCAATATATCTCAAATGCAATTGAATTGTATTTTGAGATATCTCTAAATGACAGTTTGGCTTGCCATACTACCTGATGTCTCAGCCTCACAGAACAGAACAAAATAAGACAAGACTTTAAATCAGGAAATTATGGAAAGTTGAATATCAATTGGTAGAGTTGCAACTTATGAGAGATCAGAAAAGTATTTTTCTACCAAAACAATTCAATTATCTGCTATCTTAATGCAACTACCCTTTTAATAAATGGCAGACTATAACTAAGATGAAGATACAAGACACATTTTTAATCTGATTACAAAGATCAGTGAACTTACCAAGTCTGATCGGGGGATCTGGTTTGCAGCGATGCAGAGGGAGCCAGAGATGATGTACTGATAGGAGAAATATGCAACATATTTAATTAATATATTATCCAAAATATGATTTATAATGTGCCAGGTGGAGCCAAGGAAATTGCAAACCCTCTCATACTAATGCTACCCTTGTCAGTGCATAATTATAAAGTTTTGTGTAAAGGTTTTAGCTCATATGTAAATATACATTGTATTTCGTCTTTTTCTGGATTGAAGCAAAGTAAAATACATTAAGAAAACAAAACAAATGGCTAATGCAAAACAAAAACCTAATAATAATGACTGTCATAATCTATTTAAAATAATAATAATAATAATAATAATAATAATAATAATAATAATAATAATAATAATAATAATAATAATAATAATGTACACATAAGAAAATAACAAGGACTAATCATTAATCAAACCTAGATCACCAGGTGTGCAGCCCAGGTCCCCAACCACTGCTCCAACTGATATATAATTTTAAAATGAAACTTATTTTAAGTAGCCTGCAGCCTTCGCTGCCAGCTGTCGTGATTAATTGTATAAAACTCAACTATTGGGGTTATAGTCTCAAATTAATGTATCAACTGAAAACATACATTATAATAAATAATACAATATAGTTGTGTGTGTGTGTGTGTGTGTGTGTGTGTGTGTATATATTTATATATATATATATATATATATATATATATATATATATATATATATATATATATTATATATATATATATATATATATTTATATAGCCTGCCTACTATATATACACATATGTGTGTTCTATGGTTCTAGTACAATAAGTGAATGCACTCATGGTTACAAATGCTCAAGTGGAGCATAATAATATAATGATGGGGTCGAACTGACGTGGGGCACAAATTGTTATAGGGGCGAATTGACACTTTGACGAACTGTCACGGGGGAGAATTGTCAGGGACGAATTGCCATGGACCCGTGTCCACAACCTAATGATAGGTAGTGTGTAAGCCCTACAGGATCCTGCCAAAGGAGTTGGGTAGTTCAGCCTTTCAAAGGGAAATTACAAAAACGTGTCGCGGGCTGTTTGCCAGTTACGGGACTCAGATGGAAGAGCTTCTAAAAGGCACAGCCAGCTCTGTGTTTAATGAGGTGATCATTCTGTAATCAGTGGCTGTAGAAAAGCCTGCACTTGAATACATTATTCTAAAGAGATTAGAAGAGAGGATATAGAAACTAAGTTTAAATTAAAGAGAGAATAGGTATGACAGGGAAATATAGAGATGTCCTACTCCCAGCACTTTCGGCTCTCCTTTTAAGAACTTCCTCAGATGTTCCTGGGTCTGGCAGAAGGCAAAGTTAGCCATTGACTGGTAGGTGGAGGGAGTGCTGAACTGAGCTCCTCCTGGGGTCATACTGTCCGGACCGCTGAAGTGCAAGACGGAGGGGTCAGCCATAGTCTATCAGATACCTTCTTCAAAGATGGGATTTGCTGCACGACAAGATACACACAGACACACCCTCAATATCCTCAATATGGTGGCACAGCTTAGGATCTATCCATCCATTTTGAAAAACAAGTTTAGAAATGTATTCAAATACAGAACTTACTGAATTCAACCATATACATTTTCCAAAAGTAATCTGATTTAAGTGACTGAATTAAACTCTTACTCTTACATAACAGATTATTTTATACGCAAGGCAATTATAATTCTGTAACTGAAGTACCCCTCCCAATATATTGACAGCTCTTTTACATACACATTTCTTTTGTAAACTATATTTTTACCCAGAATATATTCAGAATTAATATATTGTCAAAATGTTTAAATATATTTGAATTGTATTTGTAATACACAAGTTATTGCCGATGTAATATATTGTTAGATATGTTTGACAACATATAAATAAGTCCAAAATATTTAATATATGTGACTATCTTCGTAATATATTAGTAGAATATAAAAAAGTTATCTTTAGTTATATTTAAATGTGTGTATAAAAATACTTCACTGATATTACCTATATATAAATATATTCATGCATTGCATCTAATATGTAATATGATCTACTTACTCAAACATTTCTCAAGGACTTCTTCACAAACTGTATCTAAATTAACTACAACAAATATACACAGTAACTATCTATTTGTCTTTGAAACGTTTGACAATATTGATAACTTCATTGTACACGAGTAAACTGTGCAACACTGAAAGTTATATGTATTCCAACTTTTGCAACATTTTAGAAAATGCAGAACATTTCTCAGCACTAGCATTTCTCAGTCTCAATACAATTGTATACCAGTAAACAATGGTTGGCAAAAAGAAAATCACAGACACAGGAAGAGTAACGGTTCTTAAGCTTATTGATGAGTGCTTCAACTTTGTGCTCATCAAAAGGCTTCAAGAGCTTAAATTCATTTTTAAATATACAGGTAAAGTATACAGTTAGGTACAAAGTATACAGGCGACCATAATATGCATTATGTTTTACAATTAAACAATATGTTTTCCATATATTGCAATATATTTAATTTCCATATGAGTTCCAAGAATGCTTGCAAGAATTAACAGTTCTCCCTCTGCACAACTCGGTTAGTTTTGGTAGTATTACAGCAGCTCAACTGGATTGCCCAGAAGCACCATTCACCATTAAATAGGTAGCTTGAAACATTCTAAGGTGAAATGTAAAAAAAAAAATTAAAGTAAGGATCATAATACGTGCCGCTCCCTCTTTATTCATAATTAACAAAACAAATGAAAACAATAATGATGGTAGGATGATTTGTGTGATGCCATGACATTTGGAGTATCAAATTAGATATTTGAAGAGGGGAGAATAGAGAGAGAACAATGGATTGGTTTGATGAAAATTGACATATTTATACGCAAACATCTATCAACAGATTTATCTTAACATATATATGTACAATTATACCTGCTCTATTCAGTAATATATATATATATATATATATATATATATATATGTGTGTGCCAAAAACATTGAGTACGTATAAAACATTTTTTTTTTTAAGCAATTGAAAACAAGGGTCCAGCCATCTAAAGGGGAAATGTGAAACCAATATGACAAGTTATAAGAAATTATCAGGGTAAACTTGCCAGCATTCAGATATCAAAGTCATTAGTCAACTTACAAGAAACAATTGGGGAAACATCAAGCAAAGTACAAATTGTGAACTCAATGCCAAGTGTGCATCAATTCTTTCCTGTTACTTGGGCTATTTGTTTGATAGTTCCTCTTGAGATAGCTGGGCCAGTCAGAGAGAGTACTAATATAACACATCTGCATCATTTAGAACAATTAATATACTTTTACAAGAACAGGAGATGCAGCATTATGACTTAATTGGAATGGCCAAAACTTGAGACGCAGAAAGTACAACTGAGTGGGACTGAGCACCAATTGTGTCTGGATGGTGGCTGTTGCTCTTCTCTTTTTTCTGCATCATCTACCGAAATCATAAAATTAGACATTGAAAAACATACCACCTAACATATTCCATGACAGGATGCTGTGAAACCCACAAACTTCTGCATCAATTCTATCTTTGAGGTATCTGAGCCTTGTGGTAAAGTAGTCAGGTACGCTGTCATATCAGAAATATAGGCACCCAATCATTTGACCTCAACACAGCATATTGCGGAGAACAGTTAGAAGAAGTTTAACAGCAATGCAGAAAGCAGCAAGCAGTGAACAACAATGAAAATTAGGATGGACAAAGAGAGGCTGGTGAAAGCATTTGTTTAAAGGAACAACTTGACATGTATGTATATTTATTGTGTGACAAAACAGTTCTTTAAGACTGTGCAGGAGACCAGTCTTCAAACAAAATACTTTTAATAACTATCCAAACAAACAAAGAAACAAAGCTCGAGGCCCAAAACAAACCACAAAACTCTCAAACTTAAATAAACCTCATGGAAATAACTCTACACCTCAACTAAGCTATTCACTCTCTGCTAGCTTTTTCAACTCTGCCCCCTTCCCCCAGATTCTTCCCTTTTTATACCTGGTGGTAGATTATCACCAGGTGGACTCATTAAGGGGGGAAATGGCTGGCTGAGGGTTCTGGGACATGTAGTTTTTCTATGGGTTTCCATTATGTTTTCTGTAGTCCACTTGTTTTTAAGCAGCCACCTTTCCACAGGACACATTCCCATTAACACCTCTGCCCTCACATACCTCCCATTGAGGACCCTGCCCCTTGGATTATCACAATTGATACATTACCAATCTAATCATCTCCTTTCTGTTCTTTCCCACACAAGATTAATTGTCCAATAAGTAAAATCTGCCAAACTCTGAAGCAAATACAGAGTGAACAACACTGTCATGATTCTCTAGTAATCTTAACCCTCAAAGAATACTTCTGGGCCAATAAGGTGTGCTGTGTGAGGACTAGAGGGCTGATGATCAGCCGTACGTACTGCCCTCACCTTCTGGTCAATCTATTTTGTTTTTGTTTTGGGCTGCTTACCAATAGCAAAGAGGCTTGGTTTTATAATTAGACCATAACACGTGTTGTAAGACAAACACATTTGTTTTTTGGTGAAGGAAAACAAATGGTTTCCAAGATGAGAAGTGAGAAATGGCGGAGGGTCAGACTGTTCCTCCCCGTCGATGACCCCTACACATTATTGAGGCAGGTGCACATCGGCCTCAGATGGTCACAGATCACTCAATTTCGATCGGATTTCTTTGCCAATAGGCTTTTTTTGGTTCAAAACAACATAAAGATGAATCCAGCATATATTATTTGATGTTCTATCAAACACAGAGAACTTCAGATCCAATGATGTCAAATCGTTGTGTATTAGTACACCGTAAACAGTTTTCCCTCTTGACATTTTGAGCTTCTACGGGTGTGTGTTGCTTCTGCCAAAACATGGATGGTCTTGTTTTGATCATTAGACTGTCTGGTTCCAGAATATGTCAAAATTGTCAATATTTTCTCAGATTTTGTATTCCTACTCAGACCAAGTTTCCCCCCACCCCCCATATCAGAATGCAGAGGGGGGGTATAAAGAATACATTTTTCACATCAGAAAATGCTTCACATTGTTAGAAAGCTGAGAGTCTCAGCTTTCATGGGACACCAAACACTTGGCAAACAACACAACAGTGTAGAGTACACATGGGATTAAAGAGAAGCACATGAATTTGGTGCCCAGAGGGGTTTGTCAGCTTAACATTTTGTTAAACAAAATTATTCTGTGATTTATGTTTTATGTCCAATTGTTTATTTGTTCTATGCTTTAATTTCAGAGTAAATTGAGATATTAAACTGTACATTTCTATAAAAACTGGTAAATGTGTAGTGTATATATAGACCTTATTATATCAACAGAGTAGAAAGAACTGAGTTTAGATTACAAAAGCGACACATTTTATTCTAAACATTAAAATTTGTTTAGTTTTTAAAATACTGTATCAAAATACATTTGCTCATCAGATGCTTTTTGACATCAAAGTATGCTGGTACCCATTGTAACACCAAAATACGCAAAAATAGGGCTGAAGTTCTGCACACTTGGCGTTATTAACAGGATTGATAAAAAAAACTGAGCAGAGCTAATCCAGGCTCGAAATCTGTAAGATTGGCACCATCACACCGTCACTCTGCCAGGCTGGGAGGCGAGATCTTGCCCCTGCCCCTCTGTCGCTCAATAGGCTCCACTACGGGATCTGATGTCAGTCTCAATGCGCGCAGGACAGCCTGGGCTGCGTCCCAATTTGCACACTTGCTCCCTACACCCTTCGACAAGTGTACACTTTGCGTGATGTTGTGCTGACGTCACAGAGTGTGCACTTGAGTGAGCAAGTGTGTAGGGTGTAGGTGAAGCTAAAAGCACTCAATGGGACACACTTCAGCGTCAGCATTCAGCGCCTTTTCATTTGACCAAAAAACTACCTACGCAGTCTTTTCTTGTCATCTGTCTCTGCATTTAATAATAATAATAATAATAATAATAATAATAATAATAATAATAATAATAATAATAATAATAATTTTGAAATACACTGTTCATTAATATCACATCCTAGTTTTATAGGATACTACTTCAGTAATTAATTAAATGATAGTTACCGAAACATTTCTTATCATATATTTAAATCGTGATTATATAATCATTTTATTTTATCTATCTATGTATTATTTCCTTGATACATAATTGAACACTTTCTACAACTCTCTAGCTAACATTACATTTATATGCACCGCCGCTGCTATATTTTCCCAGTTGACTTGTCTCCGCCTTTAATGCAAAGAGTTCTGCCGAAGGGACATTGAAGGGCACAAATTGCTCGATTAGGCTCCCTTCACTCGTTCCCTAAGGGATTGAGACAGCCCTTAAGATGGCACTGACATGCACTGTTAACTGTGGGATCTTATATAGACAGGTGTGTGCCTTCACAAATCATGTCCAATCAACTGAATTTACCACAGGTGGACTCCAATCAAGTTGTAGAAACATCTCAAGGTTGATCAGTGGAAACAGGATGCACCTGAGCTCCATTTTGAGTGTCATGGCAAAGGCTGTGAATACTTATGTACATGTGCTTTTTTTGTTTTTTATTTTTAATAAATTTGCAAAGATTTCAAACACACTTCTTTCACATTGTCATTATGGGGTATTGTTTGTAGAATTTTGAGGAAAATAATGAATTTAATCAATTTTGGAATAAGGCTGTGGAAAAAGTGAAGCAATGTGAATACTTTCCGGATGCACTGTACGTTATACACTTTATTTATATAACAAATTAGAAGTGCAAACTCAACCAGGGTAAAAACTATAATAGGTGGCACAGTAAATTACTAAAAATACAGGTAAAAACTAATTAAAATGCCTTTAATAACCAGGGCTAAAAACTATCCTAAAACTAATAAAAATACTTATCTAATTATCTGTGCCTATGCCAGAGAGCTCATACCTAATGATACAAAATAAAGAAAGAAAAGAAAGGAAAACTAGTCCAAACTCTCCAGGGTCCGACTCCAAACTCAGTCCTCAGGTGCCGTCGCAAGCCGACTGTAATGTCCCCAGTCATTACAGTCTCAGTCCATTCACACTGGGCTCTGCGGTCTCGTCTCTATTCTCTTCTATGGGGACGCAGAAACTGGAGCAACGGATGGAAAGGCATCCAATCGGAAAACCGCACTACTGGGCAAAAGAAGATGAGATGTAGTGGCTAGAGTCTCTGTTTCTTCTCTATAATATCTGTAGCGTAAGGTACACTTATAAATGTCAGTTAAAGAAGTGAATCTAAGTATCACCTTATCAAGAATCCTAGAACTAAATTTCTGCAATAATTGGACGCAGACACCAATTCCAAAGATATACATTCTCAAATTTATTAAAAACAAAGATAAATTGTAGCACCAAACTAGTTATACAGAAAGGGAAAAACTAATTAAAATTCACTCAAGATCAACAAATCAAAGACAAATCAAAGACAAATCACTTCCGTGACCAAATCAAAGACCATGGAATCGCATATAATGACACACAAAATGTTACACAAAATTACAAACACATTGACTACAATACCGATTAGTAAAACGAAGGTGAGTCTCTCATTAGTATTGTTAGTCGGAAATTAAATAACTAATGCGATTAGTATTTATGTCAAATAACTTTGTTATATATATCAGTCTCATTTACATTTGGGTGCCGAGAAAGATTCTATAATTTCTTGTTACCACAATTCTCCCTAATTGATTACTGTTCAATGATTAAGGATAGGAAGGGCCACCTATAATCTAGTGTCTATTAACGTGTGTCAATTTCAGACTAAACAGTTAAACAGGAATGAGAAGATATTTGTCAGCGTTGACAGATATTATTTCTAAAATTGTCAAACAAAACAGTTTAATGCAACACTCATTTATATTTAAGAAAATACTAAATGATGTTACACATTATAAAGTTTATGACACACAGAATAACATTTCTAATTGATTTCTCAAATGTCATGAATAACATACTCCAAACTGTTAAATTTATCTGAACTTCATCGCAGAGAGGCCTCTCTGTCTTCGGGATCAGATAAAAACATGGCACGAGGTCTGTGTGGTTTGGAACAAAGGCAGTCTGGTTCGGCTTTGTCCAATAACTTCCACTTCAGTCGATGCACCTGGAAGTTGGGGTTTCGCAAAAGTAGAGTCTTTTCCAAACAGATTTTCCACTGGTTTGAAGGCTCCAAGGTTGTGCACAGGATGTCTTCTTTGTAAGCAGGGTTTTCCACCATAGTTACTTGAAGACAAAGTCTTTGAGGAAAGCAGGGCCCTGTTCGTTTTCCAAGGGTCAAGTTTCTTAAGACTCATAGCTATTTAAATGACTGATCACTTTCGTATTGCAGTCGACAGTCAATTGTCCAGCTGTAAAACTCCACTGATCAGATGGGTACAGGCGGGCAGCGCAGTTTCTAAAGTACTTTACTTAACAAAGTCCATTCAAAGAATTATTCGTACGGCTCAATCTCCTTTGCCCAGTTTAACTCTTCTGTTGCCGGCAAAGACTTCGTTGGTTTCTGGTTTCGGTTCTGGCAACAGAGCTACAAGTTGAGCTGTGGCAGCGGGTTACTGGTTTGGGTGAGAGAGAGAGAGAGAGAGAGAGAGAGAGAGAGAGAGAGAGATGCCGTGCGCTACCCTTTATACGCCTGTCAGATCAATAGATAATTGGTTCTTGAGTTTGTGAGATTGGATTTCGGTTTCAGCCCCCAGTGTCCTATTGGAGGAGGCTCGATTTATGACTGAAGTCAATCCATGCCATCTTTTGGAAATGCCGGTTGGCCTGGGTTCGTAGCTCTGTGTCGGGATTTTGGCTCTCGTCCACTTCAAAGAGTTTTATGACCTCCACGCCATATTCCCCAGACATTTTCACAGCAGGGATTCCAAGCCATTTGGCCCATTCTGGGTGCCATCCTCCCAAGACTGCCACTTTGATATAGAACAGTTCATGTGCCGATGAGCTCAGGAAATCTGATAACTTTGGGGGAGAGGTCTTCCTCAGATCAGAGCTTCAGCTCAGAGCTAGAATGCTCTATCAAAATACACCCCCCTTTAACGCTACATATCTTTGGACAAACTTAGATTTCCTCAGCGGGCACAGGGAGGGGTTATAACACAGACATCAGTACAATAAAGGCTTCTATCACACTTCCTGCAGTAGTGACTCTCACATCATGGTCTGTCACTACTATTGCAAGCAAAACAAACCCCGTACTTATCTTTCATACGCCAATTGGTTTCACCACAGCTCAATCAGGTGTGTCACAGAAAAGGGGGTGATTACTTATGCATTCAGTTATTTTCTGTTTTGTATTTATAATTCATTAATAACAATTTGCAGATTATACTTTTCAATTTGACATTATGGACATTTTCTGTGTTGATCAGTAACAAACCTGATTAAATCCATTCTGATTTAAGGTTGTAACACAATGAAATGTGGAAAAGTACAAGGGGGTGAATACTTTTGAGAGCCACTGTACATTGGGAAAGGGTAATAAATACATACTGTGAGTATGTTAATTTGCAGTAATCACATGGCCTCTGGCAAGGTGTCACCAGACTTTGATACATTGTATTGGTACATTGTGCTTTGTAAGTGTTCCAGATTGTGATTACTCTCTGTGTAAAGAAGTGTCTCCTGTTTTCCGTTTTGAACGCCTTGAAGCCCAATTTCCATTTGTGTTCCTCTGGTTTGATGTGGTCGATGCCTTTCATGATTTTGAAGACTTGGATCAAGTCCCCACGTAGTCTCCTCTGTTCCAGGGTGAAAAGATTCAGTTCCTCAGTCTCTCAGTAGAACATTCCCTTCAGACCTGGAATAAGTCTGCTTGCTCTCCTCTGAACTGCCTCTAGAGCAGCGATATCTTTCTTGAAGTGTGGAGCCCAGAACTGCACACAGTATCCAGATGAGCTCTAACTAGTGCATTGTACAGTCTGAACATCAATTCTACACTTTTGACAATATACCCTAGCATTCTGTTTGCCTTTTTTATTGCTTCCCCACATTGCTTGGATGGAGAAAGTGAGGAGTCCACATAGACTCCTAGGTCTTTCTCATGCGTTACTTCATCTAGTTCTGTTCCTCCCATAGTGTAATTATAGTGGACATTTTTGTTACCTGCATGTATTACCTTGCACTTGTCCACATTGAATTTCTTCTTCCAGGTGTCAGTCCACAACTGAATATGATCTAAGTCCCTCTGAATAGCCTGTGCTGCCAAGATTGTATCTGCTGAGCCACCTATTTTAGTATCATCTGCAAATTTGACAAGTTTGCTAACTATCCCAGAGTCCAGATCATTAATATAGATTAGAAAAAGCAGGCCCTAGTACTGATCCCTGTGGAACTCCACTAACAACCTCACTCCAGTTAGAAGTGACTCCTCTAATCGACACCTTCTGTTTCCAATACATCAACCAGTTCATAATCCATCTACTTACATTACCCTGAATGCCTACAGCTTCCTATTTGAGGATCAGTCTTTGGTGTGGAACCTTATCAAAAGCTTTTTGAAAATCTAAGTATATCATATCATATGCTTTCATGAGATCTACAGCTGCAGTTGCATGTTCAAAAAATTATAATAAATTAGTAAGACATGATCTGCCTTGTCTAAACCCATGTTGACTATCTCCAAGAATATGGTTTTCATTGAGATGTTCCTCTATTTGCTGTCTAATCATTTTTTCCAACATTTTACAGGTGATGCAGGTGAGACTGATTGGTCTGTAATTTCCTGTGTCAGTTTTGTCCCCTTTCTAGTAGATTGGTATGACATTTGCGGTCTTCCAGTCAGTTGGCACATCCCCTGTTCTAAGTGTCATTTGGAATAATCGAGTTTTCTGTCTTGAATGCCTTGAAGTCCAATTTCCATTTATGTCCCTGGGTGCGTGTGTCCCTGCTGATCTGTAAAAGCTCCTCAGGTTTGATGTGGTCAATGCCCTTCATGATTTTGAAGATTTGAAGTCGCTACGTAGTCGTCTCTGTTCCAGGGTGAAAAGGTTCAGTTCCCTCACTCACTCAGAGTATGACATTCCTTTCAGTATTTATCAGGAATTACAGTATTTTTAAATTACCTGCCCCAAAACAACCATTGTTAGTTGAGGTATTTGAATAAATACTATATTTTCTTTCAATCAGTTCAAGTCTCATTGGCTGCTGAGGGTCTCCGTTCTCAGAATGTGACACTGATCATCTCACCCAACACAGCGCATGCTGATTTGAGTCATAAATATTAAACATGACTAGCTAAATGTTGGATCGGAGGGCAAGCAATTGCATCGGGGACCCTCTCACACTACCCATTCATTGGTAGTGGGAACATGTCTGGAGCAAGCTGCTTGTCGTCAGGATCAGTGCAGGAAGACACTTGCCTTTCTATTGACTCGATCATGATCAACATAATCTGAAAAATAAATCTCATGCAACAGTTTTTTTTTCTGTGTATAATTTACTGAGAAAAGGGTTAAATGTGATGTCCAAGTGCAACAGAAATCTAACGTCAGACACATTAATCAACAGATTAGTTTCCTTCCAGCCAGCAATGATTTTAAACTTTACTATAGTTTATAAGCTTAAACTTTAATTAATGTTAAACACAAAATAACAATAAACACAGTCTGAGTATTTTTAGAGGATTTATAAGGCTCTATATGAAATCTGCACAAGAACAGTAAAACCAGGCTATGTCCATATGGTTACACTCAGTCAAACATAAGGTGGAGCATTGTGGCGTTGCTTTAAGCGCATGGGATCTGTGGGGCCCATAGAGTGGGCCCATAAAGCTGAGGCTGAGGGTACCAGGTCTTTGCAGGAGCTGAAGGCATCTGAGTGGTGGAGAACTGCTGGACAACATCTGAAGGCTGAGGAACACAAGAGCACACAGAGGACAAACACGGTTCCTAAAATTATGGTTTTATGTACACTTAAGTGTTGTTTTAGTGTATGAGCCAGATGTACAGCACATCAGCACCAGTTTGATTATATTGTATAAGAAGCTTTGTCATTTCAAACTCACCAAATACTGGCAGATGTAAAATGTTATTATATGTTAGTTCCCCTTTATTTGGCTGTTTGAGGTCTCTGGCTTCAAACTGGGTCAGCAGGTCAAGTGAATTCAGCTGAGACATTCTCTGAACCTTCCTAACAAATCATATAATTTGTTCTAAATGACTCAGCTCTTTGATGTGTATGGTGAGTGTTGTTCAGTTCACTAGGCACTGCCTTACCACAAGTGATTGATTGCAGGTCGCTTTGCAGCCGAAAGCAGAGATGGAGATGGAGATACACAACTCCAGCAGAGAGAGGACCAACATCACCCCATTCACCCCCTGGGACATGAACTATCACACACAACAGACAACAATGGCAGCCGTTACACTCATTTTATATAGTGAGTGTTTCAGATTCTGTTAATGTAAGGAAATGTGTATCACAAAAACAAACTCATATTCATTCATAGTGTTCTGGTCCAATACACAATGTTGTAAAAAGTCTGTAAATCTATGACTGCTCGACTGAAAAAAGAATTGTTGAAAAAGTTGGCAAGTGTATTTCAAGCCAAATTGTAATTTAGAGATAGCTTTAATTATTTATACAATTGAAGATATCTCTAAATAATTTACAGATATCTCAATTAATTTGAGATATCTAATTTAACTCCATTTACAGATATCTGAAATGAATATAAAGATATCTTAAATACATTTAAAGATATCTTTATTTCATTTCAACATATCTCCAATTATGTCCTGTTCATTTACAGATATCTGTAAATCATTTGGAGATATCTGCAAATGACTTCCTGTTCATTTAGAGATATCTCTAATGCCCAGAGAGCGAGAAAGAGAGAGAGAGAGAGACAATGACCTAGGATTGGAATTGAGGAACACAACTGGCATTGGAACTACCCTTCTGCACGAGAACCCAACTTGGAAAATGGACCTGACCGAACTGACCCTGACACTGGACATCCCCTGTGGTTGTATTGCCTGTCCAACCAAAGCCACAGACTCAAGTCTCATCCTTTCCCAGAGGCCTGCTCTACAGTGCTACAAACTTGAAATATTTATAAATGTGTTAAAAAAGTGTAAATTATTCTTTAATCTGGAAAAATATACATTAGATTTTCAGTTAAATCCGTGAAAATAGACACTCAAACTTTTCCTTTTGCTGCCCCATAGAGAACAGCTCCTGTGTTTTACTGGAGGAAACAGGCTCTCTCAGCCTCACATGTGTACATTGTAATGCGTTACATCTCTGTTTGACACTTTGTTACGATCTGTACTTGAACTCAGCTGTGTCCCAAAGGGTCATAAAGATATGTATGGCAAGACAAATTATAATTTAGAGATATCTCTACATTTATTTCAAGATATCTTCAAATGACTTCCTGTATTTTGGCTGAGATAAGTACTTCCTGTTTCCTCATTCAGTTACATAGAAATTAATGAACATGCTAACAAGAAGTGATAGTCGGGCTACATACAGGATGTGATTTGAATATATCTCGAAATGATTTAGAGATATCTGCAAATCATTTAGAGAGATCTCTAAATGTACTTTTAAATTAGATATATATATATTTTTTTACTAATTGTTAATATGAACAATAAATAACATGTTCATGAAAACAAGGTAATTGAAAGACTGAAACAAATTTCCCTTATGTTCCATTTACCACTAAATTGTAGCTGCTCGAAATAATCAAATCGATGATATAGAGTATTACTCCTATGAAAGCCACAATGCTGCTGACAATGTTCATGGCAAGGGCTGCTTTTATCTGAAAAAAAGCAGAACAAAATAAACAAGACTTTAAATCAGGAAATGATGGCAAGTTACAATATCAATTGGTAGGAGTGCAATTTATGAGAAATTAGAGATCAAGAATTTTCAGAAAAGTATTTTTCTACCAAATAAGTACAATTCTCTGCTATCTTACTGCAACTACCCTTGTAATAAATGGCAGACTATAACTAAGATGGAGATAAATTACATGTTTTCAATCTGATTATGAACATTACTGTGAATGAAGTTCAGTGAACTTACCAAGTCTGAACGGAGGTTCTGGTTTGCAGCGATGCAGAGGGAGCCAGAGATGATGTACTGATAGGAGAGATGCAAGATATTTAATTCCTATATTTCCTAAATGTGATTTATAATGTATGGATGATAATGAATGAGTACTGTAGTTTTCAGCTCATAGGTAAATATGAATTGTATTTAGTCTTTTTCTGGTTTGAGTAAAATACATTATCAAAACAAAACAAATGGCTAATGCAAAACAAAAAATACCATTAATAATGACATAACTGTTTCAGGGCTTGTACTCTTGATCAGACTGCCATTCTATAATTAGGTTTCTGATTTTTTTGTTCCCCTTGGCAGATCTGTCCTGACATCCCTCTTGTACTACAACCACTAAAACTATAAAAAGACAGAAGAGGATACATACAAAGATAGCTCCAAAGAACATGACGAATGTATCTGATGCATAAGATGACATGAACTGGACCACAGCAGTCAGCAAAATCATCACTGCAATTGTGATCTGGACAGCCTGGAAAGAACACAATGAAGAGCACATACACATATAAAGTCAACATCAGCCCAACATCACATTACACAGCAGATTGATTGCCAAAGGACTTTCACACTTCATCTGGGACTTTACTGGGACAACTTTACAAAACAACAGTACAAGCCTTAGACTTGTGTGCCTCATCTTACTATGTACAAAAACATAGTCTGCAACCCACTAATATGGGAATTTCCTCTTTAGCGTTGATATTTCAAGCTGAAGATAATTCCCAATGGGAGAATGGAATATTGCATTACATATTCAAAATTCTTTCCACTCTGCATGGCTATATTAGTGAATCTGCTGCTTAAATTACAGATGTTTCCTGTTTCCCTTTTCCCTGCATCAGTCTCTCTCTTTTCCCTCAATCCTTAAGATGTGTTATCCCCAATCAAACAGCTGTTTCCCATTTAATCCTTTTCTCAGGTTAATTTGTAATTTAAAACCACCAAATACGTGAGCTCTCTTTGAAATGCCTGAATAGTCTCATGTAATCAATTATTCAATCGAAAATAAATCGAGGAAGTGCAGTTAGTGTGCATGAATGGAGAATGGATGGAGAAAAGGTTGGATTCACCTGAGTGACTGCACACAAGGGCCTGTCAGCAGCTTTACTGTGAGTTATCAAGATTTCTAATGTGATATTATTATTATTACAATACAGGACACTCACAATCATAAAATCAGACTCTGAAAAACACATCACCTGACATGTTCCATGACAGGATGCTGTGAAACCCACAAACCTCTGCATCAATTCTATCTTTGAGGTATCTGAGCCTTGTGGTAAAGCAGTGAGGCACACTGTCAGATCAGAAATATAGGCACCCAATCATTTGACCTCACCACAGCATATTGCGGAGAACAGTTAGAAGAAGTTTAACCGCAATGCAGAAAGCAGTGAACAACATGAGAAATATCCTTTCAAAAAAGAGAGAGAGACGAAATGAGGATGGACAAAGAGAGGCTGGTGGAAGTATTTTTTCATTAATGTCTTTCAGGACACCCAAACACACTATTTAAAAGTCAGACCAATACATAAAAAGCAAATAAACAACATAACATATAAGTAGGAGGAGCAGAAGCTTGAAAATTCATGTGTCTACTAGGGGGACCGAGCAGCAGGTGATTCAAGGAATGAAGAATGAGGGTCAGCAGAAGGCAATGGAGAACAGATATGTACAGTATATATAATATTCCATATTGCCTAATTTTCGTTCAGTGTCAACAACCTAACGCTATGTAGTGTGTTAGCCCTACAGGATCTTGACAAAAGGAGTTGGGTAGTTTAGCATTTCAAAGGGAAAATGTGAAAGAGGGTTGGGGTCTGTTTGCCAGTTACAGGACAAAGAGACTCAGAGCTTCCAAATGGCACAGCCAGCTCTGTGTTTTATGAGGTGATCATTCTGTAATCAGTGTAGTTGTTCATCAGCACTTGAATACATTATTCTAGAGAGATTAGAAGAGGATCTAGAACAGAAGTCTAAATTAAAGACAGAAGAAGAGATAATGAAATGGATAGGTATGACAGGGAAACATAGAGGTGTCCTACCCCCAGCACTTTCGGCTCTCCTTTCAAGAACTTCCTCAGATGTTCCTGGGCCTGGCAGTAGTCAGAGTTAGCCATTAATTGGTAGGTGGAGGGAGTGCTGAACTGAGCTCCTTCTGGGGTCACACTGGCCAGACCACTGAAGTGCAAGACGGAGGGGTCAGCCATGGTCTATCAGATACCTTCTTCAAAGAATCCTGTATCTTCCTACAGGACAAGATACACACAGACACACCCTCAATATCCTCAACACGGTGGAATGGCATAGCATCTATCCTTCCATTTTGAAAAACAACTTCAACCAGTACAAGGTTTGCTAGCTTGACAATTAATACAATTTCAAACATTAATATAAAACATTAATTCTCGCTCTTCATATTCAAATATAGAACTTATTGAATTCAACCATATACATTTTCCAAAACTAATCCGATTAAGTGACTGATCTGGACTATTGTATCGAATTACATTATAAGCAAGGCAATTACTATTCTGTAACTGGAGTACCCATCCCAATATATTGAGAGTGACACTCTTTTACATACAGACATTTATTTTGTAAACTGTATTTTTACCCAGAATATAATCCGAATTAATATATTGTCAAAATATGTTTAAAAATATATTTTCTAACTTTAAATAGATTAGCTGAATATACAGTGCATCCGGAAAGTATTCACAGTGCTTCACTTTTTCCATATTTTGTTGTTACAGCCTTATTCCAAAATTGATAAAATTCATTATTTTCCTCAGAATTCTACAAACAGTACCCCATAATGACAACTTGAAAGAAGTGTGTTTGAGCTTAAATAAATTTTTTTAATATACAGGTAAAGTATACAGTAAAGTATAAAGTATACAGGTGACCAAAATATGCATTATGTTTTACAGTTAAACATTATATTTTCCATATATTGCAATATATTTCATTCCATATTGGTTCCAACATCCTAGTTGCAAGAATGAACAGCAGCTCAACTTGCTCATTTTGTTTGCCTTTTTTATTGCTTCCTCACATTGTTTGGATGGAGAAAGTGAGGAGTCCACATAAACTCCTAGGTCTTTCTCATGCGATACTTCATTTAGTTCTATTCCTCCCATAGTGTAATTATAGTGGACATTTTTGTTACCTGCATGTATTACCTTGCACCTTGACATCTGCCAGGTGTCGGCCCACAACTGAATATTATCAAAGTTCCTTTGAATAACCTGTGCTGCCGAGATTGTATCTGCTGAACCACCTATTTTAGTATCATCTGGAAATTTGACAAGTTTGCTGTCTATCCCAGAGTCCAGATCATTAAAATAGATTAGAAAAAGCAAAGGCTCCCTGTGGAACTCCAGTAACAATCTCACTCCAGTTAGAAGCGACTCCTCTAATCGACACCCTCTGTTTCCAATACATCAACCAGTTCATAATCCATCTACTTACATTACCCTGAATGCCTACAGCTTTGTAGCTTTGGTGTGAAACCTTATCAAAAGCTTTTGGAAAATCTAAGTATATCATATCATATGCTTTCATGAGATCTACAGCTGCAGTTGCATGTTCAAAAAATTCTAATAAATTAGTAAGACATGATCTGCCTTGCCTTGTCTTGTTCATGTGGAACAATTAATTGGTTTGAATAATCTATATTTATACACAAACATGAATCAACAGATTTATCTTAAAATAAAGATGTACAATTACACCTGCTTTATTCAGTTAAATATATATATATATATATATATATATATATATATATATATATATAAAAAAAAAAAACAGATTATCAAGTGAAAGAAGGATGGATATATATATATATATATATATGCAAAAAACATTGAGTATGTATAAAAAAAAAAAAAAAGAATGCCAATTTATAACAAGGGTCCAGCCACCTAAAGAGGAAATGTGAAACCAATATGACAAGTTTTAAGAAATTATCAGGGTAAACTTGCCAGCATTCAGATATCAAACTCATTAGTCAACTTACAAGAAACAATTGGGGAAACTTGACCAACATCAAGCAAAGTACAAACTGTGAAATCAATGCCAAGTGTGCATCAATTCTTTCCTGTTACTTGGGCTATTTGTTTGATAGTTCCTCTTGAGATAGCTGGGCCAGTCAGAGAGAGTACTAATATAACACATCTGCATCATTTAGAACAATTAATATACTTTTACAAGAACAGGAGATGCAGCATTATGACTTACCTGGACACAGAAAGTACAACTGTGAGTGGGACTGAGCACCAATTGTGTCTGGATGGTGGCTGTTGCTCTTCTCTTTTTTCTGTATCATCTACCAAAATCATAAACTTAGAAACTGAAAAACACACCACCTGACATATTCCATGACAGGATGCTGTGAAACCCACAAACTTCTGCATCAATTCTATCTTTGAGGTATCTGAGCCTTGTGGTAAAGTAGTCAGGCACGCTGTCAGAAAAGATGTCAATGTCTTAATGGAAATTTAAATCAGAAATATAGACACCCAATCATTTGACCTCACCACAGCATATTGCGGAGAACAGTTAGAAGAAGTTTAACAGCAATGCAGAAAGCAGAAAGCAGTGAACAACAATGAAAAAAATCATCTCAAAAATGAGAGAAAGACAAGAAATGAAGACGGGCAAAGAGAGGCTGGTGAAAGCATTTGTTTAAAAGAACAACATAACATGTATGTATTTATTGATAAATTACAAATCTAATAATCTCCTTTCTGTTCTTTCCCACACAAGAGTCTATCTGTCACTCCTGTAGGTTAAAATTTTTAATAAGTGTAGAACCGTCTCGGAAATAAGTGGAGAAGTCGCGGAGATAAACAAACAGAACTTTAATCGAGCCGCTCGGAAGCTCCACGTCAGGAATAATTCCTTCAGTGAGACTTAATGCTTACAAACATGAGTACAACTTAATAGGAAAATGACGTAACATCTTATGGCCGTTCATCCAATCGGAAGATACAAGTCTGGGTCCGTTTTACGATCTGTCCTCCCGTGGAGAGGTGATGGATCCAAAGCAGATGTCCGTCTTTGATGTGCACTAGGAAGATGCGACCCCACGGTCATCATTTACCTAGTGTCAATCGCTCGTTAACAGAAACAATTCCTGCCTATCTAGAGAAATGATTAAGTCATAAACAAATTCTCAGCAGACATCTGTAGGCTATTTCGGCACTGTGTAATCTTTCATTACTGACAGGAGTTTCTAACAAACCAACCTTGTTGACACTTTATTGTCCTGCTAAATCTAATCTGCTCAGTCTGTATACAAACTACTTCTAATGCTAGTATTAATATAAAACATGATATAATTATCACAAAACACTTTCTTCAACTTCCTATACAGAGTCTTAAAAGATGTAAAATCTCTGAAATACAGAGTGAACAACACTGTCATGTTTCTCTAGTAATCTTAACCCTCAAAGAATACTTCTGGGCCAATAAGGTGTGCTGTGTGAGGACTAGAGGGCTGATGATCGGCCGTACATACTGCCCTAACATCTGTTTTTGAAAGGTTTGTTGTTAAAATTAGACCATAAAAAGTGTTGTAAAACAAACAAAATTGTCTCCAAGATGAGAAGTGAGAAATGGTGGATTTAGATGTTTGGACTATTCCTCCCCATTGATGAGCCCTACACCTTATTGAGGCAGGTCTACATCAGTCTGCTGTAGAGGATGGGTGTAACAGGTGCCATCTAACCCTAATCCTGGAGAACCTAAATGTAGCATCTAGAAGCAGCTCCAGCACTCATGAAAGCAAATTTCAATATGTAGATATAACAATCATATGCATGCTTACGATTAATGCTTTTACAGTAATACCCTGTCCAGTTGAAATGTGCCCTCTGTGCTGCTTGTTGTAAAGCATTTGTAGAGACGCTTGTATTCAATATCCATGCCATATCAACATAATTAAATGAACTGAGTTGATATCACTAGTGACAAGTGTTATTTGAATGTTTCAACAACAACGAAACATTGACCAAGACAGCAGGCATCAACCTAGATCAAACGGAATACAAGTAGCGGCGTTACATAATCAGATTACAGAATTTTGATACTTGTATTCCAGTTACAGTTACTCCTGTCGGATGAGTATTCTGATTATCGATACTTTTTAAAAAGAATAAGAGATTACTGAATACTTATAGGTAATTTACATGAAAGTGTAAGGGGCCCGTGTGTAGTATTTGTGCAACATTGTTTTTATTTATGCGTCTCTGGCCAAAGAGCGGCTGATTCGGCGCCAAGCAGCAGAATGGAGCTGCTAGTCATCAATATCCCAGCCAGTAACACACAGCTCTACAACGTTGTCGCAACACTGTGTGTGACAGGGATTTAACTTGTGGAAATGCAGGCAATTGTTCACTTTCAAAGAAAGTAAATGGAACAAATATTAAAGTGCAAGATGTGCCTACCACGGACTCACCTTCAAATCTAAAAAAAGAAACATCTGGAGGTAAGATTTTATTTTTAAAATTTGTGCAGCCTTAATAAAATTATGCTTGACATGCGAAAATACGCATTTTAATAATAATTATAATAAATACGATTTAATAATGACATATTTTTATGAAAGCATCATAAGCAAAACGGCAGCACAGAAATAGTATAACCAATAACGTTATCGATAGTTTGCAGTAGGTTATCCTATCCAAATTTAAGAAATATTCACATAAATTACAAATAGTTCCTGTGCATCCTAGCTGGTTCTGTGACTTTAACAATAAAATACTTAATATAATATCAAAATAACAACATGCAACGTGTTAATAGTCTAAAACAAAACAAATCACACAAACTGAATAAACTTATCGTCTGCGGTGCGGTGCGGTGCTCTTTAACCGAGTATGTGTTCAGGATCCTCCCATGGCAAACCTTTAAACTTTTACAAACTGACAGATATCACCTAAAATAAGGTCAGAGGTCAATAATGTGTTAATTGCAGAAACAAGATGCATAACATTCCTCACTTGTTGATACTTCAAAATACCGTCCTAATTGCATTGATTTCAAACTGTGATTTCGGTGCTGGTGAATTGAAACCGGTGACTGCGTTACTCATGGATTTAAATCCCCTTTATTATAGCAAGTTGCTTGATCCGTGTATCTTCACAGATATAACAAAATAAACTGTAGTCTTTGTAAGCATTAAACGTACTTAAAATTTACAGACAAGGTACCTATTTAAGTTTTCAAGAAAATACGTTTCACATATCGTGATTAGCAGAAAACTGAAACCAATGCCAGCATTACAATTACTGTGAACGTGACACACCTTTGACATGAATACATTCTTGATATGTCTGATATTTGTCGGTTTGTAAAAATGTAAAGGGTATCAAAATGCAGTTTCACTTGTTTAAAAAGCATACACTACTACAAAATGCAAACATATACATATGCAAGAAAATTAAACTGATGCAAATCTTAATTACCGTTTTAATTATTTGTACTGTCGATAAAAATAAACAATTTCAATACGTCATCCATATTAGAACTCAACTGCTTTTGTATTTTAATAAAGGGGAAAAAAGTATTCCAAAAGTAATCTAAAAGCATTCTGATTACGTTACTGATGGAGTAATGTATTGGATTAGGTTAGAGATTATTTTCAAAACACGGTAATCGTAACCCTCCCAACCCTGTGTGTAACTCATTTCTGCTAAAACTGCTGTTGGTGCTGCTGAGTTCTATTAGGACCCCACATGGCAGGAGGGTTGCAATGCAATGCAGAGCAGGAGAGACCAGTTTATGAGACGTCAGAGCATCTGATTTGCTGGCTAAGATGCTAAACCATACTTCGATCCTGTCCAGGGTGTGCCCAGCCTTGCACCCTGTGTCTGCTAGGTTAGGCTCCCTGTACTGTCTGAAGCAGGTTTACAGGGGAGCAATGTCCCAGGGATACTAAAATAGATCTCATGCCTGCAATAGTCTAACCAGCAGTAGTCACAGTTCTCCGTTATTTAATGTAGGTGCTGTTTTGAACTATAGAGAGTTGAAAGAGTGGTGTAAATATGGACAACAGTAGCCAAAAATATGGATAAAGATAAAAAAAAATACAACTTTAAGGAAATTGTGGCTGTGTAGCCACAGCTTTTCAATTAATACAGTAGTTTTGTGCCAAAAAAAATGAATGTTCCTATAGTTTTCCTATAGGATTTATGTATTTGTTTGTTAGTTTTCAGAAGGTTTTATAGGCTTGGTTATAACTTATTTACAACATTCTGTACTGGACCAAAACACTACTAATGAGTATGTGATTTTTTTTTTGTGTGATATGTTGTTCCTAACGCTATCAGAAACTGAAGTGTTTAACCGCTGCCATGTGTGTGACAGTCCCAGTACCAGGGGGTGAGTGGGGTGATGCTGGTCCTTGTGTATCGCCCCATCTCTGCTATCAGCTGCAAAGCAACCTGCAATCAGTCACCCCTGGTTAATCAGGTCAGCCTCACCTTCCTGGCAGTGTTTTTACTCCAAAACACATACAGGTTGATTTTTAAAAGGCGTAGGTCTTGTTGCATGTGTGTAACAGCATTTTCATTCCACTAAGTTCTCCATGTCAATGTTTAGAGTAACACTTACAATAATGGGCATTAATTCCTCATGAATTCAGACAGTACAACACAGGAAAAACATATGAATAGGTTATGGAATTCTTGTGAACTCAGATTAGGCTATGAATACTTATGTACATGTGCTTTTTTTGTTTCTTATTTTTAATAAATTTGCAGAGATTTCAAACAAACTTATTTCACGTTGTCATTATGGGGTATTGTTTGTACAATTTTAAGGAAAATAATGAATTTAATCCATTTTGGAATAAGGCTGTAACATAACAAAATGTGGAAAAAGTGAAGCGCTGTGAATACTTTCCAGATGCACTGTATAACTCATGTCTTCACACATCAATTCATATTTTTCACAACCCCCTGGAGAGCAGGTAATACAGTGAGGGAAAAAAGTATTTGATCCCCTGCTGATTTTGTACGTTTGCCCTCTGACAAAGAAATGATCAGTCTATAATTTTAATGGTAGGTGTATTTTAACAGTGAGAGACAGAATAACATCAAAAAAATCCAGTATATGATATCAGAAATGCAACTCATGAACATCATATTTCAATCTTAGATAGCAAAACATGGTTAAACATTTGAAAGTATTGAGGAGAAATTTTATCCATTTGCTTAGTCATGGTTGCTAGAGGGATCCAAACTGCAAATTGATCTGTGTATTTCAAAGCTTCTGTAAAAGAACAAGAGGCTGTATTGTCTCATGAAATAAATTACAGGTAGTAAACATTTAATATGTGTCAATACGTGTCATATAGCACTAGTCTTATTTAGGTCAGTATTTGCTTTTTGCAGTTACTCATGATGTAATGCTAATAATAATTCAGGCCTGCTTATAGTAAATTATAACCTGCTTAGTAAATTTAACTTTGACTAAGTTTTGACAAAGACATACAAATATTGCTTTCATTAAAAAAAATGTTAGTTTTCATAAACAAGACAGAATACAAGAAGAGAATACAAGAAAAGTTTTTAAATGCTTATGGGAAGAGTATGCATACTAAAAACAATGTGTTACTATGGGCATCAGACCAGTAACTGTTTTTATTTTATTTTATTTATTTTATTATTAGAGTTCATATGTACTCAAATTATTATATACTAGCTATTAAAGGGATTCAATTGTATTTTTTTACAGTCTGACTGCCATTAACTGGCATCAAGTGTACCTATAATATGAAAACAGGAAGCTGATTAGTAACTGTCAGCGTCCTAGCAGAGGCATTCGAAGCCAGGGGTCTAAGACCCAAGTGTGGTGCGAACCTTAAAAGCTGGCAGGCCGATGAAACAAACTTCCCTTTGGGGAAGGCCTTGACTGGCCTGCACAGAACCATGACCTCAACCTCGAACACCTTTGCGATTAATTGAACTCCGACTGTGAGCCAGGCCTGATCGCCCAACATCAGTGCCCGACCTCACTAATGCTCTTGTGGCTGAATAGAAGAGAAACCCTGCAGCAATGTTCCAACATCTAGTGGAACCTTCCCAGAAGAGTGGATGATTTGTATTAGACTCACTGATAGCGTTTGTGATATTCCTGGGCTATTTATTTAGCACTACGTGATGACACAACCCTCAAGCAGCCAATCCAGCTATTCCAATGAAGTGGATCTGAAGTATTACTAGAAAGAGATCAACACAGCAACACTGGGCATGAGAATATGCAGGGATTTATCTCCCCTGTTTTCAGATTATTGCAAAACATAATAATTAAAAATAATGTACTTACATGACACCTTTCTCTAATCTACAATTTGGTGGTTTATTTTACCTGAATCTTGTTCTCTCCTTACTTAAATTCTAGTAAAGCAACTCAAGAATTAAAATAATATATCTGAGTAGGATGTTCATCTATTATTTGTTACACAAAAAGGGTATTTAGTCATTTATACCCAAACAACAACTTATAAAAATGCATAAAAAAGTTACAAAGAGAGCACAGCCATGTAGATCTCAAACCAACAAGACAAGTTACAAGGATATCATTGGGTTAAACTTTAGCAGCACGGAGATAGTTAACCCAATACACACGTTACAAGAACCTATATCACTGAGATATCAAAGCCATAAGTCAAATGATAAACAACAATTGGTGCAAGTTTGCCCCAATTGTTTCCTATAATTGGATTAACTTGGCTTCCACAAAAGGAAGGGTACAGTCAATTAAAAAAAAAACATCTTGGAGGATTTAACACACATTTCAGTGCTTTTCTGCACTTCCTGTTACTTCTTTGTTGTATTGATGCATTTACATTTTCTTTACTCCTTTTCCACATTTAGTTTTTAAAAGTGGAGGTTTGACCGTAATACATTCCTCTCTTAAATAAAATATCCATACCCCTTCATCCTAAATTAATAATTAATGAAAGTTTCTCTATCCTGTATTCACTATAAACTTATGCTAGTACTTGGTATTTTTAGGCTTGGACACAAAATAATTACCATGTAAACAGCAATTTATTTTGAAAGTCGTAAAGTCGTAAACACACAAACTGCCAGTCCCCAGCAACAGAACAAATTCCTTCATTAAAGCCAAGTGTTCTGTTATGGTATTTGTGTATGCCCTGTTACAGTATAATTGCAAAATTCATCAAGACTGAAGCATAAAAGAGGTCAGTCTGTGAATTACTCCTTTTCAGTCGTTCTCAGTTTTTACAGTTCACATTACTGTAACTCCTATAGCTAGTTTAGATCATACTGAACAGTTCCAGCTGTGCGGCGCCATCAAGTGGAGGCTATTTTCACTGCACATGATCCCACTCCTGCAGCTTGTGTATTTTAAATCAGTGAGTCAGAGTTCGAGACCACCCTTGCTTGCATTGCTCTACAGCAGGGGTGTCAGACTTCTCTCTTCGAGGGCCACAGTGTTTTTTCCTGACTTTTGTTCCAACAGTTATTCAGTAAATTCAATTATTTTCTCATTCAAGCTGATGTAACACTTTCACATTTTATTTTTACAACTGAAAAGTTATTTACTCCAGATACTGTATCCACAAAACACCTGGGAGTCTAGAGAGATGTGTTAAATTAATCCAGTTATTTGTTTAATTAGATCAATTAAGCAAGTGCAGATCTGTCTTGGAAAAAATAAAACAGAAGGCACTGGATCTCCAGGGCTGGAGTTAAACACCTATATTCTATAACAGGACTCATTTTGAAGTAATCTTACCTACAGGCTCAGCCCCTTTGTATAATAAGACGAGACTAGACTGAAGGAATGGACACTGTTCAGTTTTCTTAAAAGGTAATTAGACATCCAGAGCGGCCAGGTTACCAGCTTTCTGGGCAGTAGTGTTTTGAGTGCTAAGGCAGGGGGGCGTAGCATGGGTGACCCTCGGGAATCGGCCAATCAGCCTTCTGAGAATTGACGGTAGAGGGCCTCTGATTGGCTGTCGGGAAACTTTGGGACGAAGTGAATCTGCAGAATCTGGGAGAAGCCCTCTGAGAGAGAGGGGGCAACAAACTTACTCCTGTGGGAGAGAGAGAGAGAGAGAGAGAGATAGAGAAAGAGAGAAAGAGAGAGATTGAGCAGGAATTGTTACAGATATATAAAGTGACAGTCTAGACACTGAGACACAAAAAGAAAGCTACCGATGGCAGAGACGCATACACAGACATACAAACTCACTTGTAGCTGTTGAAAACCATGTCATTCACTGGAGCATGAGGGGTGCGAGAGGGTCTCATTTCCCGGAACTGAGGAACAGAGAGATGTGATGATTAGGGGGGCGCTAATTGATGTTGCATTGACAAAGGCATGTGGTATTTCTAATCTATGTCAAAAACTACATCGCCTGTATTCCTACCCAAAGGAAAAGGCAATTGGTTTTGACTTGAGGTCCTGTTTCCTATTCCTGCGTCTGACCCTTGACCCCAGGCTACTGACCCTGTTGTTGTGCTTGGCCTGTTCCAGTGTAGCTGAGAAGAGGAAGCAGCGGCAGGGAACGCCCAGTTTCCGAGACACATCAATATACCTGAGAGGAAGATTAGGAGGAGACAGAGAGAGAGATACTTTGACTTTGAGGGCCTTTTAAATAAACACTAGACTAATGATTTCACCAATATTCATTCTTATACAATCAGGCAATATAGCAAACTTCAAACTATAGAAAATCACGTACAATCCTTCCTCACCCCATTGATATACTAAAACCCCATAGAAAAACACATTTAAATTCACAAAACTGCCATTTTCCTAGATCCTGAATCAGCCTGTAATAAGCATGATAGTTTATAAAGAGCACAGAGGCCAAGTCCACCCCTCTCCTCTCCTTTAACTTGTCCTAGTAATGAGTATTGCCACTTTATGCTTGTCAAAACTTTATTTAATACTTTTTTCTGTTGGAAAGACTACCGTGAGAGAGACAGAGAAAGGTAAACTTTTACACTGCTCCCAGCACAAGTACACCAGCTAAAGAAACTTTCCCACTTTTGCAAAACTGGCCAGGTAATGCACTGGACTCTCAGGCAGACTCAGACCTAAGAGGGTTGGGGCAACAGAACCCGCTTCTCAGTGCGTAGGTACTGCTCCCGTAGGGACTGGATATATGGAGAGGAATAGAGTGAATAGGTGTGGAACAGGGTGAGAGCAGGGGAATGGGAGAAAATACAGGGGAAGGAAGAAAAGAAAATAGCAAATGAAATGAGAAAGAAAGAATGGGGGAGGGTGGGAAGGTGACGGACACAAGGATAAGTAGAAAAAAAGAGGATGTGCTGTGGACGATATTGAGCTGACTTGAAATACACAGACACAGACCACCACACCTCCACACTGATCAGGAATCAGGCTCACCGTTTCCGTGACTCCAGGTCCGGGTTGGTGTTGTCAACGGCAACACTGCGCCCATCTTTCAGAGCACGTTCACATGCAGACACACAGTGCTGCCACGTCCCCAGAGTGTCCTGAGAGAGAGAGATATTGTCAAAAGTGTAGAATTGAGAACAAGGGCAGTAATGTTCAGACTGTACAATGCACTAGTTAGAGCTCATCTGGATACTGTGTGCAGTTCTGGGCTCCACACTTCAAGAAAGATATCGCTGCTCTAGAGGCAGTTCAGAGGAGAGCAACCAGACTTATTCCAGGTCTGAAGGGAATGTCCTACTGAGAGACTGAGGGAACTGAACCTTTTCACCCTGGAACAGAGGAGACTACGTGGGGACTTGATTGAAGTCTTCAAAATCATGAAAGGCATCGACCACATCAAACCAGAGGAGCTTTTCCAGATCAGAAGGGACACACACACCCGGGGACACAAATGGAAATTGGGCTTCAAGGCATTCAAGACGGAAAACAGGAGACACTTCTTCACACAGAGAGGCATCACAACTTGCAGCACCAACTTGTTAAGGCAATACAATGTGTGTTGAATGTACTATTCAGTGCTGTGTGATAATAAATATTCTTTATGAGACACTAGAAGGGAAAATCAGTATTTAGACAGTGGCTGGTGTGATGAATGCTCATCTCATAGGACTTGTGTTTGGGATGAATCTTAAGAAGACACTGTCCAAGGTGATGTAGACAGTTACTGTTGTTGTATAGCTCCAAAAGTAATGGGGGTGGAGGGCTTTCAAAGGCCCACCTTTTCAAGTGGAGTCAAGCAGAGTCCACAGCATAGAAAGAGACGCCAAGTGAAAAACAGATCACCACTCACCCTGTTGACATAGACGTAGCCCTGAGGGATGATATTGGTCTGGAAGAAGGAGGATTTGCCAGCTAGATAGAGAGAGAGAGAGAGAGAGAGAGAGAGAGATTGTGATTGAGGGAAAGACACAGAGATGCACTTTCTCCTGACCTGTGAAAAATATTCCCAAACACTGGACAATTTAATTCATAAAATCACTCCCTCTATCCCACATTTCCCACAAATGACAGAGACAGAAAAGCTGTCAGTCATGATTGGAGAGGGACACACAGCCACACTGGCCACCCAATATGTGTCCAACTGTCATAGCCTGAGGGACAGCACGTGACACTGGCATGATGGACAGTACAGTATACAGACACCATTCCTGCTTGAGGGAGGGAGGCGGGAAGAGAATCTGTTCTGTTTGCATTTGTGTTGTATGAGGGTGGGGAGTGGTATATAAATATATGTATTTTCTGTATTGTTTAAATATTGTTACATTGGTTGTTACACAAATATATATACATAGGGAGGGATTTTGTCCCACTCCTCTTTGCAGATCCTCTCCAAGTCATTAAGGTTTCGAGGCTGACGTTTGGCAACTCGAACCTTCAGCTCCCTCCACAGATTTTCTATGGGATTAAGGTCTGGAGACTGGCTAGGCCACTACAGGACCTTAATGTGCTTCTTCTTGAGCCACTCCTTTGTTGCCTTGGCTGTGTGTTTTGGGTCATTGTCATGCTGGAATACCCATCCATGACCCATTTTAAATGCCCTGGCTGAGGGAAGGAGGTTCTCACCCAAGATTTGACGGTACATGGCCCCGTCCATCGTCCCTTTGATGCGGTGCAGTTGTCCTGTCCCCTTAGCAGAAAAACACCCCCAAAGCATAATGTTTCCACCTCCATGTTTGACGGTGGGGATGGTGTTCTTGGGGTCATTCCTCCTCCTCCAAACACGGGGAGTTGAGTTGATGCCAAAGAGCTTGATTTTGGTCTCATCTGACCACAACACTTTCACCCAGTTCTCCTCTGAATCATTCAGATGTTCATTGGCAAACTTCAGACGGGCTTTCTTGAGCAGGGGGACCTTGCGGGCGCTGCAGGATTACAGTCCTTCACGGCGTAGTGTGTTACCAATTGTTTTCTTGGTGACTATGGTCCCAGCTGCCTTGAGATTATTAACAAGATCCTCCCATGTAGTTCTGGGCTGATTCCTCACTGTTCTCATGATCATTGAAACTCCACGAGGTGAGATCTTGCATGGAGCCCCAGACCGAGGGAGACTGACAGTTATTTTGTGTTTCTTCCATTTGCGAATAATCGCACCAACTGTTGTCACCTTCTCACCAAGCTGCTTGGCGATGGTCTTGTAGCCCATTCCAGCCTTGTGTAGGTCTACAATCTTGTCCCTGACATCCTTGGACAGCTCTTTGGTCTTGGCCATGCTGGAGAGTTTGGAATCTGATTGATTGATTGCTTCTGTGGACAGGTGTCTTTTATACAGGTAACGAGCTGAGATTAAGTGCTCCTAATCTCAGCTCGTAATCTGTATAAAAGACACCTGGGAGCCAGAAATCTTGCTGATTGATAGGGGATCAAATACTTATTTCCCTCATTAACATGCAAATCAATTTATAACTTTGTTGATAGTGCTTTTGCGACACTAACGTACAACTGTCATGCCAATAAAACAATTTGAATTTGAATCTGAATTTGAATTTAGACATAACACAAACTTTACAACTTCATAAGCATACAGCACTGCATACATCAATGATACTGAATAGAGGGCAAACTATTGAGGGAATAAGGAAAAGTACGAGCCTTGTGAGGGATAGGAGAAGGGTAGGAGGAGAAAATATGGGAAAGGGTATTTTTATGAATGTGTGATGTTGATCATGGTTTGTTGCTTTGGAAGCCAGTTAATGTCTTTTTGCCAAGAAATCCCTTTCTGGGTTTATAGTATTAAACTGATTTAATGTGAGGATGGAGGATCTTATGACAAGAAAGAAAGAAAGAAAAAGAATGAAAGAAAGGAAGAGACTCACAGGCAGGGAAGCCCACTGCAATTATAACTTCCTGTTGAGTTGAGGTCAAGGAGGCATCAGGGGGGTCGTACAATCGGGCGTTGGGGTCGCACTTCCTCTGAAAGAGAGATGAAAGTAGAATGATATCGGTGAACTGCACACGAGAGAGCGAATGACCAACGTACTCCACATTTCTAAATGGCTGACTGCGTTTCTGACTGACCGACTGACTGACTGTGTATTTCTAACTGACAGACTGTCTACCTGCCCGTATACTTCAGCTCCTCACAGACACAGTGGGCTTGAGAAAGACCAAGAGAGGAGTGGAGGGTGGTGGCAGGGTAATACACTAATACAATAAAGACTCCATTGAGCTTAAGAGAGAGTAGTGGAGGGGGTGAATATGGACAGGATATACAGCACACTACCACCGCACACTGACAGAGAAGGGAGGAAGGGAGACTCATGGACAGACATTATTATTATCTGCTCTTCCTCACCGGGTCAAAAGCCGGCATGTTGAAGGTGGCGCTCTTCCAGCCAAGGAAGAACTCTTCAGGGGTGTGGAACTGCAGGCCTATGTTCAGCGCAAACTGGTGGAAAGAGAGGGAGACACAGAGAGGGAAAGGGAGGGTTAATAGAGACACACACACTGAACGTACACTACAGTGCATTGGCCACAGCACAGAGAGTGGGGGGGTTAATACAGAAAGGTCCAGTTCTTGATTGATTACAGTACATCAACACTACCCTGAGAGACAGAGAGACTCTGACTTTTAATAACCTTTAAGTAAAAGGCAATCCGTTATGACACACAGAACTCTCAAAACATGCCAAACCACAGCATTACTTTATATATATATATTTATCTTAGCAAATGCTAAGATGCTACCCAGGTTGTCACAAAAAATACAGAACTGTAAACACAATTCTGTGCCAGAGAATTATTATTATTATTATTTTTATTTCTTGGCAGACGCCCTTATCCAACATAAGAATGCACAATACTATACTGGTCCCAATTTAAGTAAATTAACAAGTAAAGACAAGATACAGTGCAAATTTCTATCTATGAGTGATTCAAATAAAAGTGGGACATTTGGTGTTAATTACATCAGTGCTATGTGCAGTGGGGTTAAAGTTACAGCTGGTGTAATTATCAGTAATAGAGAGTTAATAGCAATTAAGTCTATTAATGTGGGCATTTCAACTGACCAGTCTGTCCCCGCAGGAGAAGTCCTTCTTCTTCCTGTCAGGGGCCCAGTTAGCTGGACGCCCAGCTGCATCTAGAAGAGAGAGCAGTTAATATTATTATTATTTATTTATTCATTTATAGAGCAACATTTATATAATTTGTAAGAGCAACTTACAGGATACAAAATCCTGATCGTCACACAGACATGCAAACATAAAGACACAAAAACACACACACAAAAAAGACTATTGCAAATCCCACTGACCCCCAACATAGAAACTCTGGTTCTTGTCCACAGTGACACCGTCGTTAGCCTGCAGAAAGAGAAAGAGAGACGCAGTGTAACTAAACAAGAGTGCCTTTTAATGAAAACAGGGGTATTATTTCCTACGTGGTTTCTTTGTTAGGTCTACAATAAACTAACAAAAGGATCATGATCATAAGAAGTAGTGAAGCCTTTTAGTTTGTCCTAAAATTACCAAACAGTGTAATTTTGCCAGGAGTTACTATCTTTATAGGGATATTTTCTGACATATTGTCGGGGCGTTGATAGCAATACATGTCAACACACACATAAACACGCACACACACTTGTCCTCTATGTTAGTTCATCTGTGTCACTTCACACTGCCAGTCCAGGGCACAAACACCACAGTGAGGAAAGACTGATGGAGATCTTTGGTAACACCGCAGAGCTCACAGGCAGACACAGAGGGTGCTGTTGTGAAATGTCTCCTGCCTCCCACCAACATACCTTCTCACACAGGTAGTCCCACATTCCCAAGACTGGCTTTCTGAAGATCCCTGATCCGGTCGCCACAAAGACCTGCAAAACAGGTTAAAAACACATCCTGATTCAGAACAGAGAGAGGTGGAGGATGTGGAAACATCAGAGCAAATCATGCTGGGATCTTATAATACAGCAAAACATACCACGCGGCATTTGCAATTCTAATGCAACAAAGACCGGATCGGAAATAACAAACTTCTCCCCCGTTACAGTTTATTTTATTATCAGAGGCAAATTTCTACTACTTATGAACAACAATATCAAGCGGGTACAAGTCAGTTTGTGACTAATGGATAGGTTCAACTTTGTTATGGTCTGGGCTGATGTTTAGTCACAGGACATGGGTGAAACATGTTCAGAGTAATTAACTAGTCAGTGTGCCAGCTCTTCTGATCGAAAGGAAATGGCCACAGAGAGAAAACATCATGGATTAAGCTGTTTCTTAAAAACTCTACTAATGAGATGCGAATTCAACGAGCACACAGCAAACAGATTGACTGCTAAATGACTCTATCGCCTTAGTGGAATTTGAAGATGGTTACCTTAAGCGACAGTATTTATTAATAACTGTGTGATTGATCACCAGGTCACAGGCGTGGCTCTGATCACGGCTTTAAAGGCAGGTAGGGCCTTCATACAGGTTTATGCCTTGAAGTGTAAAATTAAATGTATGCTTGGTTTCATGGTGAAGGGTCTCTTTTTAAAATAAGAACTTTCAAAGAATGAAATAATTGAGTTTTGTAGTAAGTACTCAAGTGTGAACCAAAGCCAGAAAGGTGAGAACTAAAGCCAGAAGAATGAGAGCTAAAGCCAGGAGATAATACAGCTCTCCAGGCACAGAGGCTGGCAGACCTGGGCAGCTGTGCCCCACCTCACCTGTACTGGGAGGCCAAGGTGTGCCAGTATAGCCTCCACTTTGGCTTTGAACACCTCGGGTTTCAGTTTCCCTCGAGCGATTCCCATCTGGTTAGTGAAGAACACCACCTGGCAGAGAGAGACAGAGAGAAAGAGAGAGAGATGACTGTCTGTGTAATCCTTCTCACCCTTTCATAAAACAATAACATTATATAGCTAATAACACCAGTTGCACAAAATAGCACAAAACCACATCTTTCAAAAATATTTAGAATCCACTAACACACAGGAGAAGGATGAAATATTAATATAGTATTACAACATTGAATTCATAGAAAATAATCATTACAAAAATGCTAATATTAAATATAGTATCTGAATAAATTACAATATTAATAAACATTAATACATTACATTAAAGAATACTATTACTTAAATCCTATAAATATCCTATAAAACATTCTGTACACTACTTATTTGACAGAGTGATAGAGAAAGAGAGGTTAATAGAATTTGTGGTTTAATATTAGTACAGTCACTCGTTTAATAAAGAGGAATTGTGGCCTTTGAGGTTGTGAAGCGTTTATTCTGTCATTAATCTGCAAATACCTTAAAATGCTACCTGCCTTATTTATCAGAGTGAAACATTTCCTAGTCTAGGATCTAAAAAACCTGCTATACTGGGGGCTCTCTGGGACCAGACTTTGGAGTGCCCTGGATGAGAGACTACAGACCATTTACTCTCACCTGGGCCTAAGAGAGAGAAATACACTGTGTGAAATGAAGATGTGAGCTTGGCTGTTAATATGCACCTTTGGATGGCATAACTAGTTGTGTTTACTCTCCACCTCTGCTTTGCAACCTATAAACTGTTACCACCAGCACTGCCCTACTTCCCAACGGCCCACTCATCATAATAATAATCAAAACAAATAATTTTTATAACGTGCTGAAAGCCTGCTTTACAGATTAATTATCTCTCTGTGGTCCCTCTCACAATTCTCAGGGAAAGGCTGTATGTGGATATTCAACCAATCAATTTATATTTGAAACTACAAGAATAAAACTAGACAAATTAGGTAATTAACAAGTCAAATACTCCATATAAAACACAATGCTGCATTAGGGATGTCTAAATATAAACCTGAACTATAATTATGATTCTTCAAATTACTAAAACTTTAAATAAAAACATTCTTTGCTGGTATCTCCCTGGAAATACATTTTTGTTTAGGGTGTTTCGTATTATGACTCTCACATCCAAGAATGTGGTGTAATGTTTGGCTGATTGGGCTTAAAAGATATTCACTTGCCAGATGTTGAATAAGCAAGAAAAACATGAAAGTTGCTTAACTTAACAAGTGAATCAATTGAAAGTGGAATGGGCAGTGCTGTACATTTTTTGAGCCCTTTGGACTGGTATAGAGCTCTTACCTTGTAGCCCTCTTTTAGGAGCCGGGCCAATCTGTGTGGGACCTCTGGGTACAAAATCCTGAGTGAGAGAGAACACAGATCGCTTCACTTAGTCAGAAGACAGACAGACACTCCTGCCAGTCAGACACACTGATAGACACAGGTCTGTTCTCTCTGCATCCAAGACAGGCATCCAGCAATAAATAACAGCAGTATTTGTACCGACATTCTGGAGCTACAATACAAGTATTCAGTACAAAATACACTGTATAGTTCATATAATGATCATAAATATGGCAGTCAATTAAAGCTTGCGGTTTTAATTTATGGTCTACATAGTTTCAGGACCTCCGTACAAACACAGGTAATACAGAGTAGTCTGTAGCATTTACAGTAGTGACTACAACTGTTTATAGGCATACATACAGTTGTGTAGTTGTACTTGACTCTTTCTGTTCTTACAGGTTAAAACAAAAGCAGTTATTAAAAATCCTATGTGTTTTTTGTACTTCAATAACATGCTTTTTTGGCAGCTGAAGTTATAGTTTTAATAAAAGGAGAATGTATGATTGTTGAATACATACACCTGTTAGTCATTCTCAAGAACTGGCCTTTTGGTTTAGTGAAGCTTATTCTGACAAAGATTCTCCTTTGACATACTTGGAGAAAGACACTGAATGATGATAGAAACAATCTGACACAAACAGACAAGACAGAGAAAGGGAATAGACAGCTAAAACAGCAGAGAGTGGTGGAGAGAGATTACCTCCAGTCATCAGGGCTGGTAGGAAACACCTTCCCAGACTTGGTGGTGATTATGGTTCCGTCAATATCAAACCCCGCCACCTGCAGAAGAGAGGGAGACGGACTGATACTCTGACAGATGAAACATATGAGGATCACACATTTCTAGAATATATTAAAAATATATATTTGTTTTATATGGGAAAGATGGCACTGACCTTCAACCTGGCCGTGACCCCTGCAGAGGTGAACAGCAGCAGCTTGCCGATGTCCTCCCAGTGGTCCCTGGGGCAGGGGGAGGACCCAGAGGCTGGCTCTGCATTTGCCTGATGGGCCTCTGCAGCTTGAGCTATTTCCTGCAGCTTCCTCAGCTTCTCCCTGATCTGCTCCTCACTGTCATCCTCCTCACTCGAGGACCCTGCTGCCCGCCCCCGCTTGGCTGAGGGCTCCTGACCACTGCTGTGAGGCCTTTTCACTGCCTGAAGGAGAAAGTTAGATGGCAAGGCTTGCTTAGCTAGCTAATTTATCAGAAGGTTAAAAAATGAAATAATTTGCACTAACAGACACAAAACTCTCTATAACCAAGACAAATTTAAAAATCTACATCCTCTGTGTCCCTTAATTAGAATAATAATAATAATAATAATAATAATAATAATAATAATAATAATGGCAATTTAGAATGTAAATGCTCAACTATAACACTCTCTCGATGCCAATCTGTGACGACTCACTACACTCCAATTACGCATGCACACATGCATATGCCTGTTCATTCTGGATCCTTTGATTCAGCGGCGTCATTAGGCCTGAGTGTCCTTTTATGAATAGCCCCAAATCCCCCCCATCCCGCTCTTACCGGAGAAAACCCCATAGCCCACTAAAACCTGAAGTCTAGAGACGTACTTGCTTTGATTGGATGGAAAATCTATATCTGCAGGGGTCAATCATTCTGTAACAGATCTGATCGGTCGAAGCCTCAGAGGACATCCTCCGTGAGGCATATTTTTACTGTGTAATTGGAGGAGGAGTAACCATGGGCCTCCATAGTAATGTATTCTGGAAACACAGCTCAGAGCAGGATGGATATTATCCTTTTGAGAGAACTGTAGACCAATGCAAAAGATTGATTGTAAGCAGGTATTTTATGATGTGAATGTATCCGGTATAGTTTTATTAAAACGTATTTTAAATGTTTCACTATTATTATTTTAATTAATTTCACTGAGGAGCCTCCCCTGATCTATGTATAAAATGCTCTTAGTTCATTTTAATATAACTTGCTCTTAATGTCTTACTGCTTTCTGCAATGTGGAGCATCATTTTAATGGAATGGACTCCTTAATAAAAGCATGATTTCTAATCATCATCCCCATAAATTAACTGAGAAATGGGAAAGAATTAAGCATGTGAATCACAGCTTTGAAGGCAGGTATAATTGGTATAGACAAATAGGGAGAGAATTAGAAAGAGAGTCTGACAGACAAAGAGAAAGATAGCCAGAGGCAGAGATAAATAAGCCAGATACACAGCGAGACATATAGATGTTGGCCCCACTTCTCCTAGGATCACAAGATCACAAAGATGTTTGATGACACAGTAGTCTCTCTGACAAGACAACAGCAGAGATCAGTAGTTCATGTTTCCATCTGGCCGACTCGTAATGCAGACTGGACAGGGTACCTGCTTAGAAGTATTGCTGAAAAAGTCTGGGATGCCCCGTTTAGGGACTGCTCTGTGGGGCTCTTTCTTCTTCTGCTCTCTCTCCAGCACGGGGGCAGTGGGATGCTGCAACGGCCCATTTCGGGTCTCCGAGAAGCGCAGTTTGAAGGGGTGTTCACTGTTGACCAGAAATAGGGTCCCGCCATCTGAGAGCCTGTCTGACTGACCCCTCCCCAGAACCTGGGGGCCCAGCGAGGAGGGGTTGGGACCCAACTGTAGGGGTGAGGGAGAGAGAGAGAAAATGTGAATGATACTCTGACATACAGAAAAAAGCAATATTGGAGTGTAAAAGACAATCTGGAGTTCTGGTAATAGGTAAATAGGTATAAATAAATGTATTAAACAAAAAAACTAACGTGAAATTGTCAACCACAGAAACTGTCAATTTCATCAAGTATGGATATCCTGCAATGTTGTTTCTTTATCAATTTAAAAAGGCAGGATTTTGTCACTTTCAATGGTCCATAAATCTTCAATTTTTAACCACTGTTTTTTGGTTTCACTATATTTGACCATAATCTATAAAACAGCTCCTTTTGAACCAGAGCCATACACAATATTCCTGGGGTGGATCAAACACAAACAGATTTTACCTGGGTCACAGTGACAGTCCGCTCCTCATAACTGGCTACTAACTTCACTAGAGAGGGAGAGAGAGAAAGAGAGAGAGGGTACAGTACACACAGACTGATGTATTGAACATTACAGTACATTAACACTGTACAAAGAGATAGAGGACTAATCCACAAGCTTCTAAGAATAACAGGACAAGTGCATCTAAAAAGAGATTTTTCACCACAGATCCTGTTAATCTTTCTGTCTGTGTGTTGTTGTTTAAAGTATTACCACTTATTACATTTTATTTAAATATCAGGATGTGGTGACATTAGAGACTATTTGTGACAGGAAGTGATTCAATTCAAAGGCCGTCTTTTCCTTGAATAAATCTCTCTCACCCTGATTTCGGGAACATTTTTTGTCCGCTATCCCAGACTCCGGCCCTCTACCGAGAAACACGGCTGTGCCATCGGGAAGAGGGATACAGAGACTGTTTGAGGACTGACTGACCAGCTCACACTGCATCTAGACAGAGAAAGAAAGAAGTAGTGAGGAGTTAATGGAGGACCACCAGCTAATACCATCTCCAGAGAGCTAGAAATGTCCGACTCATTCTGACCCCTAAACTTAAAGAAGTCACCCTAATATTTTCCAACAGATACCCCCTCCCCATTTTAATGTGACTTTTTGTGTCTCCCTTGACTGATACAGGAATCTCTCTGGCTCTTATGAGAGAGAGAGGTGGATAGAAAGACAGGTAGAGGATGCAGTGAGACAGAAGAGCCGGGCAAGGGAAGCTACTGAGAGGAAAGGAGAGAGGGGGAGCCTATACAGATAGAAAGAGAAACACCGGCAGAGAAGTTAAGACCTTTGAGAAAGTTATACTACTGGAGAGGAAGGGGGTGAATAACTATGTGTTAAGTTCTGCTAAAAACAGTAATCAAAAATGCCAAAGAATAAACCCTCCTGTCATGAATACTGATTCTGTTTTTTGAGGGGAATGGCCGAGGCGTCTTAATGAAGGCAGGTTTCACAGAGGAAACGGTCGTCTTCTACCTCTTGTAAATCGCAAATATCACTGATCGTCAGCCCAGTTTGACCACTCTGAGTGAAAACAGTTGTATTGTTGTTGGTGGTGTTAAACTTTTATCATATCACTAGTATCACTGCAGCAGCAACACCAAAGATGGCAGGTAATAGTAGTATTTCGGAAACTAATGTACAGGCGCATTACCGTAGCTGGATACTGGACTAGACTCTGTGTTTTTCTTGTCACGGATATTCCAGTAAAGACAATAATAACAACACGACGGACACACTCTCACTCCCGGTGTTTGTATTAATTCGTCGTCAATCCCAACATACTTTATTTACAGTGTAAATCTCCATCCCCCTCACCTTCCCCAGTCCGTCACACAATAGCCTCCCCCTCCCCCGAGCCCTGGCTGTATTTGGTTCCTACCTCCTACTGACCATACCTACTGTATATCTGAAACACTGTATTTTAAACATACAAAATTAAATGTACCTTTGTGGTCTTTTTTTAATCACACCTAATACACACACACACACACACACACACACACACACACATATATATATATATATATATATATATATATATATATATATATATATATATATATATATATATATATATATATATATTATAATTAACAAACACCTTTGTTAATTAATTTAATATGTAAAATATGCACCTGAAATTATGTATGTGTGTATATGAAATCATATGCCTGAAGAAAATACTTTTTATATATGTACATACATTGTGAATATAGTGAGTATGAAAGGAATCTGTGTTCTCTCTGCCTCTCTCTCAGCTATCTGGTTGGACTGGTCTGCTTGCCTGCTGTTTCAATGAAGTCATAAGCAGAAGCCCAACAGCTTGTCACTGGGAAAACATTTGTGTGTCACAAGGCAAGTATGATGACAGCGAAGAACGCAAGACCACAAGACTACTGTGGTTTATGTTTCCACAACATGTTTCCACAACATGTTTCCTATAGTACACCATAGTTTACTCATGGTCTATTGTAGTAAAGCACTAGTGAAGGCATGTTGAAGCCGTAGGAAGCCAATGTAAAACTATAGTAAACCCACAATTAAAAGTAAAAAACACAATACTGAATTAACCAAAGTAAACATGCATAAGCGGATGACTTCCTTACTCTGCATGTCCCCTCCACCCCTGACTCCTCACTTCCCACCCCCCACCATCTCTACCTACCTACCTACACAGCTTGATTAACAACAACACAAACAGTACAATAAAATGATTAACACCGCCCCCCTCCCCCCCACTTACACACCTGTTCCTATCCTTTGTCATATAAACTGCTCTCCAACCTCACTCTCTTATGCAGCTCCACCCTTCCAGTATCACCTACTTGTCCCCTCCCTTAGCCTATACAAAATCTCTCTCTATCAGATCAATATAGTTTGCCATAGTATTCTTACTTAATTTCACTATTTGAGTATAAAAACAAGTACAATAAAAATACAAAATACCATGTTGATAGTATTACAGGACGGCTACCACAGTTCCTAAAATGATTAATGTATATGTGCTCATGTGTCAGTAGAAGTGTAAACATAGAGTATTTTTCTGTTGTATTTTGATAATTTCTGTTACATGAGCAACTTCTGTACCCTTCATCATAATCATGGCTGCTGTAAATACCCCCAAAGGAGTTCTTCTGGTGTTTCATGATATGACATTTCATCACCAAATCGCAAAGACTTTATTGGAATTATGGGAATATCTCATATTTGCCTTGTTTCAACATTAAAAAATCAATACGTAACAGCTATTCTCTACTGCACATACACTACCTGTCAAATGTTTTAGAACACCACCATTTATTTGTTTTTTTCAATTTAAAACTGAAATGGTGCAAAGGTAAGCGTTAAACTGACAGAGGTTAAAACAAAAGTTTAGGTTAACAAAAACTGAAAAATAATGTACATTTCAGAGTTATATACTTTGTTTGTATTACTGCACCCTCTTGAGCATTATTTGGTCATTCAGAGACCGGGGGGAGTTTTCCATCTTGACATGTTGAGCTCTCTACGGCTGTGTGTTGCTTCTACCAAAACACGGATGGTCTGTTCAGTAGACAGAATATGTCAATATTTTCTGTGATTTGGTATTCCTACTCAGACCGAGTATCCCCCCCAACAGAATGTGGATGTGGGGGGGGGGGGAAGTTAAAGAAGAAGTTAAAGAAGTTAAATTTTGTTATACAAAACAATTCAATGATTTATTTTTTATTTTCAATTGTTTATTTGTTTATTTGCTTCAATTTTAGAGTACATTGAGACATTAAACTGTGTACATTTCAATAAAAAATAGTAAAATGGAGGTGTTCTAAAACGTTTGACCAGTAGTGTACAAACACACATAAATAAATACATAAATAAATAGCAGGCAAGTCTTCAATGCATTTTTTTTGTTAATAATAATAATAATAATAATAATAATAATTATAATAATAATAATATAATTTAAACCAACAAAAAAAAAATGAATCTGGTTATATTGAGTGGATTATCTTTTAAATGCTTTTAGAGAGGCTGTGTGTGTTTCTTTTGTTAAAAATGGTTAATATGATTTTATATAAAAATCACAGATCACTTTACTTATACACTCCCACCAATTCACATGGACATAAATAGTTCTAGGCACTGGGACACTTGTCCTTTAACATAATTACAACTGTCCAATGTAGATGCATATTTAAACACTATGGTCTGTGTAGTGTCTGTATTGGTCTATTCAAACAAGTTCATGATGTTTTGTGAAATATTTACTGCAGTTTTTAGGTAAAGTTATATAGTTTTACTGCATTGGGAAAAATCTTACAGGTTCATAACAAAAATTAAATACAAGTTTTAATATTGAACATTTTCAATATAATTTTTCTTCCATCTAGTTGCACAAACAGAATATACATTCCTGAAGTTTTGCAGTATTACACACTATAGACATTTCAAAACTCTTTTGTAGTTTTGGTGCATTTCTGTCTAGTTCTCATAACAACATAATTATCACCTTTCAGATAGGACCATAAGAACATAAGAACATAAGAACATAAGAAAGTTTACAAACGAGAGGAGGCCATTCGACCCATCGTGCTCGTGTGGTGTTCATTAATATCTAAGTGATCCAAGGATCCTATCCAGTCTATTTTTAAATGTTCCCAAACTTTCAGCTTCTACCACATCGCTAAGGGAGTTTATTCCAGATTGTGATTACTCTCTGTTTAAAGAAGTGTCTCCTGTTTTCCATTTTGAATGCCTTGAAGCCCAATTTCCATTTGTGTCCCCGGGTGCGTGTGTCCCTGCTGATCTGGAAAAGCTCCTCTGGTTTGATGTGGTCGATGCCTTTCATGATTTTGAAGACTTGAATCAAGTCCTCACGTAGTCTCCTCTGTTCCAGGGTGAAAAGGTTCAGTTCCCTCAGTCTCTCAGTAGGACATTCTCTTCAGACCTGGAATAAGTCTGGTTGCTCTCCTCTGAACTGCCTCTAAAGCAGCGATATCTTTCTTGAAGTGTGGTGCCCAGAACTGCACACAGTATTCCAGATGAGCTCTAACTAGTGCATCATACAGTCTGAACATCACTGCCCTTGTTCTCAATTCTACACTTTTGACAATATACCCTTGCATTCTGTTTGCCTTTTTTATTGCTTCCCCACATTGCTTGGATGGAGAAAGTGAGGAGTCCACGTACACTCCTAGGTCTTTCTCATGCGTTACTTCATCTAGATCTGTACCTCCCATAGTGTAATTATAGTGGACATTTTTGTTACCTGCATGTATTACCTTGCACTTGTCCACATTTAATTTAATTTGCCAGGTGTCAGCCCACAACTGAATATTATCTAAGTCCCTCTGAATAGCCTGTGCTGCCAAGATTGTATCTGCTGAGCCACCTATTTTAGTATCATCTGCAAATTTGACAAGTTTGCTAACTATCCCAGAGTCCAGATCATTAAATAGATTAGAAAAAGCAAAGGCCCTAGTACTGATCCCTGTGGAACTCCACTAACAACCTCACTCCAGTTAGAAGCGACTCCTCTAATCGACACCCTCTGCTTCCTATACATCAACCAGTTCATAATCCATCTACTTACATTACCCTGAATGCCAACAGCTTCCAATTTGAGGATCGGTCTTTGGTGTGGAACCTTATCAAAAGCTTTTGAAAAGTATATCATATCATATGCTTTCATGAGATCTACAGCTGCAGTTACATGTTCAAAAAATTATAATAAATTAGTAAGACATGATCTGCCTTGTCTAAACCCATGTTGACTATCTACAATAATATGGTTTTCATTAAGATGCTCCTCTATTTTCTGTCTAATAATTTTTTCCAACATTTTACAGGTGATGCAGGTGAGACTGATTGGTCTGTAATTTCCTGGCTCAGTTTTGTCCCCTTTCTTGTGGATTGGTATGACATTTGCTGTCTTCCCGTCAGTCGGCACATCCCCTGTTCTAAGTGTCATTTGGAATAATTGAGTTAGCAGCCTATAAATAAGTACTGATAATTACTGATAATAACCATAACAATGAAAAGCTTATATTTGCAGTACAGTTTGTGGTCTGCAGGTGTATAATATAGTATTTTGATTAAATTATAGTTTTAAAACAGTATCTTGTTCCTGGGTCCCCATATCTCTCTTTTCCTTTTATTTGTTCTATTCCCTCACTCACAGTATTCCTGTTTTTCCTGTTTTTTCCTGTTATTCCTGTTTTTCCAGCCTCAGCCCCGCCTGTCTTGTGAATTCCTGCAGCTATAAAACACACACACACACACACAATCTGGTCTTTCTCATTGACTTCCACCCAACTTTGCAAATCTCCCACACAACACAACAATTCTCTCCCTCTAACTGCCTTCTATCTCTCTCATGCACACACACAGCACACATTTGTGCACTCAGTCTGGTTGAGGCCCATTAAACTGACTTCCATCCAGACCTACAAAATCTCTTTCTGTCTCTCACACCCACATCCATTACACACCAGCACCTGGATCTCCCTGAATCTGAACTCCACCCTCCTATCCACCTCTCACAAGCACACACTCTCTCACTCCCTTTCTCGTCATCTCCATGGCATCCAATGTGTGGACAGAGGACCAGTTCAGCTGCTCTGTATGTTTGGACACCCTGAGGGATCCAGTGACCATTCCCTGCGGACACAGCTATTGCCGGGGTTGTATCGAGAAGCATTGGGACCAGGGAGGACGGGGGGGTCTGTACAGCTGCCCCCAGTGCAGACAGACCTTCAAGCCCAAGCCAGTACTGAGCAGAAATACCATGCTGGCGGAGCTGGTGGAGAAGGTGAAGACGGTGGGATTGGGTCCGTCCTGTTCTCCTCCTCTTCTATTTCACCATCCTTCTCTTCCTGCTGACAGTGTAGCGGGTCCAGAGGATGTGCCCTGTGATGTCTGCACTGGGCCCAGACTCCGAGCCCTCAGGTCCTGCTTGGTGTGTGTGGCATCTTATTGTGAGATCCACCTGCAGCCTCACTACCACTCGCCAGCTCTGAAAGCACACAAGACTGTCAGCCCTACCTTGCGCCTGGAGCAGAGGCTCTGCCAGGAGCATCATAAAGTCCTAGAGCTGTTTTGCCGCTGCGACCAAGAATGTATCTGCACTTTCTGCACAGGGCAAAACCACAGGGGCCATGAGACAGTTTCCACCGAGGCTGAGCGCACAGAGAAACAGGTAAGAGAGCCGGTACTGAGTTCTGATCTTGGTGCTGTTGAACTTATAATTAAAAGGCTATGCATGGAGTGTGGTTTAGGCTCTATAGTCCAGACAATTGTGATTCCAACCTGAGCTCTATGCTATAGTCTAACTCTAGGTCGTGCTGACTCCCTATACTATAGTCCAGACAGTGCTGGCTGTAATCTGAGCCCTATAGTCCAGAGGATGTAAACAATATGGTTGAGTGTATATGGGACTGAAGGGATTTCAGTGATAGTGGACAAAGTTGATCAGGCATAGTATTTCAATGTAAAGCAATATCCAGGGGTGCAAATTGGCACCTATGGGGTCTATTTACAGCTGCAAACTCTAAATTTATCGGGTAGGACATTGTATTACCACATATAAGAATGAAACCCTTAAAACAAAACTATCAGAAATTATGCCTGCTTAATTATATCAACTTATTGCTTTCTGTCTTATAAAATAGTAACAAATAAAATTGAGAATTAAACGCTTCAGTAAACTATATGATCAGTTTGTATAGTCAGAGCTATACCAAACCTGCATTGACCAAAGTGTTGAAGACTGCAGCCACAGTTCTTACAATTGTTGTATGTACAGATTTATTATGGCAGTGCTTATAAACTGTATTCTGTATTGATTACTTAAAATGTAAAACTTTAGTTTCTGCAAAATATACTACAGTAAGACTACAGTATTTTGGGGGGATTCTCTTGGGGATCAGGCCAACCCTTGAGCACATAAGGATTCTAGGCCTATTGTTGCTTTTACACCGTACTGTATCCCATAAAGTTTTATATGGAAAGATGATTCATTTTGATCCCTGTGTGCATCTGTCCACAGAAGGAGCTGAGAGGGACCCAGGCAGACACCCAGCAGAGGATTCAGGACAGAGAAAGGGAGCTACTGAATCTAAAAGAGGCTGCAAAGACACACAAAGTAAAATAATCCTATATTTCATACACTGTCTCCAACCTGTGGCCTATACTATTGTCCAGACAGCAACTGCTCCAATCTAGGCCCTATTGGCCAGACAGCACTGGCTCCCATTTGGGTCTTATAGTCTAGACCAGTGGTCTCAAGCTCAATTCCCGGAGGGCCGTGTGTATGATGCTGGTTTTCGTTCCAACTGAGTCCTCAGTTACTTAATTTGTCCAATTAATTTTTCAATTTGACATTTAAAAAATATATTGTGAGGTATTTTACAGTTGATGGTCTAAAAGTGCATTTGATTCAAAGTACAGTTGCTGTTAAACAGTTAAACTGGCAATCTATACCATATATATATATATATATATATATATGTAGCGTAAGGTACACTTATAAATTTCAATTAAAGAAGTGAATTTATAGTATCACCTTATCACGATTCCTGGAATCTTGTAGAACTCAATTTCTGTAATAATTGGACGCAGACACCAATTCCAAAGATATAAATTGTCAAATTTATTCAAAAACAAAGACTAAATGTAGCACTACACTAGTTATACAAAAGGGAAAAACTAATTAAAATTCAACTCTAGATCAACAAATCAAAGACAAATCACTTCCGTGACCAAATCAAAGACCATGGGATCGCATATGATAACACACAAATCGTTAAACAAAAAAGGTTATAAACACATTGACTACAATACTGGTTAGTAAGACGAAGGTGAGTCTCTCGTTAGTATTATTAGTCAGACATTAAATAACTAAGCAGGTTAGTATTTATGTCTGGTAACTTCTCGTTATATATATATCAGTCTCATTTACGTTTAGGTGCCGAGAAAGATCCTATCATTACTTGTTACCACAATTTCCCTTAACTGATTATTATTCAATGATTAAGGATAGGCAGGGCCACCTATAATCTAGTGTCTATTAACTTGTGTCAATTTCAGACTAAACAGTTAAACAGGAATGAGAAGATATTTCTCGGCGTTGACAGATTTTATTTCTAAAATTATCAACAAAACAGTTTAATGCAACACACATTTATATTTAAGAAAACTAAATGATATTACACATTCTAGAGTTATGAATCACAGATTAACATTTCTAATTGATTTCTCAAATGTCATGAATCATTAACTCCAAACTGTTAAACTTATCTGAACTTCGTCTCAGAGAGGCCTCTCTGTCTTCGGGCTCAGATAACAGCACACGGCACGAGGTCCGTGTGGTTTGGAACAAAGGCAGTCCGGTTCGGCTTTGTCCAAGAACTTCCACTCAGTCGATGCACCTGGAAGTTGGGGTTTCGCGAATGTAGAGTCTTTTCCAAACAGATTTTCCACTGGTTTGAAGGCTCCAAGGTTGTGCACAAAATCTTCTTTGTAAGCAGGGTTCCACCATAGTTACTTGAAGACAAACTCTTTGAGGAAAGCAGGGCCCTGTTTGTTCCACGGGTCAAGTTTCTTAAGACTCAAATAGCTATTTAAATGACTGACACTTTCGTATACAGTCGACTTAGTCAATTGTCCAGCTGTAAAACTCCACTGATCAGGTGGGCACAGGCGGGCAGCGCAGTCTGTAAAGTTCCTTATTTAATAAAGTCCTTTAAAAGAATTCTTCGTACGGCTCAATCTCCTTCTCCCAGTTTAACTCTTCTGTTGCCGGCAAAGACTTAGTTGGTTTCTGGTTCTGGTTCTGGCAACAGAGCTACAGGTTGAGCTGTGGCAGCGAGTTACTGGTTCAGGTGAGAGAGAGAGAGAGAAAAAGGCCGTGCGCTGTTCCTTATAGTCTGTCAGATCAATAGGTGATTGGTTGTTGAATTTTTGAGATTGGATTTCGGTTTCAGCCCCCAGTGTCCTATTGGAGGGGGGCTTGATTTATGACTGATGTCAATCCATGCCATCTTTTGGAAATGCCGGTTGGCCCCGGTTCGTAGGTCTATGTCGGGATTTCGGCTCTCGTCCACTTCAAAGGCCCCTTTCTCCAGGCATTTCATAGCAGGATTCCAACCTATTTGGCCTCTTCTCGGTGCCATCCTCCCCAAAACTGTCACTTTGATGCAAACCAGTTCAAGCTGATGAGCTAAGGAAATCTGATAACTTTGGGGGGGGGAGAGGTCTTCTTATCAAAATACACCCAACATAACGCTACATATAAATGCAACAAAATACAATTTGGATTTGATTTCTTTAATTCCAGACCAAACAAAGAACACAATGTTTCTGTATGACAGCTGGATAACATTAATGATGCAGTGTGCTCAGGGTACTGCGTCTCCACAATACTTTAAATATCCATTTTGTCATATTTGTTACCTGTGATTCCTTTCACAAAACGTCCAGTTGTCTATCCCTAGTCTCATCTGAGTGTCCTCTCTAAACAGACCACGTCGCAGGCCATGAAGGCAGAGAGTGAGGTTGTGTTTGCCGAGCTGATGTGTTTCCTCCAGAGGACGCAGGCGGAGGTTAACAAGCTCCTTGTCGCTAACGAGGATGTGGTCGCCAGTGAGACAGAAGGCCTGATCCAGCGGCTGGAGCAGGAGATCGCCCAGCTCAAGAGGAGGGATGTCGAACTGAGCCAGCTCTCCCACACTGATGACCATATCCACTTCCTGAAGGTGACAATGCTAAAGAGGAACCATACTATCCAGTTAATGGGGATACCAGGGTTTCTCTTCTCAAACATTCAAGAGGGAGAGTTAATATATAGTGGTGTCCATTCAGTCAGGGTGTCTGTAATGCTCTCCTTCTCTGTCAGTATTGACCTCTGTCTATCCCTGAGTGAAATATTGAAATGTACACTGGTGTCCTGTATCAGTGTAACTGTATTAACCCTACTTTCTCTCTGTACACACTGTATTAATAAACAGTCGTGTCTGATCAATTAGGATGTCTGCTTTATCCTCCCTCTCTCAGTGCAATAATGTACAGCATTGTCCAGTCCGTCAAAGGTAGACTTTTTGCAGACAAAGTGATGTGAAGATTTGTGGTTGCCTCTGGTTACCCTGGTTGCCGTTACTGTGGTATCTAGTTGCATGGGATAAGTATTGCATATAAACCATGATGTCATCTCCCTCTCCCTCTCTCTGTAGCATTTCCACAGTCTATGTGCCCCCCTCCCACCTGGAGAAATCCTCAACGCCTCTCTCAGCCCTGAGCTCTCGTGTGGGGTACTGAAGACAGCTGTGTGTGAACTGAGACAGCGGGTGGAGGAAGTCTGCAAGGAGCAGCTAGCCAGCATCTCAAAGACAGGTGGGTGTCAGGGGTTGGGTGAAATTTCTTCAGCTCAACACATAACAGCGCCCCCCTCTGTCTTATTGGGCACCTGGGAGCACTGCAGTGTTGTCTGTGAGGGCTGGATCAGTCCTCTGTATTATGCTGTTGCTCTGTTATTTACGCTGTAAGAGTGGCAGTGTAGAAAGAAGCAGATAGTCTAACAAGTGCACATGCATGTTAGTTGCCAATGTCTCTTCCCTGTTAAACACAGGACTCAAAGCAGAACTGGTTTATAATTGATGATTCCAAATAGGGAGGGGATTAAAGAAACAATTAGCAATTTGAAATGATCTAGTGTTTCTCACTTTTTCTTCAATTTTGTTTTGTACACCTTAATGAGGTTGCAAAGTACTGCCAGTTTTGGATGTCATAATCACCAAAGAAGCCTGTATCTAAGGACTTGTTATATGACATAGCTGACATTTCTATTAATTTTTTTTTTTAATCCTTACAAGCTATTGCTTTGTTTTATTGACACAATTCATTTTTGGAGAAGCCATGAAGTACAAGAAACCTTACTTAAAAATGGTGGAAAGGCATCAAAGGTTGTATGCTTTTTGAACACTATGGCCCCTAAGCAAATGTACTTTATACTCTTTAATACAGTGCATCAAGGAACAGCTTTCATCCCAAGATCAAGAAGTGTGGATGCCTATACACAAGGTGAGATGACTTACAACTGAACATACTGTGTTATTTTATTGCTAAATTTGGCTTTTCATTTGGTCAAAGTAGTAAAGATACTTTCACTTATCTCTTAAAGGTCTGCAAGTGACATCAGACAGGCTTTCTGCACAATTCCAAACTTAGAAAATATAAAGGAATTGTAATGAAATATAACTCTACAATAAACTATGTATGCACAGACAGGTGTAACCACAGAAACCTTCCTCAAATGAGCACCAGGAAGACTATAAACCAAAGCCCTGACACTTCCAGTCAATACCCATCAATCATTGTGTAGCCTATAGGTGTGTTTCATCAAACCCAGTGTTCAGGGCTTCTAGGAAATTGAGTTCAGCTAAACCTCAGTGCTTAAACAGATACATTGGTCTATAAGCATGGACAACATTACCTGCATATAATTCTCAGTCCAATATTATTGTTATTATTATTTTTATTTCTTGGCAGACACCCTTATCCAGGGCGACTTACAACATGAGTGCAAAACAAAGTGCAAAAATACAGTTCAATAAAGGCATCAATCATTACAAATAAAATTTACATAAAACATAGCAATTCAAAATATAATACATTTTACAACTTCCAATTTACAATTTACACAGGCAAGTACAGTAAGTGAGGTCCTACATCCTGGATGGTAAAAGCTAAGTGCTGTCAAGATGTAGAGTCACAGTCAAGGGCTACTGGAAAGGGAGCACGGAGGAAACAATCAAAAACACAAGAAGAATATAAAACTCTGAAGTGCTATCGAACGGGGGTTAAAGGACTATTATTATAAGTGCTGTCCGAAAAGATGTGTCTTGAGTAATCGCCGGAAGGAGGTCAAGGACTCTGCTGTTTTGACTTCGGTGGGAAGGTCGTTCCACCATTTAGGGGCCAAGGATGAGAAGGAGCGGGCTCTGGAGGAAGGGGAGCAGAGAGGAGGCAGGGTTAGTCTTCTGGCACTGGATGAGCACAGTGGTCTGGAGGGAATGTATGGAGAGACGAGTGTCTGAAGGTAGCTTGGTGCAGTGTGGTCGATAGAGCGGTAGGTGAGGGTCAATGTCTTGAACTGAATGCGTGCCGGTATCGGGAGCCAGTGGAGGGAGCGGAGCAGTGGAGTAGCGTGTGCGAATCAGGGCAGAGAGAATATCAGACGAGTGTAGAGAGTAAACAGGAGTGGGCCCAGGACGGAGCCTTTGGGTACACCTGTGAGGAGAGGTTGGGGGGTGGATGAGGAACCTCGCCATGTCACTTGGTAGGACTGGTCGCTGAGGTAGGAGGAGAACCAGGTGAGAGCAGTCCCAGAGATTCCAAGGTCAGCGAGGCAGGAGAGGAGGATGGAGTGATAGACTGTGTCAAATGCTGCAGAGAGATCAAGGAAGATGAGGACTGAGGAGAAGGAGGCTGCTTGAGCACAGCTGAGGGTGTCAGTGACTGCCAGGAGAGCCGTCTCAGTGAGCTATGCGGAAGCTGGATTGCAGAGGATCAAGGAGTGAGTGTTGGGACAGAAAGTCAGAGAGCTGACGGTGGACCACCCGCTCGAGAGTCTTTGAGAGGAAGGGGAGTAGGGAGACAGGGCGGTAGTTCTGAGGAGAGGTGGCGTCAAGGGTTGGTTTCTTGAGGAGTGGGATGACAGCAGCTTGTTTAAATGCAGAGGGGAAACAGACAGAGAGGAGTGAGGAGTTGAGGAGGGAGGAGATGAAGGGGAGAAGATCAGGAGCAGTCTCTTGGAGGAGGCGAGAAGGGAGAGGGTCCAGGGCACATGTTGTAGGTTTGTGACGTAGTAGGAGAGCAGTAACTTCAGCATCTGGGAGAGGTGAGAATGATGAGAAGGAAGCTTGATCGGTGGGAGGTTTGGGTGTGATGGGAGAGGAGGGGGGAGTGTTGAAGAGCTTGAGGATGTCTGCAATCTTGGAGGAGAAGGAGGTGAGTCAAAGGAGGAGGTGAGGGAGGAGAACAAAGAGGAGGTAGCACAGTTGACAGAAAGATGGGAAATGGAAGGTAAGAGAGTGAGGGCAGTGGAGGCAAGGGTGGAGGGGGAGACAGAGCGGAAGGTGACAGAGGGAGTGGGTGGAGTGGGGAGGGAGGGGAGGGGAGGGAAAGGGAGAAGGAGATGAAGCGGTGGTCCGAGATGTCCATGGGTGTCACGGAGAGTGTTGAAGGGAAGCAGCCTCTAGAGAAGATGAGGTCTAGCTGGCGGCCAGCCCTGTGAGTGGGGGGAGACGGGGAGAGAGAGAAGTTAAAGGAGTGAAGAAGAGGAAGAAGTCCGGCACAGTGGGAAGGGTTGGAGAGGTGGATGTTGAAGTCTTCCAAGAGGATGGTAGGTGAGGACAGGGAGGGGAGGAAGGAGAGAAGAAAGTTGAGTTCATCCAGGAAGGAGGTGAGTGGACCAGGTGGATGGTAGAGAACTAGAAGGAAGAGGTGAGAGGGAGAGGTGATTTCCACTGCATGGAATTCAAAGCTGTGGGTCGTGATAGAGGAGAGAGGGACAGAGAAGAGGTTAGAAGGGGATAGCAGGAGCCCAGTTCCTCCTCCCCCCCTGGTAAGCCGAGGGGAGTGGGACAGGACGAACAGAGAGGATAAGGCAGCAGGGGTGGTAGAGTTGTCCGGGGAGATCCATGTCTCGGTGAGAGCGAGGAAATCCAGAGACTGGTCGGAGGCAAGGCGAAGAAGAAGTCGGCTTTGTTGGAAGCTGAGTGGCAGTTCCACAGGCCTCCAGAGAGTGGAGTAGAGGGGAGGGAGGAAGAGGGGAGAGGCAGAGAGATGAGGTTAGAGGGATTAGGGAAGCAATGGCATGCAGGTGCACACTGAGAAGATGGCGAGAGCAGGATGGGAATCAGAGAGTTCGTCATGGTTGCCTGTTGTGAAGCGTCTCCTCACAGTCTTCTCCTCGTTGGAGTCCCCGCAGCTAGAATCCCTGCCCTTTGGAAGGTGGGCACTGAAGGCTGCTGGCGCTGACTGCTGGCGTAGAGGTCCGGGGGGCAGTTAAATACGTCGCCTGTAACTAATTAGGACAGTGCACACCTGCATTGCGTTGAATGGCACAAGGCTGGTCAGGATGGCCCTCCCTCCCACGCAGGACTGCTAATAGCACAATTAATGGCCGCTTAATATCTGAATACAGACAAAGACACATGCAGTTACACTGACCAATAGCTCGTAGTAATGCTAAATACATTATAAATAATCACAGCCTACAGTGTAACGCTTCTGATTACAGATGGGGCGTGTCGAGTGTGCCAAGTAACTTGGTAAATTCACTAACAAACAGTCGCTGCTCTTACTACAAAACAGGTGCAAGATATATAATTCGTAGCTAAACAACAAACCATGTAAACAATCAATGTAATGTAATATAGGCTCCTTCCTTATCTCTGCTCTAGACACAGTATCCTATGTCCTATTAATTACAAATGTCCATTTAATGTCTTCTATAGGAGACACTGGAGCAGTTTGCACTATAGGGGCTAACAATTCAGACTGCTGTAGACAAGGTGAGTGTTCATCTAAGTGTGTTTGTAAACCTAATACCTTCCCTTTAAACAATACATACATTTTTGGAAGCAAATTGCCCTACCCTTATAATAAACACTATTCATTCATCTTTTGCAGCTGTACCTCATTGCCTCCTTTGTCCCCTCCTCTCATTCTTTCTCTCTCTGTCCCTTCCTCTCAATCTCTTCTCTCTCCAGACAATGACGATGACGTGTCCAGTCTCAAAGCCCCAGAGCCCAGGACCAGAGAAGAGCTCTTAAAATGTGAGTTCGCTTTCACAAAAAGCCTTGACAGATTACTTTTCTGCATGAACTGTTGCAAGACACCCACACAGGCAATAACCTGGAGACACAGAGTTAAAGTTTTCAGATCACCATCCTCTCTTTGTATTGTTGATTTTTGTTGTTGTTGGTATTCATGTATTAGTACAGATAGGCAGTTTCGGTTGTTTAGAAGATTTCTTCAACAGGATTCTCTTTGTTAACATTTGGGATCACACAAGCATTTCGTCTTACTGTCTTACTGTTAGTTCTCTACTGGACATTCTGGTGTTTATTTAACTTTAAAGTAACATGACATCATATTATGTAGCCAGACAGTCATACACACTTTCACTTTGGCACAACTGCAGATGCATACACATACACACACCCAGAACAACACAGACATGCATGTCTATCTCTTACTTGTACAGTATAGGCCAACCATGTTCCTGGCTACAATCCTGGAAGTTTTGTCTTGGTCTCTCTAAATCATCAGTCACTAGGATACCTTTAGAGTTAGCTAGCTCCTGTACTAGGGTCTCTCCAGGTATCTGTGCATGTCTCCAACTTTAACCCCCCCCATTTATTTTTCTTTCTACACCAATCAGATGCCTGTCAGCTCACTCTGGACCCTAACACAGCCTTCAGACACCTCCGCTTGTCAGGGGGGAACAGGAAAGGAAAGATGAAGGCGGAGAACCAACTCCATCCCAACCACCCGGAAAGATTCAACTACTGGAGGCAGGTGCTGTGTCGAGAGGCTCTGTGTGGGGGGTGCTACTACTGGGAAGTGGAGTGGAGCGGGTTAAAGTTCACTGTCGGGGTGACCTACAAAGGGATTGACAGGAAAGGCACGGCCAACCAAAGCCGACTGGGACACAACGACAAGTCCTGGAGTCTGAGCTGGTCCGGGTCTAGTTATTCTGTCTGGCATGATAAGACAGAAATCACGGTGCCAGGATCCAAAGCTTCCCGGATCGGAGTGTATCTGGACCATGGAGCTGGAAATCTGTCTTTCTACAGCATCTCTGACATTGCAACCCTCATCCACAGGGTGCAAACCGCATTCGCCAAGCCTCTGTATGCTGGCTTCCGGTTATGGTCTGGAGTGGGGTCCAGTGTGACTCTCTGCCAACTGGACTAGCCTCATCTGATCCAACTAAGCTTCCTGTACTCTGAGTATGCCAAACAGCATCAATGGGAATATAAACACGTTATATTTAAAGTATAAATAAAACGGTGTAAGAATGTGCTATTGCAGTTATACTGTATATATTACATGTACAATGCTATCTTGCTTGGTCTTCAGAAATGGTGAGTACATTTTAACAAGAGTCAATCTATAATATCATGCCTAATTCTTTCCTTCCTTACTTGTCTTTCAGTAAAACCCAACACTTTTTCTACCAGTGAAAATACAGTAAAACATTATACACAATGAGTCACACTGCCTATTGACTATTCCATCACTCAATTTTCTCCAGTTTCTGCTCCCTCACTGGCTCAGGCAGTGGGTCCCTAGTCAGGACTTTCGGTTACAGGCCAGACCCACATCATAAAACACTGTCCTCCATTCTTGTCCTACAGTAATATGATTGACCCAATCTTCAGAATATACATTATTTCAAGTGTTATTTTTATATTGGACTTTTAATATCACTCATACACAACATATTTCAACATTGAAATAAGAGCAAACTACTTATTTTTGATTAATAAATAGTTTATTAAGGTAATTAAATTTATATCTATGTATGTTTCCTGAACACTCATTGAGTAGTACTACAGATAGCTATGGATAAACAGGCAGTATTGGCACCCTCTGTCTGAACTATACTAAATCAATTTAAATTATCACTAATACTAGCCTGGCTGAAGAAGTTTCGGTGAAATAGAAAAAATATAACTTTGTTAAATAAGTATCAATTTCCCTGCAATCTGCGTTATTATTTTACTTGTATTTGTACTTGGTGGAAAAAGTGTCCAGTAATTTCAGCAATTAAATAAGTGAATTGCAATTTCAAATATTTCATATTTAATGTAGATCTCATAACAGTAATAATATTAGTTGGGGAAATGGTGACCATAATATTATTCCTATTCATAATGTGAACTACATAATGAAATATTGGCTATAGAAAATAAGACAGTTTTGTTTTATGTTACTATAAAAAGAAAGATATACTGTATAATCATCTGATTTGGTTTCATTGGGAATGTGCTATTCATAAATGGATAACCCCATAATTCAATTGCTAATAAAATAGCACTAATTGTTCTGGCAATGTTGTGTGAAGTTTGGTTAAGTTATATTGTTTAGTGTTGACTACAGGAATTACTCCTGAGTACACATTCTCTGTGTGTTGCATAGCTGTCTCTGGAATTCCACTCCATACCAATAATAATGTATTATTTTGCATGGTATATTCTATTGTGTATTTTGTCATTCGTGAATATTGTTTCTCTGGAATGCAGTATTTTAATACAGTACTGTGCAAAAGTTTTAGGCAGGTGTGAAAAAATGCCGTAAAGTAAGAATGCTTTCAAAAATAGACATTTTAATAGATTATATCAATTAACAAAATGCAAAGTGAGTGAACAGAAGAAAAATCTACATCAATATTTGATGTGACCACCCTTTGCCTTTGCACTGTGTCCGTGTTGCGGGAGATGGCTCCAGGGTCACGCTACAGCCTATCCCTGCTTTCCTCCCAAAAGTCTCCATTTCATGTCAACAGGCATATTGAGTTGATGGCTTTCCATCCTCCTCCATTCTCTTCAGAGCAGGAGAGTCGGCTTCACCTGCTCTGCCTTGTGCGGGTCCACAGGTGCTATTTGAATCACACTAAGGACATTAGGTGGTTATCTGAAAAAGGAAGCACTGCCTTTGATAGTGACGTTTCGATCGGGTTCCTACAGAAGTGTGCAGAAACCCTTCTCCCTTGGGCAGTGCTTCCTTTTTCAGATAACCGGCATTGCATTCATAACCTTTTTTATCATTTTTATGTGTAGGTTTTAACATTAAGTGTATAAAGTCTGAAGTGACACCTCTGTGAAATGTCCAGCTCCTTTGAAGCTGTGGACAATTTATGTGTGACATCACACCAGGAGAAGCTCATAGTCTCTCACCAGTATGAGTCTGACCTTGTTTGTGAACTCTGCAGTCTGCTTGGCAAGAAAAGCAGGACAACCCTATACCATGCTGAATCGGATGGCATGGTCGAACGTTTCAACAAGACCCTGAAAGGTCAGCTGTCAAAGTACATCTTTCAACATGGAGGTGAATGGGGCGCATATCTGAGTCAGGTAGAATTGGCCTATAACTTGGCTGCCTGTGCTAGCACTGTTCACACTCCATATTACCTAGCACATGGCCAGGAACCACGACTACCTGTGAATTTTCTTTTCAGTGCTGAGGCAGACCAGAGTAACTCTACTCCTGGCACTCCTGGGGCATATGCTCACTCCCTGAAACAGCGCTTACAAGCTGCCTTAACACCATAACACTGTGGCACATGAGTTTCAGAAGTCCCATTATCATTCCAGGCTGGCCTTTCACCCATAAAAGGAAGGAGATTTTGCATTACTTGATGATGCATCTCACCAGCGCTGTAAATTTGCATGTTGCTGCTGGGATCGAAGGGGAGAAAGATTGCGGGTTTACAAAAGAAGTGGTTGACTAAAAATAAAGACCCGTTGAACTGAGTCACGTCACTTCAGAGTCCTTTCTTCCTCACCTTACATGTGTGTTTTGACCTTAGACCTTAGATCTTGGGTTTACACGGTCTTAGTTTATTGAAGAAGAAATGAGCTGCTGTTTACCCGCAGCCATGCAAAGAGCAAATGATTGCATTGCGCCTTGTTGTTTAATACGTTGTTTAAATTATCTTACAAGCCATGAATAGAAGTGTTTGATAAAGTTTGGATTATAACACGATGTACAGTACTGAACAGTGGACAACAGACCCACAACAATATAGAGAGCATAATGATAATAGAAATGTCCATCAGCAACTTGCTTTACCTTGAAACCCACAATAAATGGACCATTTCGGGATATAAGATATACGATTATATCAGACAGTAGCATTTGCATGTAAACTGTGGGCTTACATGTGGAAAATGGTTGTGTTTTCATAATTTTTACGCCATTTACTGGTGTTTTGGGGATTGACCCGGTCCTTCTGTGTGGCTGTATACCTCTATTAAATGCCTTGGTTAGTCTGCTTGAGCAATTGGGTTGAAATCACATGCGTATAAAGGAAAGTCAGAACTTAAGTTACATCACAGCATTCAACACTGGCATGACACACAACTATTATGCTTAAGTGACTAAATTTAAAATAACAGCTAGCTTGTTTAATGGATTGAGGTCACACACAAGCATCAGTAAACACAACAGGTGAGCCGTGAGGTTCAATGCCAATAAATTAAAAGAACCACAAAATGCATAATTTGAAACTTTAAAAGCAAAGCATATAGGTAATAAAATTGAAAATGAAAACAAGAAAAAGCATTATTAGAGATCTTCATACTGTGAAACTCCTTTTAAGCAAGACTTTAAACACTTATTTTTAGTAAAGTAACCATCACTAATTCCAGTCCTATTTTATCCATGAGTTGAAAGATACTACACATCAAAATGGAGGACATGCATTTTCAAATGATGTCTTAAGAAACAAGCTCTTTGGTGAACAATTTCCTTCCTGTCTTCATGTCTATCACTCCATGTCTTGAGTTATTTATTTTCAAGAATTGCTTGTTAGACGTTTCCCAATCTCAGACAGTGCTTCTTCTTTCTTAATCTTGGTCCATGTATCTGGAATGTTCCCTCTGCCTTCAAATTTAGACTTGTAGCTGCTCTCTAAATTCTCTCTGAAATATGCTACATACCATTGCCAGTACTTCAAGGAAGAGTTGTCAGCAGTGATACTCCACTGTGAGTAAGGAATTCCTGCATCTCTGTATCTTTTATATGGTATTTTGTTGGACTCACTTAAAACAATTGAACAATCACTAGCAACAAGACTAGTACATATATCAGTGACCAAATAATTGGTTTTGTACCAGGTTGTACCAGTGACAGCCTGGGGGCGATGGAAGGGAACACTGTGGTCTCCATCATGTCCAGGGATTGTGTTTGTGCAGACAGCATTGCAAAATGGACACTTCTCCCAGCACCCACAGAGCTGTTCAATCAGGATGTCAATGATATTGCTCATTCCATGCTCTATGTCCTTCAGGGATGTTTTCTGGAAGTCTTTACTCAGACTTTCCACAACGTTTTCCAAAGCCTTAGTCACAGACTCTGTAAGAAACCCGATATCTTTGATCTCCTGATGCTCAACAGCTTTCAGCTCTTGTCTTCCAAGCTGTAGTTCACCTCCGAGTTGACTGCAAAACTCATCCAGCCACATGACCACACTGCCTCCAATGTCCTTTGTCTTACTTGTGGCTGTTGCTATGGCCTTCAAGAGCAGACACTGAAATCCTCTGAGTCTAGTATTTAAAAATGTTTTCAGGTTATCATTTTCTTTGCAATAACTGTAAACAGAATTTGTAATAAACTCCTCAAAATACTGCTTGGGAAAGTTAATGTACATCTGGAAAGCTTGAAAATTTTGCTTCGCTGCCAGTTCCTTTAGAATATGGAATTCTAACTTTTCTCGGTTTCCATTTAGTGCTTGACAGTTGTTCTGCATTAAGTCTGCTATGTCAAGGCACACTTTAGTATAAACAGCTTGATGGATAGCAGTTTGCAGTTTACTGGCCAAAAAGTCTGCAAAAATGGCAACTGTTGTTGCTCCTTGACAGAAGGTCTGAAAGGTTTTGAAATAATCATCTCTCTTCTTCCCTAGGTAGATAACTGGATCACTGGCCTTGCGGAATGCTTGATGCATTGCTTCAAACCTAGAGACTGACATTCTACATAAATGTATAGTAAAGTCTATCTCATACTCCTTTGTGAATTTAAATCTTTCCTGTGAGTTGTTGCATTGGACTATTTCTTCAGATATCATTTTTATCATTTCATGTATGTAGTGCTGGCTATAATCAAGTTTCTCTCTCTCTTTCTTAGAGATGTAATCCTTTATTTTTTGAGAGAATAAATTGCAATAATCCTCTGCCTTTTGCTTATCTTCTTTTGTTAAACGCCAGTGACCTTTAAACAAACTGAAATTTAATTCAAGGTGCGAAGAAGAAGTGAGCGAAAATGTTTTGCTGTTAGTACTGGTATAGTTTTTCATTTTATTAGTGATTCCTTTTTGGTTTCCAAAGTGATGTAAGAGGATTTTCTCTACATCCACTTCCACTTGAATCTCATCTTCACAAGGCCTGGAATCTGATGCTACTTCAGAAACCCAATTAGACCACAGTTTCTGAAAAGCTCTCTCCATTTCAGCCTTATCTGTGGCCTTGGCCTTCAATTCTGTGGCCAGCTCTTTGCTGCTCCTCAACAGCTTATCCTCATAGTCATATTTCTTTTCATGCAGCTGTTGCTGACTCTTTTCATTGCTGATTAATTCTTTAAATTTTTTAAATGCACCTTTTTTTCCATATCATTCAATATTCTAGAATCCAAACCCATCTTGTTTTTGATTTGATTAATCAGATTGTTTTCCAATTCCAGCATATGGCGTCTAAGATCCCAAGTCCATGTTCTATACTTTTCTTCAAGCTTGTTATACACTGCAATCACTAAAGAATTCCTGAAACTAAAAACAAAGTTCTCACTCAGCAGTGCTTTCCAAAGGTCCTGGACACGGGTTTTCAGTTCAGAAAACTTTAAAATCTTGCCATCAGTTTGGTGTTTAACAGTTGTGAAAAGGAAGCTCTTGAGCTCCTGTACATTTTGGCTATAAGTTGGGTTTGGAGGTGCCATAGGAGGATTTCCTTCCCAAAGATGAGCAAAATAATGTGTATGTGTGTTCACGTCAAATCTGATGACATCACTGAATCTTGTAACATTGCATTGCTCCTGTTCTGCAGCAATTTTGGTCATTTTGTCAAGTCTCTCCTGAAGGCTCCTTCTCCCTTCCATGTTTTTCTCTCCTGCTGTGATTTCTCCCACATTTTGGTGAACAAACAGGCAACTAGGAGACAACTTCACCTGTTTCATTCTTAAAAATGCCTGAACAGCAATCTGAAGGATGTCTTGGATCTCTGATGGATTCTCTCCAAAAATGTTGATGAAAGTCATATTACCTAAGCCAATAACAAAAGCTGCCAGCTCATTGTCATGATTAAGTGTTGATTTGTTTGCCAGTTCTGAAGACCTCAGCCCTTCAGTGTCCACAACAAGAATATAGTCAACCTTCAAGTCCTCTCTGATGTCCTCTCTGATGTCCCCTTTGACCTTAATTAGCTGCATAAATGCTCCTCGAGTGCATCAACCTGCACTAACAGTGAACTGAAGGCCAAACATGGTATTTAAAAGTGTGGATTTACCACTGCTCTGAAGCCCCAAGACGGAAAGAACAAATAGCTTTTGATTTCCGAGCTTCTCAATTATCTTGTCAATAATGGCCCCAATCCACTTCAAAGGTACATATACTGCATCCCCATACATGAGTTCAAGAGGATATCCATGCATGAATAATTCTGCAGCAATCTCTGGCAGCGCAGCATATGTTTCTTCAGAACACACTTCCATAGCCTCATAGATTTGCCCTAACTCTCTTAAAATGTGCTCTATCCCAAATGTACAGTCATTGATTTGATTTGATATGCTGTCCAGTTCTGACTACTTCAAAGTCATCTCTTTGGTTAACTCAGTTTTTGCAGTTTCACTTTGGTTTTGGAGCAAAAGAATAGCTGACCATGTATCATGATACTGCCGGTATAGCTTCATAAGAGGATCAATGGACCATGTGTCCAAAAATTCCTTAACCCACTTCAGGAAATACATTTTTGTTGTGTCAGTCTCTGAATACAGAGTTTGTATGATTGGCTTAATGAAGTTGTTCAAAGGGAATGCTTTGTCCAGTTGAGCTTGGCGAATTGACTTTTTTTCTTCTTCAATTGTGCTTTGATGCTCTTCAATACTTCTGTTTTGTTTCAATTCTAAGCGATGGAGCTCTTTGTCTTTTTGGCACCACCTGTGCCACATTTCTCCTTGAAGAGGTAAGAACATTCCCTTCACCTCTGATATGTCCTTATTTTCCAAAACACTCAGTACTTTTTTCGCCAAGACTTTTCCTTTCTTACAGTTTTTACTGTTTTCATCAGCAACAAAACCCTGTGTTTCTGCAATGTGCAAACAGTCTTCCAGTGTGAGGGATTTATTTGAGATTACTAATAACTTCTTGATTGCTGATGAAAACTCCTCAATAAACTCAGCTTCATTCCTGTTTTTTGCACCTATCTTCAGCTTTGTACCTATTTGTGGAGTTGAAATAATTTCTTTGTCCGCACAAAGGCAGATCAGTGGCTGTGGAGATGTCAGATAGTGTTTCAGAATGGTTTTTCCATCTTCATTGAGATCAGAATATGACAGGAGAATGACATTGATGGAAGTCATTTCATTTAGAAACTTGATCTGTTTGGGATGTTTGCTTGTATCTCCATGAAGGTTTGTGAATGCTATGCATTCATCAAACAAGTCGTCTGTTTTGCCACCAGGGCAGTACCATGAAATCTCCACCACTCCTTCCATGAGAAGGCTGTCTTTTGAGCTACCGCTGCAGTGCCGGTGAAAGAAAGTGTGGTGTTTCTGTCTGTTGATCAACATATTTAGCATCTGGGATTTGGATAATGAAGAAGACCCAAGTCTTGTAAAAGATACTACTGGCATTTTAGCTTTGTTAATTGAACAGACTTTGTAGCTATCTGTTGAATTATCAGAAACCTGCATACTCATTTTAATTTCATGAAATGACCACAGAGGGAATTCTATATATGGGCTACATGGATTAGGGACTAGAAGAGGAACTGCATACTGGCACAGGGAGAGCTTGGTTAAAAGATACTGCCTCAAAAAGTCATCGGCACAGTGAAATATTGCCATCTGAAGATCCATAGGATGAATACGAGGTTGATACTTTGTATCTGGTGGTGCTCTCTCTTCAGATTCAATATCACCAAAGAAATCTTCAACTGATAACTCATTTGTACTCTCCATTGCACTTTGAGTTGTAATGTTTTCTTCTTCAGAATTACTTTCCACAGCTAAGTAGCGTATCCGATAATCCAACATAATGAGCTTTTGAAGGTATCTTAGTGGAAGCTCCTGCTCTGATTGTGGCTGCTTTACATCAAGGGATGCCTTATCAATGATGACAACATCTGTTGTGTGCATCATTTTAGGATAGAAATCCTGGAGCCCCAGTTTGTTCAGCAGAGACTTGAACTTTTGGTTTTGTTCAATGTCTGTGGAGTTTGTGGGCTCTACGGAATTTCTTTGCATTATAGTATTTTTTGTATCTGTGACAAACTCCTTATTCACATCCTGTGACTTGATTGGGGTCACTGATTTATAATCTCCATTAATTAAAGCAGTCAAATCTGCCTCAAGTTCATTCATGGTTTTGCTTCTCTTCTTAAATCGTGTTATGACTTGATCAATGTCAGGTGCAATAGTTCCCTGCAATTGAGACTTCATTGCATTTAACCGTAGTTCTGCCTCATTGTGGGAGATAGAACGATAGTCAAGGTCCACTTGTAATCCTGCTAAAAATAAAAATGCTTGTGCTTTTAGTTTGGATTCTGTATTTAACCTGCAATATTTGGTAAAGTTCTCTTCCAGTTTCTGTTTCATTAACCTAATGTCCACATCAGAAAGCAGACATTGGAATGCATTGTTCTTCTCAGAATACCCAAAAGCAGTTTTAACTGATAGCAACAAAAGCAGTTCCTCATTTTGTCCCGAGTCTCGTATTGTTTCTGATAATAAATACACTGAACGACTTGCTCTGCTTGTGGCATCTATTTTAGTTTCATGTGATGCTTTCTGCTCAATTATATCTTCCTCTAATTTCTTCAAGATTTCAGTCAATTTAGAAAATGTTGGCACTGCAATTTCAGTTATCTTTTCTTCCCGAGATTGATACACCCAGGTCATAATGGTGGAGCGATTTGGGAAATTTTTTACTTCATAAATGCCTGGTACCAAAATACACTTCAGTTGGGCCTGAATTGTAACAGTTTCCTCTGCAGGGAGATTTTTACAGGCAGAAACAGTACTTGTTAAAAAGCTCTGAAAGGCTGGGTCACAAAGACATATTTTTATCCATGTGGTACAGGAATGCGTCTCTTCATTGAGCTCCTGCTTAAGCTTGAGTACTGCCTTCAAAGTTACTTTACAGTCATAGCTTGTCCAGCCTTCAATCTCTTTCATGAACGACTTGGCTTTATGAACTGCCGCAATTACTTGCTCATTGAAATGTATTTCCACACTGATCTTGGTTTCAGCTTCAAAGGCTTCTAAAAGGCATTTACTCAACTGAAGGAAATCCTTGAAGTCACTTTTATGGTTAGAACGAATAATGTCCCATACAGGTACTAGCTGAAAACCTCTGCTAATGACTCTCCATGTCTTCTTGTTTTGAACAAGGCTATCTTTCCACCCGGTAAAACTGTCAGCTTCTGATGCACCCCCTGTTTTTTCTATGGACAGCTTTACCCTGCTAAGAAGGGACTCTCCATAGTTGGCAGCTAATGATCCTTTTAAGTCTGATACTTTAACATCAACCCCACCTCCACAGGTGAGACCAAAACCACTAAAGCTGGCACCAACATAACAGTCTAATGCTTTAGAGGCCAAAGTCTGCATTTCACTTGTCTCTTGCTCAGATGTAGCTTTCCACCAATATATTCCACCAAAGTCAATAGGGCCTTTGTTCGCATGGGAGCCAAACCTGTGGAAAAATCTTTCACAGCTTTTAGTAATCTCAGATGGAGGCACATGTGACAAAACTGCTTCAATGTTTTGGAGCTCTTTTAATGCTGCATCTGATAGGTGAAGCTGATCCATTTCTATGTAACTTGAAGCTACTGGGAAGTAACAGTATTTGAGAGTGGAAATGAAGGACTTTGCTCTCTGCAAGTGATGTGCTTTTTCTGATTCCAAAGTGCTGCTATGCTTCATGCTAGTCTCCATCCCAAAACCTCCAAATCCACCCTTGGCCGAAACGGTGAGGTTAAATCCAACTTTCTCCATGGCCTTTGTAAACATTGCCTCAGCTTTGTATGATGAGAAAGTCTCTTGTCTGGTCTCTGACTGTTGCTGTGTCCCGATCAGAGAAAAGTGCTGTGGTACCCTCAGCAGTTTCTCACGTTTCTCCACCAAGTCTTCTAAGGAACCTGTTGCATGGATCCCTTCCAAAGCAAGTCCTCCGGACGAATAAAGCAAAATCTCTGTGTCTGAAGTGGTCTCAGTGTGTGTCAGTGAGGAATCTGAAACCTCCAACTGCTGATGTGGAGGTTCGGACCCTGATCAGCACAAAAAATGTCCATAATCTCAAAGTGAAAAATAAAATCTGCAAATTGTTCTAAATTAATTACAAATACAAAACAGAAAATACTTTAATGCATAAGTAATCACCCCTTCAGTCAATATTGGTAGAGGCACCTTTGGCAGCAATTACAGCCATGAGTCTATGTGGATAAGTGTCTACCAGCTTTGCACAATTGGACAAAGCAATTTTTGCCCATTCGTCTTTGCAAAATTGCTCAAGCTTCATCAAGTTGGATGGGGATGTACTTTGCTGCCCCCGGGGGGGGCAGTCCGGGTCACCTCGCGCGCCGCGTATTGGGTGGCCCAGGGATACGCAGTGCAATTTGTCCTGAATCCGTGCTGGAGCTCTTGTTTTAAGCGAAATACATGAATGCGTCACTTTGCGTGTCAGAATGTCTGAATCCATTTGCGACACACACAACCATATATTCTGCTATATAAACAGCATAACATAATTAGAGCACCATTTACTCGCCTCACAAAACTCTGGTATTATTATTATTATTATTATTATTATTATTATTATTATATTGAATGTATTGCCACACTTTAATATGTGAATTATTCCATCAGAAAATGAACACATTTAGTCTTGTCAGGCTTTTATTTGTGCTTAATGGATAAAACAGCAGAGCTGCGCGCTCGGGTTTATGTCGCGACTCTGAGCGCGCAACGTTCGTTCTCAACGGTAACTTAAACACGTCGTGCTGATGCTCATGTGTCTGGCGTTGCGCTGCAGGAGACAACATTTTGGTCGCTGCACCTCTTTTAGGCAAATGTCTCCGTGAACCACTGTGATTGGACCATACACTGACGATTCATCTAACCCTGCACTGGTAACATGAAAAAAGTTACATTGACATTGGGGTGGGGTCACAGAGACTCCATGGTACCACAGCAGGAAAGTAGAGGGTTTCACCAAAACGGGTGTGTTGGTGCTAGATAAATGGTTCAGCAGAAATACAAATAAATCTCATTCATTCCCTTTACCTCATGTTTTCAAAAGGTAAATCACTCAGCACCACTTAGACACTTACATGATAGATTAATAGAAATTTCAGTTCAGTTAGAACCAGATGCACATTTGTATTGATGATTCTAATTTGATTATTTTAAATCTGATTGTTGATATTTGTGTTTTGAAAAAGTTTTTGATTGATGTTTGCACTCCTAACCAATTTTCTACATTTAAAAAAAAAAAAGAGTGCCTGCCCGAAGGGCTACCAGAGATTTTGTACCTGATTGGTGCTATTGAAGTACCTTATTCCGTATATGCATTGAATGTTCCTTCTTCTTCATGACGTAGTTTTTGTTAGGAATTGTACTAACCAACTGTGAGACCTCCCAGAGACAGATGTATTTAACCTGAAATCATGTGACACACCTTAATTGCACAGGAGTAGTGCCTATTTTGCATTTCATTCACTTGTAACCACCTTTATTGATCTCCATTGTGTATTTTTGTATTGTTTGATCTGCTATTACTGTCATAGGAGGTATAAAACTAAACTTTGCCAACACGATCAGTTACCCATAGAGGCAGTTTTAAAATTGAAAGATTTTTTTAGCCCAAATAGCATTGGATCAAAAAGGAAAGTTGGAAATGTAATCAGCTGTAATCAGGTATAGGGGACAGGGCAGGGGGCATGGAATTACACAGATCTTCATGAGGATGGCAGCACGTTATATTGTACAGTCTTTAACCACACCAGGAAATCAGGTGTGGTTAATTTGACATCTCAAATTAAATCAGCACACGGTGCAGTGCTGTTCCTCCCAGCCTGAACTAATTTTAAAATGCCATCCTTGACAAACACTGTACATAAAATGGTGGAGAAAAAAGGTAGATAATGTGCCCTGCATCTGCATATATGTGCACACACCGATATCTAACGTTAACTTGTAAAACAATTGCATCCTAGCCTGACTTGATAAAAAGAATGGGAAAGCCCAGTTGGTACTACTTAAGCAGAAATAGAAATGGTTGAGATGGCAAACGACTGTATTGTAACTCAATTTCATCAAGGAACTAACCAGAGAGAGAGTATGCATTGACTTGATATTTTCAAATGACTAAGATAGAGTCATTGAGTTTCAAAAATCAAGGACCAGATCTAAAACAATGGTCTACAATTTTAGAAAGGCAAACCTTGAAGGAATGAGGCAGCACTCAGAAGAGTTAGACTGGAGCACACTGGATACAGATTCAGTTGAAAATTGAAGTGTATATTTTAAGAATATACTACTAGAGGCTCGGGAGAAATTTGTACCAAAACTTAGCAAATTGAGGACCAAAAAACACTGGCCAAAATGGTTTAATAGAAGTATGCAAAACAATATCAAAAGAAAGAAAATGTTGTATAGCACATACAAAAGGGATGGAGATTAAACAAAATAAGAATATGTTGAGCTGCAAAGAGATCTTAAGAAAGGGATCAGGAAAGCAAAGATAATCTTAGAAAACAAACAAGATGTGGCAAATGTTCTAAATGAGTATTTCACAGAGGTTTTTACAAAACAAAAAACAGATAACATGCCACAGGTTAACAATCAGTCCAGTCAAACCCTAAGAAAGATCATGATAAATGAGCAGGTACTAAAGGGACTAGCAGAATTAAAAACAAACAAATCACCTGGGCCAGATGGTATATTTCCAACAATACTTCCAACAAAACAATACAGGGAAATTATGTATAGGCCGCTAACTCAAATATTCCAAATGACACTTAGAACAGGGGATGTGTCAACTGACTGGAAGACAGCAAATGTCATACCAATCCACAAGAAAGGGGACAAAACTGAGCCAGGAAATTACAGACCAATCAGTCTCACCTGCATCACTTGTAAAATGTTGGAAACAATTATTAGACAGAAAATAGAGGAGCATCTTAATGAAAACCATATTCTTGTTGATAGTCAACATGGGTTTAGGTGAGGCAGATTATGTATTACAAATTTTTACTAATTACTAATAGTTTTTTGAACATGCAACTGCAGCTGTGGATCATGTGAAAGCATATGATATGATAGACTTTGATTTTTAAAAAGCTTTTGATAATGTTGCACACCAAAGACTGATCCATATATTGGAAGCTGTATGTATTCAGGGCAGTGTTGCCAGGTCCTCTCCATAATTTCCACACAAACTGGTTCTAAATATCCCCCAAATCACATATTTCCCCACCCAAATTTGAACAAAAGTGAGATCGGGGGGAGGGTGGTCCAGGGGGGTCATGAAGTGTTTTCAACTTCCTAGCATTGTATCAGTAAAAGGTGCAAATCAACTGTGCAAATCCCTAAATTCCCCCAGGTTACAAAAATGATACCCCAAGATTACGGGAGACAGGTGAATGCAATTATTCAATAATGGAAACAAAGGCAAGGAAAACAGAAGGGAAAACTGGAACTGGGGCAGCATCTAGTTGTGGACCTGGGGATGACGCTTCTGAGCACGACAATTACACTATGGGAGGAATAGAACTGGAAGAAGTAACGCATGAGAAAGACCTAGGAGTCTATGTGGACTCCTCACCTTCTCCATCCAAACAATGTGGGGAAGCAATAAAAAAGGCAAACAGAATGCTAGGGTATATTGTCAAAAGTGTAGAATTGAGAACAAGGGCAGTGATGTTCAGACTGTACAATGCACTAGTTAGAGCTCATCTGGACTGTGTGCAGTTCTGGGCTCCACACTTCAAGAAAGATATCGCTGCTTTAGAGGCAGTTCAGAGGAGAGCAACCAGACTTATTCCAGGTCTGAAGGGAATGTCCTACTGAGAGACTGAGGACCTGAACCTTTTCACCCTGGAACAGAGGAGACTACGTGGGGACTTGATCCAAGTCTTCAAAATCATGAAAGGCATCGACCACATCAAACCAGAAGAGCTTTTCCAGATCAGCAGGGACACACACACCCAGGGACACAAATGGAAATTGGGCTTCAAGGCATTCAAGACAGAAAACAGACACTTCTTCACACAGAGAGATGTCACAATATGGAACAAACTCCCCAGTGATGTGGCTGAAGCTGAAAATTAAGGAACATTTAAAAATAGACTGGATAGGATACTTGGATCACTTCTTTATTAATGGACACCAAACAAGCAGGATGGGTCTAATGGCCTCCTTTCGTTTGTAAACTTTGTTCTTGGTCTTTCATATACAACTGTTGCATAAAAGGTAATTTGAGATTGATATGAAATGTAATGTGTGTGTTTGTGTGTGTATATACACAAAAAAAAGTAGCTTGAGACTTGCGGTGTGTGGTAGAAGGTTGATTGTTTATTCTGACATCTGCTGGGGAGACGGACAGGAGAAGTTTCCAACATTTCTTTTACCAAGGTTACATTTGGTATTTATGGGTTGTGTACAAGACAGAGAAGATCAATATTTCCTTCTTGATTGGTGCAAACCAGCTTACTAAGCAATTTGTAACTAATTAACAAGACATTTAAATTACTTTCTATATACTTATGAATGAATAACCTCTTGGTCAAGGATACTAACACAGCAAGTTTTGTTAAACAATAAGAAGCAGGGCAACAACAGAATGCAGAGCCTCAAAGATAAAATAGCTAGATATTTAAATGATCAAAATGATTTATATTGTTGAGAGGCTGTGTCTTCCCTTCGCAGGTCCAAAAGGTAACTGAGAAATAGTCAGCTTTAAAACTCTAGAAATGTGAAATCAAGTTCTTCAGTATTATTACTGTAAGATAATTTGATATGCTTGGTTTTTCAGTCAATCTAAATAAATAGTTTATCTGAAAACTCATAGGTCAATTGGTTTCTCTTTTAAGATTCTTTTTAGAGGAAAGATGCGGTCAAGTCACAGATGTGCAATAATAATTTATTTTGACAAAAATAGGAAACTAATATCATTCAATTATATTACTGAAAATAAGTAATATTAAGCTTCTGCTGGATTACAGAAAAAACAGATAATACCCGATTTTTCCTTTCTCCTCTCACAGGGCAGCTTAGGTCAGTCTGGGACAGGCTGGCAGCGGTCTCTCTCTCTCTCTCTCTCTCTCTCTCTCTCTCTCTCTCTCCTCTCCTTCTCTTTCTTGTTGTTGTCTCTTCTTCTTGAACTCCTTGAACAGTGAAGAGCACTAGACTTCTCTTTGTTTTCCTTTTATAAGTTTTCCTTCCAACCAATCACATTTTGCCACCAAGTTGAGTTGGGTGCTTTATGCTAATTTAATGAGGGTCCTTTGGAATTTGGCTAGGAGCCAATCAGAGGACAGGTACCCTTTTGGTCTCTGAACATATGGATAAGCCATGCTACCAGGGCTACCAGGGAACTAGAAAAAAGGAAGGAAGTCTTCTTCTTCTACCGAACCAGATAGGACAGAATTTCCCATAGAAAAATACATTCTAACAAATAATATCTTACATTACTGTCCTTGTATTTGGAGAACACAGTTATGCTTTACGTCTGTGGATACTGACATAGGTACTGAATCAAGCTTCACCTACACAGAGGAGCAGGTACATATAAGGACCAAGGCCATGCCTTTGTGGACCATTGGGTTGCTCAAGACCAGGCACGATTACTGCATTAGGCTATGCATATCAGACGAAACCCAATTCACCTGCTGTTACTTATTTCTGAAAATGTTGCAAAGGTCACACAATCCTTCCCATGCAATGTTGTTAAATATGTAGTTAAATATATTTAAATCAGTATTTTGCATAATTAAGTCTCTTTTTATTCAAATTTGATTTTAAGATTTGATGCAACAAAGATGCTAATAGTGGTATCTCTGCGCATCTGACTGGCCTTTCTTAGTGCACCCAGCCCTAAGTGTCCAGAACATTAAAAATTCCATGTTCCTCATGGTGTAAAGTCCTTATAGTAACTGTCCATACAGTGATTGTTGAAACTAGTCTGGGTGTAAAAATATTTTGCTTGTCTTGTAAAATCAAAGTCTTGTAAAATCAAACAAAACACAGTGATCCTCTTTCTGGAAACAAGGAATACATTATCCAAAGGAAATTGCCTGTGCAAATGAAAAATCTAGGTTTTGAGATAAAATGGTAATCAGTCATTTGTAATGATGACTCTGAATGTAGTGAATATGCATATAATTCTGTTGACTCTGGCAGTCAAAGGTCAGTAAAACTAGTTTGTACTCTGTGTCTGTACTAGAAGTCACAAGGCCAGATCCTATGAAACTTTCAGTCCCTGCAGAAAAAGCAAGTTTCCATAGCCTTCAAAATGATAGACACATTTACATTTATTAATTGTTTCAAATTGTCCTCCGGAATGCAAATTTGATTAACAACAAATCCAACTTTTAGGGGATTCTGACAAGAAAGCAAAGGTATTATATTGATGCAGTTATAGGAATTGATGGCAGGTTTAAGAAAAAGCAATCCAGCCATAAGCCCACCTTTGAATCTCAGATATACCTTTGTTTGCAGGATTTGTCAGTATCTCTATGTATCCTATATGCACATAATTAAACTCAACAGATGTAGAAGTATGGTTTAAACACTGTTTTACTATGACTCAGTGGAGGATATAATAGTTTAATAGAACTTTCTAGTGTCCACTTCTATATTCACATTTGATGATTCATTTTTTTAATCCATTCGTTTGGTAAGGTTTTTTAATATCACTTATTTCCATGAGGGATTATGGCAAGTCAAATTATAATTTAGAGATATATTTAATTAATTTGAAGATATCAAGTGCTGTTGTACCCTTGAGCAAGGTACTTCACTTAGATTGCTCCAGTAAAATGCCCAGCTGTATAAATGGGTACAAATGTAAGTCGCCCTGGATAAGAGCGTCTGCTAAATTACAAATAATGTAATGTAATATTTGTTAAGTTTTATGCTATTTTATACTTATTATTTGTTAAACATACTTGTAAATTTATTACGTTTTAAAGTTGAGAAATAATTTGTAATTTAGTTGCCTAATAATTATGCACACTAAGATTTGAGGAAATTCTTGTATTTCCACCTGAGAGACAAATCTCACTTTTTCTTTCTTAAACATTCAGTTTTGATGCAAAATAAAGTTTTGGCTTCACTTATGGCATTGTATCTGTCCAACTGTTGAAATTATCTTGAAAAACAATATTTCCCTAATAATTCTGCACACACTTTAGATATGTGTAAATGGTTTAAAGATATCTTGAAATAATGTAGAGATCTCAAAATATTTAAAAACATCTTGAAATGCATTTTGAGATATCTCTAAATGATAACTTGGCTTATGAATGGATATGAATAAAACATACACATAACTATCAAAATAAAATGTAAATGTTTTGGGCAACATTTTAATATACCTTGCACTTCATAATGTGTTGTTGTTTAGGATGGGTTGTAACACAGAGCCCCTCCTCAGCAGTTTCCTGCACTGCACTGTGATCACTGCAGAATCACACACACCCTGCCCTTCATTTCATGCAAATATTACATTTAACTATCTGTATGCAAAGCTGTACATTTTTCAAAATGCTGATGAAACAACCTTCCCACGGAGGTCAGGACTACACTTTCCCTTACCACCTTCCAGTGATGTCTTCAGACACATCTGTTCAGACTGTACCTGTAATACATCACCTTGGGATGATAGGCACTGTTGCTGTTTAGCACTTTATTCAACTATGCTTCCTTATGTGTACTTATGTGTTGTTAGTGCTTTTATTGTTTTCTTGTGACTTCTCCTATGCCTACCCCTCCACATTGCTTATTAGTACTAGTTTAATCAACAATACGTATTAATCTAAATTAATCAACAACAACACTGTTTCAAATGAAGGAGTGACAATACATTTTAATACAACTGTATATATAGCAGAGAGTTATTTCCCATATAATAAAATTAGACTCTTAGTTAAAATGAATACATTTTAAATTATATGATAGGTATGCAGGTCACACTTTACAATAAGGTACTGTGATTCCTCATTGATTACTATTTGAATTTCACAGGATAAACACAAGAATATGTAATGCACTTAATCTGAAATCTTATTTTAATCACATGTATAACATGTTTAGGGTTCATGTGCTCAACATCAGAACTCCGATGATGTGGATGATGTATTGATTTTTAAATCCTATGGTATTCATATATGAATTCATGAGGAATTACGGTACCTTATTGTAAAGTGTTACCGGTATGCATTGGAAATTATCCTATTACCCTGAAATAAAACTGTCCGTGTTCAATTGTTCTATCATCCAACCACAAAACATGTCCCCAACTGACCTGAGAGTTAATCAATTGCTTTTTTGTTAAATATAACCTGATATTCTTATGCATAGAGAACAGCAGTATATGTGACACAAGAAAAAGTAATGCATGGAAATGGGTTGCTCCTGGTGACCTTGTTAGAACAAGGAATAGATAGATTTAATATCTTCTAGTCAAAAAGCTGGTGCCCTTTGTCCAAAAGTTCAAACTCAATTCCAAATGGACCAGCATGATAATCCAAGTACGAACAAATACCTCAGGCTCGATTTATTAGTGTTGACCACACACCTGCATTTTCTTGCTTAATCAACTTTCAGTTACACGTTATCGAGGGCATGAAATGTATTTGGAGGCTATGGTGTTTCACATGTGTTGTAAATTATATTTCCCTGTTGTAATTCCAGATGAGTGACATAACATGTCTGTGTGTTGTATTTGTTTGTGAGCTCGTCTGGTTTAGTTCATTTGACTGTGGGACTTCTGCCACTCTCCAGGTGTGATCAACATTATCACGCATAATTATCCTTTCTCCAATCTGTATTTATGTGAGTAAAATAAACTTTAAAATTGAATGATTATTTATTGTTTTAATTCTGTATACATATGTGTGAAGGTGGGGTTCTTCTTCATACAATATCAGGTCCTCAATGTGATTGATTGAATGCTTGTTGGATCTGTAAGACATGGGATGTGGTTGTTGTTATTTTAAATTGATTAAATTACATTTAAACCATCTATTTAAAAGATGTTCTTTTCTGATTGTAAAAGGAAAAATAATCTGTCTAAAGCAAGGTAAGAACTACCCAAGAACAAAGCCGTATTTATTCCTTTTTCATTTCAAAAATCACTTTCACAGCATTTTAATTTATTTTCCAGAGATGACTGAATACTTGATCACCCCTCTTTTAAGCATCTACTAGGTGAAAATAAATTATGGATGGAGTAGTATTAGTATGAAACCAAAACACCACTGAAAGAAAACAATATTAGTAAGCTAATGTCTTTTTTTTTTTTTTTTTTTTTTTTAAGAATCTGTCACAAGCATTTTTTAGATATTTTCTTTCCTGGATAATCAGTTGCATGCTGCCTCCCTTGTCTCCCTGCCTGCCAGGACTATGGAGAGATGAGCAGAGTGGTTGTCAATGACCCATGATAACCAAATCCCAGCTGATGAACATTGTTCACACCTACAACACTCCTTTCTTTTCAGCTTGAGAGGGGTCTAGTGTCCACAGCCCAGAAAACAAAATACGGAGTTGGAGAAGAGTTGGACTGCTGAACGCCAGGCTACAGCCTATCAAGGACAGGATGGATAATTCAAGGAGCCACTGATAAGATCAATTCCAGTTCCTGAAATACACAATGACTATCAATACTATGGGCAGCTCAGGGAGACACTGTAACGGACGAGACTGACACCTCAAATGCCCAATGTTATCAACACTATGGACAACTAAAAGAGCTATTGGTAAGTGCAAGACACTTTCAATTCCAATTTGCAAAGACATTCAGAATCCTCAAGGAGACATTTAATAATTCACTAGCAACAAGTATGGGCAACTCCACACTGGATGATGACATTTTGAAAAAGGTGGAAAGGTATCTTGATATTTTTTACATCTGCATCTTCTACTTTGGCATTCCTTTGAACTTCTACTATGCCTTCCACAGTCTAGTCAAAGCAAGCAACACCATCTCTGTCTGCAGTTTCAACCTCCTTGTATCTGACCTTCTGATAATCGTCTTTCTCCCAGTGATATTTAGCTTTGAAGACCCTTCCCTTGATAACATAGGGGATGGACTCTGCATCATCTGTGATTTTGGCAGCATTTTCTTCTTGGTCTGCATCACCCTGGAAAGATACCTGGCTGTGGTCTACCCTATTTGGTTTCAACATTGCCATGGCCCTAAGTACAGCATCCTACTTTCTCTTGGCGTCTGGCTGGTGTGTGCATTGTTGTCTGGTCTTTGGTTTCTTTCCAAGGATTATAATCCAGATGTGATCTGGCTCTACTTAGTGCTCTCCTTTCCTGTACCACTGCTCCTGGTCCTTGTCTGCTACATCAGGATAAAGAGAGGCCTCCTTGACTGCAGAGCAGTTCTATCTTCTGAGAAGAGCAAGATCCTTAAGATGTTATCTCAGGTTATCATTCTGTTCACTGTGACATTTGGACCTGTTTTCATCAGTGAACTACTCTATAACATTTTCATTATGGTTAATATGAACTCAAAGATCATTACATCAACAAAAATGGTGATTAAAGTTTGCGAGGCACTGGTCAATTTAAACCCCCTACTGGCCCCCATCCTGTTTTTCTTCTGCAGGAACAATGTCCAAGAGACTCTGGGCAGTTGCTCCTGCTGTAATAGTGTAGTGAAGTGTTGGAAGAGGCTCAGAGCCCATCGGCCACAAAGTGAAACACAAGAAACAGACGTTTGGCATACAGTCCCAATCTAAGGCTATCAAATTAAGAATGAAACATTATCTTAACACGCCTATATTAAAAGGCATCTCATATTGCAAATGAATCCAGTTGTAGCCTGTCCTCAATGAAATAATTAAACTAGTGAATAAAATGTTATTTTTATTTTCACCATGACTTTACCCTTGTAATATTGTGTAAATGTGGATCATTGTATGTTGGTGGTCGTTTAACCATGCAAGTTGCTCTGGATCAAGATATCTGCTATTTAACTGAATAGAAAAGACAAATACTGGTAATATCAAAATCACAATTTTGTTTGACTACTGATAAAAGACACTTATAAAATATGACACACTGCAACTCTGAGCTCTATCCCTTGTTTCTGTTGTACATACAGCTTATGTCAAAGATATTCACACCCTTAACATTAAAATGCTATTAAATGATTAATTTAGTTTAAATAGACCCCGTTCACACTTATTAGGCCGGCCCTGGGCCGCCTCAAATTTAGTCCGGCTTTAAACACCCCGTTCACATTTGCAGGTTTAGGAGCCTCAGTGCGTCACATATGCGGGCGAAAAACCGGCCTAAACGAAATGCATTCTGGGAATAAACAAATCTGCTCAAACAAACCAGTGATGCAGGACATTAGCTCTGCTTACAGGTGTATGCGCTGTGTATATAATCACAACTTATTAACATCGATTGGCTATTGTTCGGTTCTATATTTTATTTGAAAGTAATCTTAACCCTTTGCAGCCGAAGCTTTCTAAAATAATTAAAAATGTGCTGGTTCAATGGGGAATCTAATTCATACCCTTTTCAAATGTCTATCTTCGGTTCTGCAAGTTTAAAAGTGCTGTTATACAATTCACCCAAAAGCGAAGCACCTTTATTAGGACATCTGCATTAAATCACAATAAATCGTTTTTGTGATTGTACTGCTCAGCTCAATATAATCGCATTTCGGATTGCATAGTAAACAGCTGGTCTCGTATTAAAATGCACTGATTTGAATGGAAACCTGCTTCGGTTAAATTTATATCGTTTTAATGCAAAATTCGAATAATTAATAAAGTTATGGTCCCGTTCACAATTTCACAAGGCAATTTCCACATGTAAAATGCATACTGTTAAATTTCAGACTTCAATCTTACTTAGTACAAGAAAAAACAATAGCAAGTTTACCAGCTACACACTTCTATTTTAATCGACCGTGTAGTTTGAACTGTTTACATTATAACTCATTACTTAGCCTAGACTTTTATAATATATATATAAAGATGTGAGCTATTGAAATGTAACAGTACATTTAAGGCTATAGATCGATATGACATTCAAACAATACATAGACAATACTGTGTCCTGCAGCTGTGTCGGTGTCCGTGTTTATTGTGTTTATTCTGTTTATTCCGCGTCTCTCAGACACGCGTCTCTGGGGGCGGGGCTAGAGTTGCGTCACACGCTGACGCTTTCCACCGGCCCAGGCCCGGCGCGTCACAGTTACATTTAGGCAGCATTAGTCCGGGTCGAAAAGCGGGACTAGTTTTGACCTGGCCCAGGGCCGGCCTAAATCTATGACCCCGTTCACATATGAGTTAGGCCGGCCCTCCCAGCAGGCACTTGACGTCATTTCAACATTGTTTCATGGTTGAAATCTAGTTGCGACGTTGATTAACAAGAATACAACTACTATTCAACGTGGTTTGGGCAACGACTTATCAACGTCGAAATATACGTTGCTTTCAGGTTGAATAGACGTCGTAACAGTCAAAACAATCAAACAGACGCCAGATAACAAACACAATATCCTCTCAGACAAATGTATTTCCCCAGTCTGTACTTTTTTCATGGGTGTATTTTGAGTAACACGTAAAAAATTCACAAAATTCCCCTTAATAAATAAAACACACACACACACTATATACAGCAGACATATATATCCGTTAATATACATACATGAATACACATACATGTATATGTATGTGTGTGTGTGTATATATATATATATATATATATATATATATATATATATATATACAATATTAGTATGGTGTTCCTAATAATCCTTTAGGTGAGTGTATATATATATATATATATATATATATATATATATATATATATATATATATATATATATATATATATAATGCTACTCTATGACAAACCGCTTAGCTGACGAATCAGAGTCGGAAAGGGTCAAGTAATCAGCCAATTAGATGAAAGCGGGAAAGACTCTGAACTTGAACAGTCTGGTAAGAGCCTCCATTTTCACTGCGCCGGCTGTGTGGCGGAAGGATTTCTCAAGTAAGAGTGTATATATATATATTTTGTGTAGGCTATTGAAAGGGTATTTGCTGATTAAATGTTTAACTGCTATATACTGTAGAAAATGATGAAGGTATATAATTAGAATTTAAGCACATTACTCTAAAGGAAAAATATGAGTGAGTTTCGTTAATTTAAATAAGTAATTAACGGCTAGTTTTACTAGCAAAATATTTCAGTACAGGATAACAAAACTGTATTATGTGTTCATTAATCAAATGCATTATCAAACTACAATTAAAATATTTTATGAGTGACCGTTGATATTTGAAATTTGAAAAATGTCAGTGCATAGTTGTAGTTTTTTTTTTTTTTGTACTTCAACTTTAATTCAGCTGGAGACATGTATAAAACATATTGGAAAAACTCTCTCTAACTGCTCTCTAACCATAACTTGCATGGAACTAGTTTTAAAAAGATTGATAGCATTTTTAAAATCTGTTTTTCAGGTTTAATATACAGTGTAGAAATGATACTGTTAATAGTCCTATGACACATTTTGTGTTATTTTCTATGCAATATGTGCAGGGTTCTGTCTTTCTTCTAACACATGAAAATAAAGTAATTTCAGCCACAAAAACGATGTTTGGAGTTTTCATTCTAGGTTCATCCTGAAACTGTACAGTGTTTTTTCCTCTGCTGTTTTTGTATAGTTAACACCAAGAAAGTGTATTTTAGTTGTTTTCTTTTCTTCTCCCCCCAGATTAACTCTGTCACCACTCTCTCTCTCTCTTTCTGTTTGTTTGCATTTGCTGATTAAATTGATGTTGAAGGAATGTTGACAATTGACATTGATTCCATTTGCAAATCCAACCAATTTGCAAGTAAATTTCAATGTTGTATACATTAGATTACATTAGAAACAATGTTGTTTCAACGTCATATTTCAATGTTGAAAATACATTGAAAATTGATTGGATTTGCAAATAGAATCAATTCAACGTCGATTCCATTTGCAAATACAACAAATTTTCAATGAAATTTCAACGTTGCCTATCTAACCTTGAATCAACATAAATTATTCCAAGTTGATCCAACGTTGAATCATCAACGTTGATGCACTGTTGAAAATTCCAAGTCGATTCCATTTGCAAATCCAATAAATTTTCAATGTATTTTCAACGTTGAAATATGACGTTCAAACAACGTTGTTTTTAATGTATTTTGCCTGCTGGGCTGGGCCAGCCTAAATCTCAAGTGTGAACGGGGTCTAAATAATAATTTATCTTCAGATATTGTTGAACACTGATGTAACCACCAAGGCTCCAGTTGATTGGAGGGAGTTAAAGCAAAAACTTTAAATGTTTGATTGCTCAGAATCTGAGCCCTTGAGATAAGCGTTCCAGCTTGCACTCAGTATATATGTAAACACACAGACACACAGACACACACACACACACACACACACACACTTGATCATTGTATTTATTAAAGCTTTATATTTCTTTTAATTTCATCTATGTTCAGGGTCAGAGGCGATTGTAGGGTATGTGGGGGCCCCAGGCAAAATAATTCCTGACGGTGCTGCCTTTCTTTCTTTCTTTCTTTCTTTCTTTCTTTCTATTTATTTTTATTTTTATCCCTAAGGAGCCTGATTTATTTTTCATTTTTTATATATGTTGTTATTTCTTATTATTTTAACATTATTTTAACAAGATGCACATAATACAGTGTGTTTGGGGAAAATGACTTAAAGTACCCACAGCCCCCACCACTTCTACAGAGCGCTATCTCTTGGCACATTTCGCTCTGAAGGGGCCTGTAACATCGCCTCAAATGTAAACAGAGCCTGTTCTCAAATTGTAAACAGACCCCCCTGTCTTCAGTGCCCTGTCAACTCCGCCCCCAAATATTCAAATTCTTCACTAACCCGATCTAATTTCAGTGCCCTGTCAACTCCGCCCACAAATATACGAATTCTTCACCGACCGGAGGTTACAAAAAGCGTAGACATCTCCACGCCACCGCACTAGCTCAAAAAGCTCCAGACCGACATACAGTGAGGGAAAAAAGTATTTGATCCCCTGCTGATTTTGTACGTTTGCCCACTGACAAAGAAATGATCAGTCTATAATTTTAATGGTAGGTGTATTTTAACAGTGAGAGACAGAATAACAGCAAAAAAATCCAGAAAAACGCATTTCAAAAAAGTTATACATTGATTTGCATGTTAATGAGGGAAATAAGTATTTGATCCCCTATCAATCAGCAAGATTTCTGGCTCCCAGGTGTCTTTTATACAGGTAACGAGCTGAGATTAGGAGCACTCTCTTAAAGGGAGTGCTCCTAATCTCAGCTCGTTACCTGTATAAAAGACACCTGTCCACAGAAGCAATCAATCAATCAGATTCCAAACTCTCCACCATGGCCAAGACCAAAGAGCTGTCCAAGGGTGTCAGGGACAAGATTGTAGACCTACACAAGGCTGGAATGGGCTACAAGACCATCGCCAAGCAGCTTGGTGAGAAGGTAACAACAGTTGGTGCGATTATTCACAAATAGAAGAAACAGAAAATAACTGTCAGTCTCCCTCGGTCTGGGGCTCCATGCAAGATCTCACCTCGTGGAGTTTCAATGATCATGAGAACGGTGAGGAATCAGCCCAGAACTACACGGGAGGATCTTGTTAATGATCTCAAGGCAGCTGGGACCATAGTCACCAAGAAAACAATTGGTAACACACTACGCTGTGAAGGACTGAAATCCTGCAGCGCCCGCAAAGTCCCCCTGCTCAAGAAAGCACATGTACAGGCCCGTCTGAAGTTTGCCAATCAACATCTGAATGATTCAGAGGAGAACTGGGTGAAAGTGTTGTGGTCAGATGAGACCAAAATCGAGCTCTTTGGCATCAACACAACTCGCCGTGTTTGGAGGAGGAGGAATGACCCCAAGAACACCATCCCCACCGTCAAACATGGAGGTGGAAACATTATGCTTTGGGGGTGTTTTTCTGCTAAGGGGAGAGGACAACTGCACCGCATCAAAGGGACGATGGACGGGGCCATGTACTGTCAAATCTTGGGTGAGAACCTCCTTCCCTCAGCCAGGGCATTGAAAATGGGTCGTGGATGGGTATTCCAGCATGACAATGACCTAAAACACACAGCCAAGACAACAAAGGAGTGGCTCAAGAAGAAGCACATTAAGGTCCTGGAGTGGCCTAGCCAGTCTCCAGACCTTAATCCCATAGAAAATCTGTGGAGGGAGCTGAAGGTTCGAGTTGCCAAACATCAGCCTCAAAACCTGAATGACTTGGAGAGGATCTGCAAAGAGGAGTGGGACAAAATCCCTCCTGAGATGTGTGCAAACCTGCTGGCCAACTACAAGAAACGTCTGACCTCTGTGATTGCCAACAAGGGTTTTGCCACCAAGTACTAAGTCGAGGGGGGCAAATACTTATTTCCCTCATTAACATGCAAATCAATTTATAACTTTTTTGAAATGTGTTTTTCTGGATTTTTTTGTTGTTATTCTGTCTCTCACTGCTAAAATACACCTACCATTAAAATTATAGACTGATCATTTCTTTGTCAGTGGGCAAATGTACAAAATCAGCAGGGGATCAAATACTTTTTCCCCCCACTGTAACCCTTGTCCATTTGAAAGAGGTAACCCCTCTGGCCCTGTTGAAGGGACACTAGGTAAAAATATCTATGTTACTAAATAATCAGGAGGGCTTAAATAGATCTCTTTTGGAGCTTTACTCACGTAGGGAAAAATATCTATGTTACTAAAGAACCTGGAGGGCATAAATAAAGCTCTTTTGGTGCTTCACACGTATAGAGAAAAAGAGCTATTTTACTAAAGAATCAGTCTGGCTTAAATACAACTCTTGATAAGGTGGATAAGGCATTTTCACATAGTTTGTTGTGTGTTTATTTTCATTTTGTATTTTTCTGATCGCGTGCAGAGATGGACTTGAAGATGAGACAAACTGGTCAATTGTAGGGGGGACAGAACTGATCATATTCAAAGAATGAGATGTGTGATTTCTCTATATTTTGGTACTTGGCTGTATAAGACATTGCATTAAGACTGATTTACCTGGATCTGGAGAAGAGGAAAGACCAATGGAACTATTATCAGTCCCATTTCTCCTTTGTCAGTTCTAAGGGATCATAGAGATGCTAATCAGATCATTCTGAGAAAAGGTTATAATATTATCTTTGTGTGTGTGTGTGTGTGTGTGTGGCCCAGGGCCTGGGAGTGCATAGGTCTGCATGGCCCAGCAGGGGTGTTGATGTTGTTGTGAATGCAGCTGTGCATGAAAGCGTAGAGGTCCATCATGGCCCGACTGTCCCAGAAGGGCCCGTCTTTCTTGTCGATGATGCTGAAGTAGTCTGGCTGGAGTTAGGACTCAGTGGCGGCACTGCAAAGGATGCAGTTCTGGACACAGCTGTCCAAGCAGCACCAGTCTGCATCCTCCACCGGCCATCAGCATAGTGCAACCCGTCATATGTCTCCAGCAGCCCAAAGTCTGTCTCCAACACAACCGCAGCCCCTGTGATATTTTCGAAAATGGTGATCACTTCTAATTGAAGGAACTGTTATGGTGATGGCCACAATACACTGGAATTTAAACATAGAGCACTGTACAGGTAGAACTCTTCAATCAACCAGTCTCATGCTAGGATGTGATGCCTTAGCTCTCTCTCCATCCTGATGTTGATGTTGCAGCTTGCTTGTCTATCAGCAAAGGGGAGCATTGACTAAATATCAGGAAGTGGGTGTTGGGAGATGGGAGGGACACAGGTTGTGTCCCAGTCCACTTTGTGTCAGTCCAGAAAGGAGAGCAACACTTGCGACTCCTCTTTCTTGCTGCTTCTCACTTCTTGCTTCAGCTTTCCCTGGATCGTACCATGTGGAAGTGGTTGCTGCTTGGCTGTGTGCTGCTGTGCCAGGCAGATGAGACACCGTAAGTATGCCTGCCGACTCAAAGCTGAAAGACACTGGGTCCAAAGATGCTTTTTGGACCCAGACATTTTAGTTTTATAGATCTTTTCTGCACATGCTTACATAGACAGGAAAATAATCTGTTACTAGTCATAATGAAAACAAATGCCAAAATGAGCAAACAGTATATTTAACATGGCCATTATTTCTCTGTGTCAGTGTTCTGCCAAGGATTTCTTTTCACTTTATTGTTAAAGTGATTCATGTGAACACCCAAAATTGTTAATAGAAACTTTACAAATTGAATAGAAACTACTACTACTAATAATAATAATACTAATAATAATCACAATTACAAAAACTTAAATCAAAGAATATAAATGAAAATAAGCAGATTTTTTTCTGCCTTCAAAGCCTTCTTGCTCCAGTGCACAATTTGTATCTCGCTCTCGCTCGCTCTGCCTCCAAATTAATTAGTGGGCAAAACATCCAAAAATCAACTAATTATACAAACACAGAGACAATTTTCCTCAGATGTACTGTCATTTGAAAATCTAAACTACGTTTGCTTAAGGACAAGTATGGAAACTCATGGGGCTTCACTCTATGCATCTAACTGATTCAAAAATATGTCAGACAGTTTTTCATACAGAGACCTGCAGGACCTTGGAGCTGACCAGAAGAGCCTTTTCACCGACCTGTTGGCTACTGGCCACAAGGTTTATTTCAGTGTTAGTTTGAGTTATGAGTTAATGGCAGTGGCTCATCCCTGCTGTGTCTGTTGTGTTTTTTCCCTTCAGGGTCTATATAGTGACATTCCCTGCAGTGATCAGTGGAGGCTCCCAAGCCAAGCTCTGTGGCAGCCTCCTCCATGCCAACGAGACCCTGCACCTGTCTGTGCCTCTGATCTCCAAGCAGAAAAACAGGACACTGCTGGACACGAGCACAGAGGGAACGTTCACGGGCTGTGTGGATTTTAAGGTGGGCACTGAAACTGGACCTGTGGGCAGCTTAGAGGGCACTTAGGGCTCTGCAGACAGAAAGGGGCAGTGGCTCATGCCACCCCATGCATGTCCCTGGTGACACCAGTGGTTTGTACCAGACCAATCTGGATGAAACTTGCTCTCCACATGGACATGATACTTTCAGGTTACCAAGCCCTGACCACTGGGTCACAATGCTGCCCTTTAGTTTTACCACTGATCATTGACTACAAACATATTTGGTTTATAAGAAAAACCCACTATCTCTACAACAGTGTCAGCTGAATTTCTCATTTGGAAATCCCGGTTGCAGAGTAAATGTCTTCAAACTTTAAACTGTACATATAGGTTTGATCTTTAATTTAATACAAATCTGTCTTAGTCCTAGTTTTATTGCTGTTGTTGTGTAGGTTAATTAAAACACCTCAAGGCAGACAAAGATAGTCATGTTTTCCAAAATAATAAGTCCTAAATCCCTTTAATGATGTCAGTGATGTTTAGCAATGTAATTCTGCAGTTCCATTCACACTGGAGGGAAAATTAAAAAGGACTGAAGAGGCAGGAGATTAGGCCCATTTCCCTTGTGATCCTTTCCAAGAGCATGAAGTCAAGTTGTGTCTTTGCAGTGTTGTGAGGTGAACACTGGCCAGCGTCCTCCCACACCCTGATCCGCTGCTTTCTCTCCCACAGGCACCTCTGGTGGAATAGGATACCATAGAGAATATAGAAGTGGAAATGCACGGGGACATGTTCAGCCACAAACAGTGCTCCCCCATCTTGTTCAGGAAAAGAAAAAGGTTCATGAAAATCATTCAGACGGACAAACCCATCTACAAACTGGGACAGAAAGGTTGTCCTTCCATCCTTTCCTCCCTCCCTCTTCCTCTTTCTCTGAAGACGTGTGTTGTTTCTGTACCAGTAGGCGACACTTTTCCATCCTACCCCATAACCTTATATTGACATCAAGGGGTGCTATACAGTCAGAGCAATGCCAGCAACTTTCTGAAAGAGTAGAGGGTAGCTTGGTATACTGGCTGAATACCAAACCAACAAACCAACTCTCATACTTGCCTATAATATCAAGCGAAGAAATCATTGTTACTTATTTGCTACAAAGTGAGCTGCTGCTGCAGATTGGCTGCCAAACTCCAGCACAGTGGGGGAAACAGCAAAATCTACATCAACCAGCTTAGGGACATATACGTTACATATGTTACATATAGCACTATATTTATATCCATATGTATTTATAGTCATCAAATTAACACCTGTAGATTTTCTTATATTATTATGCAGAATGAAGCCCCATTTCAGTTTTGCACAGTTCCTTATTATTATCTCTCACATCTTTTGTAATCTCAGTAAAAAAAAAACACTGATATTAACACCATCACACCCTTTATCATCATCTGTCTTTTCCTTTGTCTATGTTGTTCAGTGCATTTCCGGATTGTCTCCCTCAATGAAGCTTTTGCCCCAGTCAAGGCCTCGGTAAGGGAAAGGGTCCACACTGGCCTCTTTATATCGCCACACTCAGTCACTAACACTTTCAGCACAAACAATATTAATCCACAAGCCTTATTTGACATTTCTCAACAGCAGCCACACTTAAACAGATTTTAAATCCAAATCAGAGTTGCAAAAATTCAACAGTCAACAACTGACCCTCATTAGACGAGGTTAACAGGAAACGCATGGTCAGAGGGGTTGGACAGACATAACCAGAAAAATAAATAAACATGATTACATTATGTGTTTTTAAGCTAAACAACAAGCAGAAGCTACAGGCAAGAAACTGATAGCTATAGCACAAAAATGCTGCAGTGACAGGTATCACCATCAACATGTTTCTACAGGGGCACAAACTGATACACCGTGACGGCATTTCTGAACCTCCTGGTGTTTTTCTTTTCCTCTTAAATGTTTTCACATTTCAATTCTTGTTTTTCCAGTCTTGTATGGCATTGCACATCCTGGTTCAGTATATGTTAGAAGCCCATAATTTAACTGCACTTTAACTGTCATATGCCATATTAATTGTATGGTAATTTCATCACATGCTTTATCTCAACAGTACAAATTGCATTTTCCCCCTGTATCTTTGATTTAGATTCTAGCCAAAGGGGCAATTTCCTTACATGAGCACATGAAGGTGGATCTTCCAGATCATTCATGTGAGTTCAATAATAAATTCTCAGGTTAATATGCTACACTATGTGATTCAGTTCTAGTCTACATTTCCCTTGTGATTTATGAACTGTTTATGTGAATAACTATCAAAACAAGGAATTCACCTTGGTTGTAGTATTTCAGAGTAATGTAGAGCACTACAGCAGATGGGTAAAGATTACAGCTGGTTGACCAAGTGAGCTCTGTAACTCTTTGCATTTAGTTCAAATCAGATCCTCCCTGACTTGCTGCATCTTGCTATTGCAGTGAAATTAGGCAAGGTTCCCTTCAGGCTGCCTGTGGATTACACAATGGCTCCCACTGCCCAGATGCTGGTCTATACTGTGCTGCCAGGTGAAAAAATCATAACAAACAGTTTTGACTTCCAAGTGGAGAAGTGTTTGCCCAGCGAGGTAAGCTCTGCTCTTAGTGACCCCTGTGTGTGTGTGTGTTTGACACTGCCTGTACAGTGTGTATGTGGATCTGTCCAAGTGTCCCTGACAGCTCTGTGTTGAGACGTCTCTCTCTCCCTCTCTCAGGTGTCCCTCAAGTTCTCGTCCCCTGAGGCCCTCCCTGGAGGTCAGAGTGCCATGCTTCTCAGCTCTCAGCCTGGCTCTCTGTGCTCCTTCAAGGCCATCGATCAGAGTGTACTGCTGCTGGATAGGACGAATGAGCTGACCATTGACTCGGTACAAAACAGTCGCCACCGTTAGTTAAATAAGCTCTTCTGTTAATGAGCTACAGATCACCTCTTTCTATGAATAAAAAAAACAGAACCAAATTACTACTGCCTATACACTGCAAATTAGATCTTCTTCAAATACATTGTCTTACATAATCCCCATCACATTCAAATTACAATTAAACATTTATGTTCGTTATCTTAAGAAAGAAAATTAATCACATAGTTATCTTCCAAATCAAGACCACTACACAAAAGGTACCGATGTAGTTACCATGGGACCTAGATTAATGCAATTTACATTTCAAAGCTGCTTGTATGTGTCCCTGAAGCAGCGCTCAAGCCCTCCTGGTTGTATAATTACCCTCACATACAGTGGAAAAGCCTGTTTGCCATTTATCTTGGAGAACCTCTTCACTCGTGAGCCAAAAAGTCTCCTACTAAAAACCTTTCTAAAAACTGTATATGTTACAGTAGAGATTTTAATTGTCGAGTGCTGAGCTAGAATTTTTTTTTTTAAATATTTGTATTCATAATATTGTCTACACCACAGGTCTTCGTTAAGTTAATTTTAGCTTTTTGCTACCGCTTTATTATTTTATTATTATTATTATTATATATATATATATATATATATATTGTGACAAAGAGGTTCCCTTGTGTGCTCATGTCACACTCTTAAGCGGAAATAAAGCAGTCCATCAGATGTGGTAACTTGTTTCCCAGTGACTGATCTTTTTATTTAATAAAATGTACAGTTTCGCTGTCCAAAAGCCAGTCCAAAGTTCGGTACAAAAAATCAGTTCCTCCTTCGAACAATATGCAGAACACCAGTAATAAAGTCACACGAACAAAGAAAGATCTTCACCACTTCCTTCTGTCTCCAAAAACACTCCTTTATTACAACATACTTTTCCAGGAGCAGAGAACACCTTATATAGGCCCATCATTAGCTGTCAATGCTTGATAGGTGAGCCTGCTGCCCTCTTGGAAACAAATATCCAAGATGTGTTTTGGGAATTGTAGTTCCTCTAATATGGGTCACACACTTTGTCACAATATATGTATATGTGTATGTATATGTATATTCTTATATATACAAGAGCTTGCTGTGACTGTTCATTTTTACGGGTTCCTTACTGCAGCTTGCTTACAGTAAGAGAGGTCTGCCGCCAAGATCCTTCAGCCTAGAGGGGCTCCTCTGGCAGCATGAATATGTGGCTATAGCTGGATCAGCCTCTGCACACAGGTCTTGACCAGAACACCTTTGAGAGCCCAAGACACCCATTCACTATTTCTCAGTGTGATATTCAGCCTTGGCGTTTCTCCAGCACCCCTCACGGCATTGCACACAGTACTCTCTGGTGTTTCCCATGTTTCTCTTTTGCAGTTGAATGAAGTATGATACAACTGTGGTGCATGCCTGGTGCCTAGGTACATTATACGGTGCATTCCCCTGAAGAACCTAAATAAAGACCCTGCAAGGTGCAGGTCACAGAAAACACTAGTGGTGCAAATTGGTACCAGAGCATACAGTGGTGCAGATCAGTGCTAGCCACCCCAGACTAGATAGCTATGTGCCTCGATGGTTGGCGTGCTAAAGACACAGTGCCCACACAACACGGGTGGACGCCCCTGCCGCACACTGAACATCTAAGGACTTCCTGTGGAAAGAGAACTCCTCCCGCACCACCATCTCCAACACACCTGCAAACCCACACCACGCATGCACCTCATAAGCGCTCCACAGGGCCTTCTCTGTTCTCCTCGAAGATAGAGCACATGGGATTTCCCATGGCCTTTCACCCCTGCATCAGTGAAACCTCCCACCCGAGGACAGATATGCCTCTTGCACGATCTGTCTGGATACGAATCACGGCCATCAAGCCTTGCAGGACCCAGAACTGGAAAGAGAAACAGAGAACTGACTGACTTCAGCCCTGTCTGTCTCTATGCCTAATGAACCCCTTCTCCCTTCCACAGTAGAGTCCAGTTGTGCAGCAAACTGTCAGGTGTCAAACTGTCAAACTGGGATGTTTTGCCAAAAGGACCCAGCTCCCTTTTCACTGTATGAGCAAGGGAAGCCCACAAAAAATCCTACCTGTGCCCTTCCCCTCCTGCCTGGGGACATATGGCATCCGGCATCCATCATTCGCTCATGCTCACATGCCATTGGCATCAGAGCAGGTTTCCCCATCAGTCTGCTGCTGACCTCCTTTGCGATGGCTTGGTTATAAAAAATGGGTTCACCAAGGTCCCTCTGAAAAGACATAGGCCCCTCCAACTGTGGGTAGTATTCTGTTTTTCAGATAACAGGGATTGAATTCAAAACCTGCTCTGGCACAGGAAGGAGAATAACTGTACATCCAGGAAGAAACAAAGCAAAAGTAAACAAAGCAAACAAAAAAAAGTATTCTCAAGATGATCATCTCTTCCCACCATTGTAATTTGTATGTGATACTGAGTCATTGTACATGTACATTGTACATTTAGGTTATACATTTTGGAGGTTATGATGCAACTGTCATGCTGTGTCATACTAAGTTACACAGTGTGTTATGCTACCTACCTCAAAAAGCTGCCTTTTCACTATTAATGTACGTTTCACATACATCTCACTGGAAACTTTGTAAACTTTTTCTCAATACCTAGATCTACAATTTACTGCCTGTTGAGAAGGGTCAAGATTTTCCTGATTCCTTAGACAACGTCTGTGGTCCAGTGAGACAAATAACATTTTTCCCAAGACATCAAGACAATAAACCAAGGGATGCATATACAACATTTAAGGTAATTCAATTCAAATTCAAGTTTGTTTAGTCATATTCCAATGGCTGTCAAAACAGTCAAAACAGTCTTTAAATGTAGATGTATTTTGTCAGAAGATAATTATAAGGTGATGGTAGTTATAGCAAGCATTTTAAAAATGCGTGTATTTGAACTATTTGAAAAAATAAAAGATGGGTGTTTCTTAGTTATATTGATGTATACTTCCATTGCATTTGGACTGTTGAAGCATGTCATCAATTAGTGATGCCACAGGGTGCCAGAGGGAGTGATGTCACAGTGTCAGGAACTGAGGAACTGAGGATCGAGATCTGCAGATATTATTTGTTACATAAAATAAAATTAAAAACTCATAAATCCTAAGCCTTAATTGATAAAGCTTGGCCCTTTTGGAAAAGGAACAGTTTTCTCTGATACTGTCATCTAAAGGAACTGGGCCTCAAAACGGTGTCCAATATATTGGTGCGTAATTGCCTGGAAGAGGATTACTTTGGGGAGATTATTTGACTGATATTTTTCTCATCCCATTGATTTCATCATGAATGTCTGACCTTGATCCTTTCAACAACAGCTCTCAGTCAATCAGTCATACAGGCAATCATAGTTGGTAATATGTTGTTCTATATGGTAACCCATGTTCCATGCATCAGGTAGTGTTGCATGTTTTCCTTTTGTTTCAGTAGGAATATATGCAAATGGCACTTTTCATGGGTTTTTCTATGCATGATTGTGTTGCAAGATGCACTAGATGAATACAATTTGAACATGTGGCTCAATTCTTTGGCGGAGAATTATCACAGCCTACCTGTGCACAAGACTTACCAGCGCTGTATACTTTAGCAAGTCGGTACACTCATCGCAAATTGCTTTATTGGGGCTGCTGATTTTCTTAATTTCTTAATTTATTTTTAATATACAAATGTGTTATTGGTTAATTGAAATGATAATTGTTTTTGTCATAAATATGTTGAAATAATGGGGATAGGTTTCATAAACATGAAAAACAGTCAAATACTAATATACATGTGAAAATTGGTTTGATAAATTAACAATAACCCAAATAATAATAATAATTGTTATGATTATTATTAATAATAATAATAAATCAGTGAAGGTCTGTAAGAGAATGGCCACTTGAGGGCACATACTGTTCCGTACATATATGTTGTGGGATTGCTCTGAAGCTTTTTGAGGTGAACAGCTGGGTTTGAATCTGAGCACTAATTGAATTGTTTGATAGATGATTGGATAGGTAGTGCTTTAGATTTACCTGAGGAGACAATACGAACATTCTTCCCCGAGACGTGGATCTGGGATCTCATCTCAGTGGGGTAAGTGTCATTCCTTGGAAGACAGACCTATGAATACACTGGATACCCAGTCTGTTCTGGAAAGGGTGACTGACCTTTTCTCATAGTGCTGGTCTATATAAATCTTCAACACTTTCAAGTTTGTGGCTGGCGTAATGCAGAAATCATGAATACTCGAAATGAGCTGCACATTTTTTTAAACTGACATGCTCATTTAACTGTACATGGCTTTGTACTTTTTATAAACATCTTAATTCTCTTTTGCCAGACAACACACTGTTTACTCAGGACAAATGACACTCAGCTAACTATGTGCTGCCCCCTGTATAGTCACAACCAGATAGTTGTAATGTCTGGATGAGAACTGCAAACTTTTAGGCCAACTTTGATATACCTTATAGCTAATTTTTCTTTGGTTGCCAGTATTGATCTTGTGTCTTCTGTTCAGGGCTTCTGGGTCAGTAGAGCTTCCTGTCACTTTCCCTGACACTATCACCACATGGGAGGCCAGTGCCTTCTGCCTGGCCCCCACAGGGCTGAGCCGATATCAGGGGGGAGCAGTTTGAAATGAGGGCCACCTTGTTCAATTACCTCTCCAAGTGCATCATGGTAGGATTCGTCCCATCCAGCAACATAGGACTGTATAGTTTAGAGAGCATGCTACCTCCTTTGTGGACTGTGTAATTTGCTCTGTGTAAAGAGGCAAATAAATATCTGACAGTTGACATGGGAGTTTATTTACTTAAAGAAAAGTTGCACCAGGTTTGAAAATCCTGTTGCCTGTGCACACTTTTTTGTGGGCTGCAGCCTGATTGCACATTGTGACTGAGTGATTGGATAAGGTGCTCTCCTGTGCCGATAGATGAAAGTGACTCTGGCCAAGTCATCAGACTACAATCTGGAGCCCTGCAAAGGGTGCAAGTACACTTCCTGTCTCTGTGCCAACGAAGCAAAGACCTTCCACTGGACACTGGTGCCTTCTGCTCTTGGTGAGTTACCTCTCCTCAACTAGTTTCTGTGGGACTGCTCATAACAGACTACCAAGACTAGACATAGACATATAGAGAACCATGTCAGTAAAGGGCACCTGTCTATTTTCTGACAGCACTTGCACAACATGACTGGGGTTAATCATGTATTCTGCTGCCAATGCTAGTCCTGATCCCAGGCAGCAATATGCTTATTCATATTTAGTGGTCTAGTGCAGTGGATCTCAAACTTTATGCTTCTAAGCCCCCCCCCCGACCCTGTTGTAAACATTACATGCTCACCCAAGTATTTTTTCTGTAAATAATAATTTACACCAGAAAGTGTCCCGGTTATACTTGCAGCCCCATAAATACAGGTACAAATATCGTCCGCTTTTGTTGTGGTTTTCATTTGCAAAACAATAAATCTTTAATATTGCCACATATACAGAACATACGCAGGTAAATGGGACACTTTTGAGATATCTGTTGATTCATTGAGTTGCGTCACTGTGACGCAATCAGGGTGCTGCAGTATGTCTTCTGACATGACATCACCTTCGCCTGACAGTGTCATTAGACAGAGGTATTTTCTCCAGATGTTTGGCCATTTGCTCTCCTGAAATCTCCCTATCAATTTCAACGGCACATCGCATTATCAAGTCCTCGGCAACTGTATGCATTTTTTTCTTTAGCAATTTTCTCTGCCAAATAGGATGAAACTTTTTTTTGTATCGGTAGTGATGGATTTCATCATTGATTTATTACTGATGCAGTCCTTAGCTTTTTGTTAAAAATCTGAATACAAATTACACACTGAGATTGATGTTTACTTCCACTTCCAGTACAAATTAAACTGTTATTGAATTACCCATCATCGTATTTTGTCATCTGCTGACAGGGTTATTCACGGCTTTGTCCCCATTCGGTCTTCCTCAGCCATTACACTGGAACTTGATGAAGGGAGGTCTGTGACATCACACTGTGGGTTCTGATGTTTTGAAAAATCTGTAAATTTAATGTTTACTGTGTGCGTTTCCAATAAAATAAAATATTCCTCTCTTGGTGCTCTCGAAATTGCTGTATTACAGAACCTAAAGTACAAACATATTGGGTAATGAAAATACATTCCCTTAAAGGGGAACTTCACCGAAAATTCATATTTTCTCAGGTTATTCTATAAGTAGAAACTTATTCTGTGGTGTGAGTTTTTCATGTCCAGCTCATTGTATGTACCAGAAATCAGAGATCAAATAATATGCCATGGCACATGGGGGTGCTAACATTTTATACATGTTCAATTGCCCCATCACCCTATTTTTCTGAATGATCTATCGGTCTGTAATCATAAAAAGTTTAGTTCACCACCCAGAACTGTCGCTATTATTTTATATGATTTATATGATTTACTCCAGGCAGTGACGTGTCAGCTACAGCGGAGTGCAAACTGCACATGCGCATTAACCAAAGGAAACTATCCCCACGTGTTTGCAGTTCAGTAATGATCTGGATACATTTGATGTTTCAAAATAAAATGTATTGTAAACGAGAAAAATCAAGTTCAGAGAAAATGGATGTTGAGATCAAAAATAAAACAATCGAAATCAAAATGTATAGAATTGTAAACAAAAATATATATAAGGGCGGGGTGACACGCCGGGAGGTCGAGTTCAGTGGGAGTTTAATGAACAGAAAGATCTGTGAGTTTGGGAGAGAATCTGAAGAAACAGGGGGAATAAAGTACCTCTGCAACAGATTAATAAACCACAGTTTATGTTCAGGAAAACTCTGCCTCATGTGTTTTATTTCATTAGCGACCTGTACAAAGGCAAGGTCGCTACAATACCAAAAGCAAAACAAAAAATTGAAAGCAAATCATTTTAAATCGAGAGCAAAACTCGAGTTGACTGATTGACTGATTTCACTCAGGCTCGCCCGGTGTCGATGCTGCGATCGTCGCCGTCGTTGCCGGTTTCTGTTTTCCTTTACGAGTTTTGAGTTTTGCTGTGAGGGCGGGGCTTAGAGGGAGGCGTAGGTCATGGCTCTCTATTGGTCCACTAGGTTTGAGTGACGGTTCTTCCTAACCCAATCAGTGAGCAGGGTGAGCTCGTCTGCACGTCACTACTATGTGCCAAATCTGTGGGGTGCAACTACGTGGCTTAAAAATCAAGCATGTTTTTAATTAAAGTCACAGACAATCGTTTTCTACATATTACATATTTGTTTATTTTATAAAGCCTTTTTTTCTCATCTTTATGAATGGTGCCAGTAATTTTGGAGGTGACTGTATATATGTGTGTGTGTGTAGGGGGGGGGGGTATTTTGAAGAAGGCGGTGGGATCCAGTGTGTGGATTTTCCAGCTTTTGACTGCAGGTCTATGAACACACACATAATGTTTAAGGAGCTGCTGAATCGGAATCGCTAATTTGATCCCATACCCCTGGGTGAGAACCTCTGGTCTAGAGAATTGTGCCATATCATTGGCATATACTGTTCATGGTGGAGTCGCAGGGAATTAACAGGGATTAGTTAAGGCTATTGAGTTTAGTCTCATCTCTGTATGTCCTCTGCTCTGGAAATCAGCTCTGGAGTATCTGCAATACTTCCACACCTCCTATATAAAAAGGATCATGCTCACCTGTCTGTCTGGTATTGAAGGAGGAGCTCTTCAATAGTGTGATTGTTTCTCTGTGTGGCTGAGCCTCATTCTTTGACCGGTTCCTGCTGTAGGGTAAATCACGTTACTGAGGCAGTGAAGCTCTGTTGCTCTCACTCTCTGTCTAGGATCGGTGAACATATCAGTGAGTGCAGAAGCGATACACACCGAGACCATCTGTGACAATGAGCTGGTGACTGTGCCTGAACGAGGCCACATCGAACCGTCATTCGCCCTCTGCTGGTGGAGGTGAGCAACTGCACTTTGCCTATATCTTCTCTACAAATTCTATCTATAGATCCATCTGATATCATCATTTATATATTGATTAATCATTTTTTATATCTGTTGCTTTGAGTGTTGCTGTTGATTTCTCATCCCGCATTACACTGTCACCACAGACTGGGCTACATCTAATCAGTCATCACTGGTGTTTAATCTTTTCAATGAGCTAGTTATTGGAGACAAGTCTGTATATGATAAAAGTAACAAATTCACCCAAGTAGCATGGATACAACCCTGTGAGAAATATGATTTTATACCAGTCACGAAGTTTAGGATCTTTATCAGGATTTTTTGATATTTTAGGAACTATCAGGAGCACACAAATTGCTTGTCAAGGTTTGTGAACAAAATAAGAAATACAATATAAAGAACCTTGACGATTAAGGCAAGGGAATTAGCCTAATAACAAAATAAAATTCAGTCACATTAAATATGTTATGTATATATAATATATAATGATTTAGTGGTTCGGACATACTTATGCATTGTTTGTAAAGCCTGGTTCCTTGGATTCACTCTTAAAAATCTTGACAGAATCCTATAGGATCCTTTAAAATCCTTTAGGATCCCCACTTTATTTATTGTCTGTACTGTTACCTATAAGTGGGTTAATGGAAGACATTTTATTTTAAGTCAAATAAATATAACATTCATATTGTTTAATGTAAAATTAATATGAATACAAAAATACTGTAATAAGACTTTCAGACTTATAATACCCAATATATGTAATTTAATTATCAAATCATGAATAATACATATTTTACATGACAATAGTCAGGTTTCCATTATTATTATTATTAGTCATTTAGCTGACACTCTTATCCAGGGCAACTTACATTTGTACCCATTTATACAGCTGGGCATTTTACGGGAGCAATGTAAGTGAAGTATCTTGCTCAAGGGTACAACAGCACTGCCCCACCCGAGTTCCTAAAATCAATGATAACTGCAGCCCCCAACTGATAACCCCCATCCCCATCACCTATTTGCTATTATTTTGTATTAATCTTTAGTCTTTACAATTGCCTTTTAATTACAATCAATTATTTCTGTGCATTGGTTGGAAATTATATTAATACATGGCTAACCATTTGAAATGTGATTTAAGGGAAGATATAATCTCGTGATTTTAACATGAGTAAATAATATCTATGTTAGATATATAAGATTCAGTTTTTGTTTTGGAGGTGTGAATTAAAAAAAAAAATCTTTTCTGATTACATCAGACAATTATTTGCTAGGCACGGAATTTGGTTTGGGAAGAATCAGTATTCCCTAGTCATTCATGCAGATCAGTAAAAGGACAAATTAAACACATGATCATAGCAATAGCAATAGAGATATATAAAATCACAATAGGTGAAATTTAGTGAAAGTAAGACACTTCATACAAAGTCACAGCAGGGGACTTTCCAGCATTACATTTTTTTGTATGGAAAAATAATCAAACACCTGAATAAGGCTGACAACACTAATAGCTGATTAATTATAAAATTACCTAATAGACCATCCACTAAGAGAAAGAAGGAAGCAAATGCAGCCACCTTCTCATGTTGGTCTCCTGCAATCCTTCAGTTGGTCACAGCTGATTAAGAGCTACTGGGCTCTATCTATACTAGCCTGAATCAGAAGTGCTTACAGGGGCAGACAAATCATCCATAATATAAAAGATTGATCTGGATTACAGAACCATAATGTATGCACTTGGCATGTTTGTCTTTTTTTTCTAGACCTTTAGCACTTTACAATTGATGTCTTTCTTTAATGCTGCATTTATACAATATTGGAAATCTTCATTCATGAAAAATGTGGGCAATTAATTTGTATCACAGATTACCTTTTGGTAGCCCATTGGACTACTACACATAGTAATCTGTCCACCCCTGATTTACATGGAAAAAGTTTAATATGAATAATACAAAATACTGAGAAACTTGTGCACAATACAATTGTACAAGATACAATATGCTAGCATGTGTCTGTTTTAATTTATAAAACTATTTCTGTTCCTTTTCTGACAGGTTTATTTTCTGAAAATGACCACTCCACTGTAAATATATATATTGTGATCTATATAATAGTGATCTAATAAGTAATTTGTGTGGCTGTATTGAATTCACAATATTTAACAACCGAAAACAAATATATGTATGCCACTTATAAAATTGCTGGTGCTACAACAGTTTTAATAAACTTTAAATGTGGGGTGCCTTGTTTCAGGGAGTTTATAGGACACTGATCTAATGGATAACCATTCAAGGAAAAGATGGAAAGCAGCTCCCGTCTATAAACAGCCCACATTCACTGATATCACAAAAACATTCTTAATTTATTAGAGAAAAAGTGAACAATATAATGCTTCCACATTTCGACTTTATCCTCTTCCTCAGAACAACATAAGAAAAGGATGGGTGAATCTCTTAAATACATCTGATATAAATTAATAATTAGCACCATCCTTATATATTCAATTAACAATTATGCAACCTAACAATAGTTTCAACAAAGTGTGAACATTTAATTATTAGTAAGACAAGTTCCACATGAATGACTGAAAGCTTTTAAAACGTGTAATTATAGTATAGTGTTTCAGAAACTGTATCAACTGAATTGAGAAGCAACAGCAAGATAGACCACACTAGAGAAGTCATTCATTCGATTTTCAGGTAACATCCGAATACATCTGCTCTTGCTGAAATAATGCAGTTATAAATGGAGTCTGATCTTTCATCTCTAGCCTGAAGGGATGCAAAAGACCATCATTCACAACTGGCTGCTGTGCCCAACAGGTCAGTCTCCTTATCTCTTTGCCTTTCTGACTTAATGGAGAGTGAAGCTGTTATAGAAGTTCAAAATGACTGAATAACTTCTCAAAAGGTTATTTCTGTACGTTACTGCAATAGCGTCACTCTCTCCATTTGACAAGACCTTAGAAGGGTCTGCAGACAAACTCAATTGATTACAAATTGGTGTTTAAAGCACATACAACATAACTGAAATTGTATAATAGCATATAAATACATAAGGAAATGTATCCTTGTATCACTTAGTTATTAATGGACACCAAACGAGCACGATGGGTCGAGTAAACTTTCTTATGTTCTTATGAAGGAGTATACAGTCTAATGAATCCCTAGAGAGGGATAGCCATAAGGCTGTACACTGATAGGCAGATGCACATTATTTATTTTCTCATTATATTCTTGATCACATGATGGGATGCCAATGGAACCATATTTTGAGCTGACTGAAAATCTTAACTAATTTAAAGTGGTTCCTGACCACAGTTCCTGGTCTTTTGCCGTTCATGTCTTGATTCAGTCGCTGATCTCTTCTTTGTGCTTCCAGGGAACGTAGCGAAGGAGGAGGTTCAGATGCAGCTCCCAGAAGTCATTGTGGAGGGATCTGCCCAAGCCTCCGTCTCTGTTTTATGTATAATCGGCAGACACTGCACAGCTCACTCTGTTCAGCTACACTCACTCACTCACACTGTATAGCTACTCTCACTCACTCACACTGTACAGCTACTCTCACTCACTCACACTGTACAGCTACTCTCACTCACTCACACTGTACAGCTACACTCACTCACACTGTACAGCTACACTCACTCACTCACACTGTACAACTACTCTCACTCACTCACACTGTACAACTACACTCACACTGTACAGCTACACTCACTCACACTGTACAGCTACACTCACTCACTCACACTGTACAACTACACTCACACTGTACAGCTACACTCACTCACACTGTACAGCTACACTCACTCACTCACACTGTACAACTACACTCACACTGTACAGCTACACTCACTCACACTGTACAGCTACACTCACTCACTCACACTGTATAGCTACTCTCACTCACTCACACTGTACAGCTACACTCACTCACACTGTACAGCTACTCTCACTCACTCACACTGTACAACTACACTCACACTGTACAGCTACACTCACTCACACTGTACAGCTACACTCACTCACTCACACTGTACAGCTACGCTCACTACCTCATTCACACACTACAGCTACACTCACTCACTCACTCACTGTGTACAGCTACACTTAATCACTCACACTGTACAGCTACACTCACTCACACACACTGTACAGCTACGCTCACTACCTCATTCACACACTACAGCTACACTCACTCACTCACTCACTCTGTACAGCTACACTTACTCACACTGTACAGCTACACTCACTCACTCACACTGTACAGCTACTCTCACTCACACTGTACAGCTACACTCACTCACGCACACTGTACAGCTACTCTCACTCACTCACACTGTACAGCGGCACTCTCTCACTCACTCACTCACTCACACTGTACAGCTACACTCACTCACTCACACTGTACAGCTACTCTCACTCACACTGTACAGCTACACTCACTCACTCACCCTGTTCAGCTACTCGCACTCTGTACAGCTACTCTCACACTGTACAGCTACACTCACTCACTCACCCTGTACAGCTACTCTCACCCTGTACAGCTACTCTCACCCTGTACAGCTACTCTCACCCTGTACAGCTACTCTCACTCTGTACAGCTACACTCACTCACTCACACTGTACAGCTGCACTCAAATTCAAATTCAAAACAAGCTTTATTGGCATGAGATGTTTACACAGGTATTACCAAAGCGATTGGGTACATTTAAATTAAATACAATAACATTAAGAACTTTACAGTATAAATAAAATATTGTGTTATTTATTTTATATATTATATATTTTACATGATTTATGTGCTGTGTTGTTCTGCTGTTTGGTTTGTTGAGTCCAGTGCTCGATGTAGCAGCAGTGCAGCTCTGCAGTGATGTGCTGGAGCTGGAGGGGCTGTCTCCTGCCTTGGCTGCTCGACAGCTATGTGCTGTCGGTGTGGCCCTGGGCACAGAGCCTCAGGGCCAGCTGGCCGAGGGTGTCTGTGTGGGGGGTGCATTCCTGCTGCCTCAGGGTGCTGTGCTGGAGAGTCTCTGGGCTGCTGTGTTTCAGGTGCAGCCAGTATTTCAGGGCTATCTTCTGCACTGCACAGCCCAGAGGCAGGCGCCCCAGTTCGGCTCTGCAGGCATTGTTAGGGCTGCTCTTGTGGAGCTTCAGCACGTTCCTGCAGAGCTCGGCGTGCAGGGCTTCTGTGGGGCTCCTCTCCCATTTGTTGAAATCGGTGCTGATAACCGGTCCCCAGACCTCACTGCCGTACAGCAGGATGGGCAGCATCACGCTGTAAAAGAGCTTCGTCCACAGTGGCACCGAGGGGTTCAGGTAGATTCCTGATAGTATAGTACGCTCTGCATGCTTTGTTAGTGAGGGTCTTGACAGCGAGGTAGGTATAGCTGGCTGTGTGCTCTATTGTGGTGCTGTTGAGGGTGAAATTGTATTTTCTGCTTTGGATCCTGGCTTTCTTCTGGAAGATCATGATTTTAGCTTTGTCCATGTTGACCTCCAGGGCCCAGGCTCTACAGTAGCGCTGCAGTGTGTCAGCTGCTGCTGGAGCCCTTGCTTGTGGGTGACAGGAGCACCAGGTCATCTGCATACCAGAGGCACTTGATCTGGGTGTCGTCCAGCGTCAGGCCGGGGCTGGGGCCTTGCTGTAGCTCTGTGGCCAGCTGGTTGATGTATACATTGAACATGGTAGGACTGCAGCCCTGCCTCACCCCTCGGCCCTGGGGGAAGGCTTCAGTCCTCCTGGTGTCCACTTTCACACTGATCTGACTGCCTGTGTACACTCACTCACACTGTACAGCTACACTCACTCACTCACACTGTACAGCTACACTCACTCACTCACACTGTACAGCTACACTCACTCACTCACTCACTCACTCACACACTACAGCTACTCATTAACTCACTCACACTGTACAGCTACACTCACTCTGTACAGCTGAACTCACTCACACTGTACAGCTACTCTCACTCTGTACAGCTACACTCACTCACTCACTCACTCTGTACAGCTACACTCACTCACTCATACTGTACATCTACACTCACTCACTCACTCACTCTGTACAGCTGCACTCACTCACGCACACTGTACAGCTACTAACTCACTTACTCTGTACAGCTACACTCACTCATTCATTCTGTACAGCCACACTCACTCACTCACTGCGTTCAGCTATATTCACTCACTCTGTACAGCTACACAGCACAATCTATAATGTTCAAATTAGTGTTAATAATCAGTGTTGTTTCAACATTCATTGGGTGAAATTAACACTGAGAGTTGAACCTTCTTGAGAGTCAGTGTTAATACTGGGTGTCAAAATAAAGAGTGTTGAATTAACACTGTACTGGTGTACATAGTGTACTATAATTACTCTATAGGAGGTACAGATCTAAATTAAGTAATGCATGAGAAAGACCTAGGAGTCTATGTGGACTCCTCACTTTCTCCATCCAAACAATGTGGGGAAGCAATAAAAAAGGCAAACAGAATATTAGGGTATATTGTCAAAAGTGTAGAATTGAGAACAAGGGCAGTGATGTTCAGACTGTACAATGCACTAGTTAGAGCTCATCTGGATACTGTGGACAGTTCTGGGCTCCACACTTCAAGAAAGATATCGCTGCTCTAGAGGCAGTTCAGAGGAGAGCAACCAGACTTATTCCAGGTCTGAAGGGAATGTCCTACTGAGAGACTGAGGAACTGAACCTTTTCACCCTGGAACAGAGGAGACTACGTGGGGACTTGATCCAAGTCTTCAAAATCATGAAGGGCATCGACCACATCAAACCAGAGGAGCTTTTCCAGATCAGCAGGGACACACACACCCGGGGACACAAATGGAAATTGGGGTTCAAGGCATTCAAAACGGAAAACAGGAGACACTTCTTCACACAAAGAGTAATCACAATCTGAACAAACTCCCCAGCCATGTGGTAGAAGCTGAAAGTTTGGGAACATTTAAAAATAGACTGGATAGGATCCTTGGATCACTTAGATATTAATGGACACCAAACGAGCACGATGGGTCGAATGGCCTCCACTTGTTTGTAAACTTTCTTATGTTCTTGCATTCTTATGTATAACCAAATAACTAAACTTTCCCACAATGCATTGTGGTAGTTTCTAGAATAATTTGTTGTATTGTTATTTTTTTCTTAATTATTGTGTAAATATTAATTATAAAGCAATTATTGTTTGAGTGTAAAATGTGTCTTTACCTGCCAATATATTTATATTTGTGTTGTCAGGTTTTTCTTAGTCATGTCTTTGAATCAACACCTAACAATTATTTGATTTTGTCTTGTCTATTTCTTTGCTTGTGGTGGTGCTTTTTAGCATTACCTGTATAAGCATAACCGCATATACAGGACTTGTGTGTCTATTTTATTCTTTCTGCTTTACATGATTGTAAACAGCATAATAAATACACGTTTCTGTTAAGAGATATTATGAAGAGCTAAACGTGTACAGACAACATTATACACTCACTACACTGTTACCGTATGATTAATCATGAAACGTGTGTATTTTGTTTCAATTGTAAATTGCCCTGGTCAAGGACGTCTGCTAAGTAAATTAAAAATAATACCGCAAAAAGTGTCGTTTGCACTTACAAATCTGTAGTAAGAGTAGTAAGTTAAGTTAAGTTAAGTCAAGTTGTGCCATTTAAAATACATATCTACTAACACATATTTTGATGATGATTACAATAATAAGAATAAATAGTAAATATTTAGTTGATTGTTGCACATGGAAACGTTTTATTACTGTAATGTAATGCTTGTCTGAATATAATGTTGTCTATACACGTTCAGCTCTTCCTAATATCTCTGAACAGAAACGTGTATTTATTACGCCGTTTACAATCAAGTAAAGCAGAAAGAATAAAACAGACACAAAGTCCTCTCCTCGTCAGGCTGTGTCGCAAGCTCAAAGAAATTGTAATTTGAACCATGCTGGTATCAGGTTCAAAACAATTATCATAACTAATGAAGTGTGTAGATGGCAAATGGCGATGGCAGCAACACACAGGGAAGCATAATGTTATTGTTTATTACTCGGTATTATGCAGATACACTACTTGATTTTCATTGTCACCTTCTGTCACAATGTAAACATGGGAGAGTGGTCTCAAGCAAGAAGTGACACATGAGAGTTCATATCCTTTTGGCAATTTTATTTATTGCAAGCACATCAAGTGTAGTGGACAACTATCGTCAAACAGCTTCAAACAGCTCTCCTGCAGTTCTTTACCTTCCTAATACTATCAAAACAGACTCTCCACTTAGGTCTCATTTAAAGTCAACCCCCCTTGGATACCGACATACTAAGCCATTAGCTGTGACTATATCCACCTCCTCCCCAGCTAAACCATAAATCAGATCCAGCTAGACCGTTGTATAATTATTAATTTAAATATAAAACAGTTCAGTTGTAATATTGCACTTGAAACTATAAATAAATAACTCAATAAACAAATACATGTATATGGAATCACAGTATCAAATAACCTTACCAAATAGCAGCATATACACAAATAATCAGTCAGTTTTAACACCTCCCGCCATCACAATGCGCTCTTAGACCGCAGATGTGCGGGTGAGAGCTGCGCGCATGCTCTAATAACAGAATGCGAGAGACGCAAAGTTGCGCACATCGGGATTCGCCTGGTGAGATACGTTTTTACACAGTAATAAAATGAGAGGCTTTATAGTAAATGAAAAAACATTACAATGCAGTCAATAAACCTTTGTTCTGTAATATGAAACTCGCATAAATGCAGGTGTGCACCCCATACATCCCTCTCGTATTTACATCAAAACAATAACAAAATAATTACTATGCATTAATCCCCACCCTCAATCACTTCCTCTTATGTAAACACTCACTCTATTGCAAATGGAAATTAGGTATATTAATGTAAATATATCGTTCCTACACATGACATCTCCCTTTGCACCGTTTGTAAAGATTTATACACAGACACGTACGCAAGCATACAGTACAGAAGGCATAATATTACACTGTGACGCTGCAGTGAGGGAGCGCAGACTAAAGCTGCTCTGTCACACACTACATAGCCCTGATCTCCAGAAAGGAATATAGGAGTGCAATGAAGGTCCCATTTCCAGTCTCTCCCCTCTCCTGTGTGCAGGAGACCTGTTGGGCCGGGCTTTGCAGAACCTGGACAGCCTCCTCGTGATGCCCTACGGCTGTGGGGAGCAGAACATGGTGCAGTTCGCCCCCAATATCTACATCCTCAAGTACCTGGAGAGCACAGGACAGCTGACCCAGGCGATCAGGAGCAAGGCCTCTGAGTACCTGACGAGCGGTGAGTCAGGGCCGCACTGTCTTCACACCAAAACACAACCTCAGCTTTCTCTAGTGAGTAGCTTTCAAAAGCAGTTGTGTTTGGGAAGCCATGCTTGACAAGTGAACACAACCGTTAAAAACAGCTTTGACCAAAAAGGACCTGAGTAGTAATTATTGGACTTTATTTCAAAGTGACAGGTGGCCCCGCCGCTACCCAGAAGCCCCATGGGCTGAGAAGCCTCGCCTTACCCAGAAGCCCCAAGAGCTGGGAAGCCCCGCCTTACCCAGAAGCCCCACGGGGCCAGGAAGCCCCTCCTTACCCAGTACCCTTTAACCCTCTCCAGTCAGCCATCTTGTAAGGATACAGGTTTTACCCTTTGACCCTCTCCTGTCAGCCATCTTGTTTGGATGACCATCATCTTGTTAGGATGACAGCCATCTTGTTTGGATGACCTCCATCATGTTAGGATGACAGGCATTTTGGAAAGGGCACAGGTCATCTTGACAAGTGTTCGCCGCCATCTTACCCTGATGGTGTGTGTGTGTGTGTGTAATGTTTAAGAGTTTAAACTTCTTATTATTTGTGTTAGGATATGTTTTATGAAAAGGTTTGGTATGATAAGTTGTTAGCAAAATAAAATGCATTAAAATAAAAAGAGAACAACAACATAAAGTTTTAATAAAAAAGTATTTAAAACTGTGTTTAGTGATGTCCGTGTGATGATTTTAGGTTATATATTTTATGATTAGGTTTGGGATGGTACAGTGTTAGGAAAATAAAAGAAAAAGACAGGTATAGACAATCAAAAAATGAGACTCTGTAAAATATGCATCAATGTCAGTCTTTTATTGTGACAGCTCTAAAAATTACAACAATGATCTCCCCTCCCCAACACCTACAGCAGACTGTAAGAAATAACTGAACTGCACCGCTCTAGCAACTCCCTCTACTTGTTAATTGGCAAGGGTATATATACTAGCAAACACACTTAAACACACATATACCTATACATATGTGTTATATTTATCAATAGAGAATAAAGACAATTTCACCACTTTTCTTAGAGAGACACAGTGAAGCACCATTTGTGAATACTCAAACGTATACAATAATATATGATATATTGCTGAATAATATATATATATATATATATATATATATATAACATAATATAATATAATATAATATAATATAATATAATATAATATATATAATATGTTCATTTGTTCATGCTCAAATGTATAGAATTAATAAATACAAGCACACACACACACACATACAGTGGGGGAAAAAAGTATTTGATCCCGTGCTGATTTTGTACGTTTGCCCACTGACAAAGAAATGATCAGTCTATAATTTTAATGGTAGGTGTATTTTAAAAGTGAGAGACAGAATAACAGCAAAAATATCCAGAAAAACGCATTTCAAAAAAGTTATACATTGATTTGCATGTTAATGAGGGAAATAAGTATTTGATCCCCTATCAATCAGCAAGATTTCTGGCTCCCAGGTGTCTTTTATACAGGTAACGAGCTGAGATTAGGAGCACTCTCTTAAAGGGAGTGCTCCTAATCCCAGCTCGTTACCTGTATAAAAGACACCTGTCCACAGAAGCAATCAATCAATCAGATTCCAAACTCTCCACCATGGCCAAGACCAAAGAGCTGTCCAAGGATGTCAGGGACAAGATTGTAGACCTACACAAGGCTGGAATGGGCTACAAGACCATCGCCAAGCAGCTTGGTGAGAAGGTGACAACAGTTGGTGTGATTATTCGCAAATGGAAGAAACACAAAATAACTGTCAGTCTCCCTCGGTCTGGGTTTCCATGCAAGATCTCGCCTCGTGGAGCTTCAATGATCATGAGAACGGTGAGGAATCAGCCCAGAACTACACGGGAGGATCTTGTTAATGATCTCAAGGCAGCTGGGACCATAGTCACCAAGAAAATAATTGGTAACACACTATGCCGTGAAGGACTGAAATCCTGCAGCGCCCGCAAGGCCCTCCTGTTCAAGAAAGCACATGTATAGGCCTGTCTGAAGTTTGCCAACATCTGAATGATTCAGAGGAGAACTGGGTGAAAGTGTTGTGGTCAGATGAGACCAAAATCGAGCTCTTTGGCATCAACTCAACTCGCCGTGTTTGAAGGAGGAGGAATGACCCCAAGAACACCATCCCCACCGTCAAATATGGAGGTGGAAACATTATGCTTTGGGGGTGTTTTTCTGCTAAGGGGACAGGACAACTGCACCGCATCAAAGGGACGATGGACGGGGCCATGTACCGTCAAATCTTGGGTGAGAACCTCCTTCCCTCAGCCAGGGCATTGAAAATGGGTCGTGGATGGGTATTCCAGCATGACAATGACCCAAAACACACAGCCAAGGCAACAAAGGAGTGGCTCAAGAAGAAGCACATTAAGGTCCTGGAGTGGCCTAGCCAGTCTCCAGACCTTAATCCCATAGAAAATCTGTGGAGGGAGCTGAAGGTTCGAGTTGGCAAATGTCGGCCTCGAAACCTTAATGACTTGGAGAGGATCTGCAAAGAGGAGTGGGACAAAATCCCTCCTGAGATGTGTGCAAACCTGGTGGCCAACTACAAGAAACGTCTGACCTCTGTGATTGCCAACAAGGGTTTTGCCACCAAGTACTAAGTCGAAGGGGTCAAATACTTATTTCCCTCATTAACATGCAAATCAATGTATAACTTTTTTGAAATGCATTTTTCTGGATTTTTTTGTTGTTATTCGGTCTCTCACTGTTAAAATACACTTACCATTAAAATTATAGACTGATCATTTCTTTGTCAGTGGGCAAACATACAAAATCAGCAGGGGATCAAATACTTTTTTCCCCCACTGTACATCATGGTGACTTTATTGTAAAAAACAAGCGTTTTACAACATGGAGCATAGTCAGAAGTAGAAAAAGACACCAAAAAATGATGTACAGATACTTGTAATCATTAATTTCTGTTTCACAACACCAACATTGGACAGACACTGACCTGTACTGAGTAATGTCATTCCATAACATTTCCAACATAGTCAATATATATTCAATATATATTCTCAAGTATTTCACTGTTTGCTTGAATGTTCTTCTTTCAGAGTTATACCCAATTCTTGCAACAAAGTACAGGAAGTGTGTATTATAAATAAAGTGAGAAACACTTTCAAACATGCATATTACAACATGGGACATAGTCAGAATTAGAAAAAGACTCCAATAGTATGTAAAGATACTTGTAATCATTAATTTCTGGTTCACATCACCAACATTGGACAGAGAAAAACACTGACCTGTACTGAGTTATGTCATTCCTTAACATTTCAGACATATTCCATATAGTTTAAGTCTTTCACTGTTTGCTTCTTTTTCAAAGTTATACCCCATTCTTGCAACAAAGGTCATCACCTATCTATTGTAAATAAAGTGAGAAACACTATGACGTTGCTATTCCCTTGGAAATACCTTATTTTTCAAACCCACAAATACATGGTGACAACTGCAAGCATGTAACACATACAAAATACAGAAATAGGGACCACATTGCTGTGGTTGAATGATTGCATTTGTCACTATGTAGTTTGCAGATGACTACTAGATCTAAACAAGAAGTCATATCAATCATTTTATGAAATTTAAAATGTGCAGTAAAATAACATTTGTGGTTATCATATCCTTACAATGTGGTAAGGAGGGGCTTCCTGGCCCCGTGGGGCTTCTGGGTAAGGCGGGGCTTCTCAGCCCATGGGGCTTCTGGGTAGGGGTGGGGCCACCTGTCACTTTGACATAAAGTGCCATCATTACTACTGACCTGTCCTAAATTCCATAAAAAGGATTTAGTACTTTTAAATAAAAACAAAACATAAAAACAGCACAAAACAAAGGTGGAACCTTTCTGTGGGAATTAACAGGAATATTTAGGAATTAACTGGAATATATGGGAATTATAAGGAATAAAATTGAAATGTTGGGGTTATTTGCATAGGCTGTATTTGCCATGTAATATGCAGACAGAATCATAAACCTTTGACATTATCATAAGTAGACATAATTGCAAATCCTTCTAACAGAAATAGAAAAATCAACAGTTGAACCCCTCCAAAAAAGACCTTTTCAACATAAATCTGGAAAATGATAGTAGCCTAAAGCAAAGTGTGTTCATACAAAGCTGATGATTTAACAATAATAATAATAATAATAATAATAATAATAATAATAATAATAATAATAATAATAATAATAATAATTTGCTGTCAACTTTAAAGGCTTGCAAGCTATATCAGTAGGTTTCAGATTTTAGCATGCCTTTGTAGGTGGAAAGCTTGTATGGCTGAAAGTGTGCACTTCTCTGTTAATGGATTGTAGTTTAAAGCTTGAAGTTTGAATGTTTCTCTTATTGTAGGCCAGTGGTCTCCAACCCAGGTTCTGGAAAGCCCCAGTCCACTTTGTTATAGGTTACCCTAAATCACCAATTTCTAAATACTGTGAACACGTCATTTATTAATGAGTTAAGCAACTACAATTAGCTCATTTATTGAAATATCATATGTTATATTACCTCAGTAATATAATCAAAATTTACCTGAAAGCATGTAGTCTTTGCCTCAGACAGTGCAGTAGTGTGGGCTCAATAGCAGAGTCTGAGAATCAGCTGCACATGTGCACTGTGCATGCAGAGGGTTGCAATTCTACTGGATTGCCATTTAATGGTGATATTGTAACCAAAACATGCCTCAAGATCTTGAATTGCCTTATTATGTGTATTCCCCCTCAAATAAAAGTTTGCTATTATAAGCAAACATTTTCTGATGAAATTGGGGACAATTCCCACAATTCCCGGGCTTAACTTCTCATGGAAAATGTCCAACTCTTTGTAACCCTAGTCTTATCTGCCCTGCTTGGATCTCATCAAGTAATTCATTGAAAGATGCCATTTAATCAGCAACTACAAGACAACTCCTAAATGCGTCCCTGTGTGACATAGAGCCAGCTCTCCTACCATCACCTAAACCGGGGCTCTGGGTAATGAGGGGGGACGACCTGATTTAATACATTATAAATTATGTTAATCTGTGATACACTGTTGTAAATTAACTGCAGTCATGAGGTATATTGGTTCGGCCTGGGCTGAGTTCTGATATTGTTAATGCAAACCCTTGAATGCCAAAAAAAGCAGGAAATGTATATGTGAACTAAAACCTTGAATAACTGTAGCATATCTTGTGTCTCAAACCACTCTGAAAAGGTTACCAGCAGGAGCTCAACTACAAGCACAGCGATGGATCTTATAGCGCTTTTGGTGAATCGGACAGCTCAGGAAATACATGGTGAATTCTTGAGTCTGTGTACCACCGTGTCCTGGAGCTGCTGCAGCAGTGCTATAAACCCTCATAGGATAGGAGTTGATTTGCAGTTTCAGAACATCAATAACTAGTATCTAATTAGGCAGAAAGGTAGTCAACTCTGAAATCTGATACTTGACCAGCTGGCTTGTTGTCTTTGTCTGGTATAATTATCTGTGCAGTGTTGTTTTGATCCCTACATCCTACCCAATTCATTTATTGATTTGCATTGCTTCTACTTTTCCAAATTAAATAATTGAACATTTAAAAAACAAACATTAAAATAAACATTATGTTCTCTTCACATTCCGATGAAAAATCTGCATGAGTGTTTGTGTGGACTTTAACCCAGCCTGCCCTCTGTTCTTCAGGTTGACAGCGTTTGTAATGAAGTCATTCGGTGGCGCGCAGTCCTATATCTACAACGATCCCAGAAATATTTAAAAGGGCCAAGGCCTGGCTGGAAGAGCGACGGGAAAATAATGGCTGTTCCCAAAGTGTGGGGAAGCTCAACAGAATGAAGGTTAGAAAAAAGAGTGGCAGACAGAGGCATTGGAAATGGGGGGGAGGGGGGGAGTTAACAGTTCACAAGGAAAGGAGGAAGAGTAGAAGAGTGAGTGTGCTTTTTTAAGGATACAGAAACAGTGTGAAGCAGTGTGGATTGTGTGTTCCAGGGTGGAGTGAGTGACGAGGTGACCCTGACTGCCTACATCGCTGCCGCCATGTTGGAACTGAAAACCTCTGTGTCAGTGCGTGTCCTTCCTTCATTCCTTCCATCCACTCTGTCTCTCTCTTTTTCACCCACAGGCCCTCATTCATCTCTTGCAGCTCAGGAACAGAAACTAGATTCTCTCCGGGGTTCTTAGGTAAATATACTCATTCATTTGGGATCCAGAGACAAAATGGAAGAAAGTGATTGGTGAAAATAAAGCAAAATACAGTCGAAGTTACAGCAAGTAAAACATGAAGCCTCAAGGAGTTCAGTATGCAAATGGCCATATACTAGACCTAAGAAGTGAACAACAGCTGCTAGTAACTCAGTCCTGGAGTAAACGTCTCAGTCTGGTGCTAAATATGTGGGTTACTGCCAATAAAAGAGTCAGATAGAAAACAGATTCTGAATATATTGCCTTAATCTACATTTTAATTAATTTCTACCTGCAGTACATTGTAACTGCCAATAAGGTTACCAACTTTATCATGTTGAATACATTTGATTTAGTTCTGGAAATGCACAGTAGCTGACATAACTCTTTTCCTCACCTGAAACGCAAGTCGTGTTCTTGTTCTTTCTCTCAGGAGCCCGTATTAAACAGCAGTCTGTCATGCCTGAGGGCTACAGTCCACAACCTGACCAACACTTACGCTGCTGCCCTGTTTGCCTACACCTTCACCCTGGCTGGGGAGGAGGACACCAGGGCCAGCCTTCTCGTCAAGCTGGATGTGCTGGAGACCACTGAGGGTAAAGACCAGGCTCACTGTCCATCTGCGCTGCTCCTGCAAAGACTGAATGTGGTTTATAGGGGTCTTCCATCAGTGGCTCAAGATCACATGCATCTTGCCTACTTTAGACAATAGTCGATTCCATTATTTCCGTGATCCTGATGAAGATCTCTGGTAGATTGAAATGTTGTTAAAAAACCTGAGAAGCATGGGCTAAATAAATACTTTTTATGATTGTTTTTAGCTATAATTGAGTGTGCAGGTATTCTTTTCTTTTTATGTGATTATTTCCATGGTTACAATAGAAACCAGCAGGACTCTGTAGATCCAGAGCTCCAGAACCAGGGCTGCAGACCCAGCACTCCTTCAGTTAGAAACACTGGCTACTGCACTGGAGTGTGAGATAAAAGCCCGGTCCACATGACACAACGCAACGCCATCTGTAGACCTTTCCATTCGCTAAGACTCCTCTACACAAAACAACTAATTCACCCCATCTCCATTGTGTACAACCTCCATCCCTGAAAAGATTAAATGTATTGTGAATGTCGCTAATATACATTTAAAAAATGCCAACGTACTCCCTCTCTGTCTCACTTTCTCTCTTCACTTAATAATCAAATATATTTTGTTTCCTGGTCATCTCTATCCCCCACACCCTTCTCCCAATCTTTGTTCCAGATCTCTCTCCACTACAACACCCCCCCTCCAGCTGACTTCGTCCACTTCCACCTAACATTGAAAACTAATCAGGAATGCAACAAGAGCAGCCAGACCACAGACCTCAGACTCTCTACCAAAGTAACGTGAGTCTGTTTCTTTCCACATGGTTCTTGTGCTGATTAATGGTGCTGTAAACTTGGACAGAAGTGGGAAGATTACATCCACTATACATACACACACACACACACACACACACACAGTCCAGAGATACTCAGTATCCTAGGAATCTAATTAAACCTGTAATTCACACAAATCACTTCCATAATTATTAGGGATGCACCGATCGCTATTGGTATGATGTTGGCAATTTACATTGGCCATTGGCCGATTGCTATTAAAATGGCTGATATATAGGAACCAACTCATGCGTCACACGTGGAACACAGGAGAAGTTGACGCCTGCTGGTTAGTCCAGCTAACGTAGATGAAGAGCCGGTATTCATGTTTTATATAAACTGCATAATGTTTTATATTAATAATAGTATGTAGACCGAGCAAAGTAGATGTATCTCGCTAGCGACAGGCAGTTGTTCAGGGCATAACTTCGAGACATTCTTCTCTCCAGTTTGACTTCTGTTTATTATGATAAGAGGAACATCCAAACAGATAAATAGCCCACAGATACCAGTTTGCTTAGTGTTTGTTTGTGGTTTCCAGTTCTTCTTTCAATGCTGAAGATGTTACATTATATTGATTGATTATTGTCCATCGTTAAAGAAAACTGTGAATAAAATACCTGCTTCCATGATGACCCCCCTCCTCAGGAAGACAACCATGAACATTAAAAGGGTCAGGGACCTGACCTCAAGACAACACTTTGGGAAACCTGTGACTGGACCCTGCCTACAGAACCACATGTCATGGATTGCATAAAAGCTGTTAACTTCTGCTGTTCAGAGAGAGACTCCGCTCAGGTGGAGAGCTTCCATGTCAGGGGCCTCTCAGGCCTGACATGTAAAATAAATACATTTACCCTCTGTGCATCAAGACTGGGTTCTTCAGTAGGGCAATGTTAGCTCTGCTGTGTTAATGAATGAACTATGTACACAGCAGTGCACGATAGCCAGCTCATGTGCTTACTGCTGAGGACAGCAGCAGCGGTCTCTTTGCTCTATGGCAAACAGCTAGAGTGGGCCACAGACCTGCTGACCAAGGAACTATGTACACAGTGAGGCAGCGAGAACAGATCGAATGCCATCAGCTGGGAACAGTGGCAGTGAGCTCCAGTCTACTAACAAGCTAGAACGGAGCCACAGTCCTGCTGTATACATATATGATATACACTCATCTAAAGGATTATTAGGAACACCATACTAATACTGTGTTTGACCCCCTTTCGCCTTCAGAACTGCCTTAATTCTACGTGGCATTGATTCAACAAGGTGCTGAAAGCATTCTTTAGAAATGTTGGCCCATATTGATAGGATAGCATCTTGCAGTTGATGGAGATTTGTGGGATGCACATCCAGGGCATGAAGCTCCCGTTCCACCACATCCCAAAGATGCTCTATTGGGTTGAGATCTGGTGACTGTGGGGGCCAGTTTAGTACAGTGAACTCATTGTCATGTTCAAGAAACCAATTTGAAATGATTCGACCTTTGTGACATGGTGCATTATCCTGTTGGAAGTAGCCATCAGAGGATGGGTACATGGTGGTCATAAAGGGATGGACATGGTCAGAAACAATGCTCAGGTAGGCCGTGGCATTTAAACGATGCCCAATTGGCACTAAGGGGCCTAAAGTGTGCCAAGAAAACATCCCCCACACCATTACACCACCACCACCAGCCTGCACAGTGGTAACAAGGCATGATGGATCCATGTTCTCATTCTGTTTACGCCAAATTCTGACTCTACCATCTGAATGTCTCAACAGAAATCGAGACTCATCAGACCAGGCAACATTTTTCCAGTCTTCAACTGTCCAATTTTGGTGAGCTTGTGCAAATTGTAGCCTCTTTTTCCTATTTGTAGTGGAGATGAGTGGTACCCGGTGGGGTCTTCTGCTGTTGTAGCCCATGGTTGTACGTGTTGTGGCTTCACAAATGCTTTGCTGCATACCTCGGTTGTAATGAGTGGTTATTTCAGTCAAAGTTGCTCTTCTATCAGCTTGAATCAGTCGGCCCATTCTCCTCTGACCTCTAGCATCAAAAAGGCATTTTCGCCCACAGGACTGCCGCATACTGGATGTTTTTCCCTTTTCACACCATTCTTTGTAAACCCTAGAAATGGTTGTATGTGAAAATCCCAGTAACTGTGCAGATTGTGAAATACTCAGACCGGCCCGTCTGGCACCAACAACCATGCCACGCTCAAAATTGCTTAAATCACCTTTCTTTCCCATTCAGACATTCAGTTTGGAGTTCAGGAGATTGTCTTGACCAGGACCACACCCCTAAATGCATTGAAGCAACTGCCATGTGATTGGTTGGTTAGATAATTGCATTAATGAGAAATTGAACAGGTGTTCCTAATAATCCTTTAGGTGAGTGTATACATAGCTGGGTACAGGCCAGACGCATGTACCACTGCAACATAATGCAATAATGGACTAACTATATACAGGGTGGCCTCGTAAGGCAACGTACCTGGAGGCTGCATGACAGATCCTGGAAACACATCGACAGGGCAGTGATGTGATGTGATTATTTCCATGGTTACAATAGAAACCAGCAGGACTCTGTAGATCCAGAGCTCCAGAACCAGGGCTGCAGACCCAGCACTCCTTCAGTTAGAAACACTGGCTACTGCACTGGAGTGTGAGATAAAAGCCCGGTCCACATGACACAACGCAACGCCATCTGTAGACCTTTCCATTCGCTAAGACTCCTCTACACAAAACAACTAATTCACCCCATCTCCATTGTGTACAACCTCCATCCCTGAAAAGATTAAATGTATTGTGAATGTCGCTAATATACATTTAAAAAATGCCAACGTACTCCCTCTCTGTCTCACTTTCTCTCTTCACTTAATAATCAAATATATTTTGTTTCCTGGTCATCTCTATCCCCCACACCCTTCTCCCAATCTTTGTTCCAGATCTCTCTCCACTACAACAGCCCCCCTCCAGCTGACTTCGTCCACTTCCACCTAACATTGAAAACTAATCAGGAATGCAACAAGAGCAGCCAGACCACAGACCTCAGACTCTCTACCAAAGTAACGTGAGTCTGTTTCTTTCCACATGGTTCTTGTGCTGATTAATGGTGCTGTAAACTTGGACAGAAGTGGGAAGATTACATCCACTATACATACACACACACACACACACACACACACAGTCCAGAGATACTCAGTATCCTAGGAATCTAATTAAACCTGTAATTCACACAAATCACTTCCATAATTATTAGGGATGCACCGATCGCTATTGGTATGATGTTGGCAATTTACATTGGCCATTGGCCGATTGCTATTAAAATGGCTGATATATAGGAACCAACTCATGCGTCACACGTGGAACACAGGAGAAGTTGACGCCTGCTGGTTAGTCCAGCTAACGTAGATGAAGAGCCGGTATTCATGTTTTATATAAACTGCATAATGTTTTATATTAATAATAGTATGTAGACCGAGCAAAGTAGATGTATCTCGCTAGCGACAGGCAGTTGTTCAGGGCATAACTTCGAGACATTCTTCTCTCCAGTTTGACTTCTGTTTATTATGATAAGAGGAACATCCAAACAGATAAATAGCCCACAGATACCAGTTTGCTTAGTGTTTGTTTGTGGTTTCCAGTTCTTCTCTCAATGCTGAAGATGTTACATTATATTGATTGATTACCTCATTGTCCATCGTTAAAGAAAACTGTGAGTAAAATACCTGCTTCCATGATGACCCCCCTCCTCAGGAAGACAACCATGAACATTAAAAGGGTCAGGGACCTGACCTCAAGACAACACTTTGGGAAACCTGTGACTGGACCCTGCCTACAGAACCACATGTCATGGATTGCATAAAAGCTGTTAACTTCTGCTGTTCAGAGAGAGACTCCGCTCAGGTGGAGAGCTTCCATGTCAGGGGCCTCTCAGGCCTGACATGTAAAATAAATACATTTATCCTCTGTGCATCAACACTGGGTTCTTCAGTAGGGCAATGTTAGCTCTACTGTGTTAATGAATGAACTATGTACACAGCAGTGCACGATAGCCAGCTCATGTGCTTACTGCTGAGGACAGCAGCAGCGGTCTCTTTGCTCTATGGCAAACAGCTAGAGTGGGCCACAGACCTGCTGACCAAGGAACTATGTACACAGTGAGGCAGCGAGAACAGATCGAATGCCATCAGCTGGGAACAGTGGCAGTGAGCTCCAGTCTACTAACAAGCTAGAACGGAGCCACAGTCCTGCTGTATACATATATGATATACACTCACCTAAAGGATTATTAGGAACACCATACTAATACTGTGTTTGACCCCCTTTCGCCTTCAGAACTGCCTTAATTCTACGTGGCATTGATTCAACAAGGTGCTGAAAGCATTCTTTAGAAATGTTGGCCCATATTGATAGGATAGCATCTTGCAGTTGATGGAGATTTGTGGGATGCACATCCAGGGCATGAAGCTCCCGTTCCACCACATCCCAAAGATGCTCTATTGGGTTGAGATCTGGTGACTGTGGGGGCCAGTTTAGTACAGTGAACTCATTGTCATGTTCAAGAAACCAATTTGAAATGATTTGACCTTTGTGACATGGTGCATTATCCTGTTGGAAGTAGCCATCAGAGGATGGGTACATGGTGGTCATAAAGGGATGGACATGGTCAGAAACAATGCTCAGGTAGGCCGTGGCATTTAAACGATGCCCAATTGGCACTAAGGGGCCTAAAGTGTGCCAAGAAAACATCCCCCACACCATTACACCACCACCACCAGCCTGCACAGTGGTAACAAGGCATGATGGATCCATGTTCTCATTCTGTTTATGCCAAATTCTGACTCTACCATCTGAATGTCTCAACAGAAATCGAGACTCATCAGACCAGGCAACATTTTTCCAGTCTTCAACTGTCCAATTTTGGTGAGCTTGTGCAAATTGTAGCCTCTTTTTCCTATTTGTAGTGGAGATGAGTGGTACCCGGTGGGGTCTTCTGCTGTTGTAGCCCATGGTTGTACGTGTTGTGGCTTCACAAATGCTTTGCTGCATACCTCGGTTGTAATGAGTGGTTATTTCAGTCAAAGTTGCTCTTCTATCAGCTTGAATCAGTCGGCCCATTCTCCTCTGACCTCTAGCATCAACAAGGCATTTTCGCCCACAGGACTGCCGCATACTGGATGTTTTTCCCTTTTCACACCATTCTTTGTAAACCCTAGAAATGGTTGTACGTGAAAATCCCAGTAACTGTGCAGATTGTGAAATACTCAGACCGGCCCGTCTGGCACCAACAACCATGCCACGCTCAAAATTGCTTAAATCACCTTTCTTTCCCATTCAGACATTCTGTTTGGAGTTCAGGAGATTGTCTTGACCAGGACCACACCCCTAAATGCATTGAAGCAACTGCCATGTGATTGGTTGGTTAGATAATTGCATTAATGAGAAATTGAACAGGTGTTCCTAATAATCCTTTAGGTGAGTGTATACATAGCTGGGTACAGGCCAGACGCATGTACCACTGCAACATAATGCAATAATGGACTAACTATATACAGGGTGGCCTCGTAAGGCAACGTACCTGGAGGCTGCATGACAGATCCTGGAAACACATCGACAGGGCAGTCAGCAAGTCCATGCAGCTCGCAAGGGTGCTCGACTGGAAGGCATAGTCTGGTGGAAGGGAAAAACATGGTTCAAATAGCTGCATCTAGGATGCGCTAACAGGGGCAGACTGGGAAGGGAAATCAGGAGCCAGAGACCGTGGGCTACTGGGGCTCACCAACCTGTAGAACCGGACAAATAAAAGCAGCAAAGTCCAAGCTGCAGCCGCAGAAGTGTCTGCCAAGGGGGCACCTTGAAAAAGGGCCCACGATGTGGCAACGCCTCGAGTTGAATAGACCACCAGGTGTCCAGGCACCAGGGTCCCGGTGGACTCATAGGTCATGGTAATAGTGTCCACAATCCAATGCAAGAGGCGCTGTTTCGAAAGCGCCTGGCCTTCACAGGGCAGAGCAGGTGAAGCCGAGTCTCCTGCTCCAAAGAGAAGGGAGGAGGATGAAAAGCCATCAATGCTATAGGCCGGTTGACATAGAAGTGTCAAGGAGGAACACAGGGTTAGGCCGTAGCGTGACCCAGGAACCATCTCCCGCAAAACAGACACACGATGGGTGTATGGACAGGGCGTGTAACTCGCTCATGTGTTTTGCAGAGGTGATTGCCAGCAGTCTTAAGTGACACTAGCTTCAGCTCAGCTGAGTTCAGTGGCTCAAATGGGGCTTGGAAAAGTTCGTCCAGCACTACATCAAGGCTCCATGTGGGCAGTGAAGGAGTCCGAGGAGCTACTGCGCAGCCAGGAAATGAGACACAGGGGGCTCGCCATCAATCCAGACATGACATGCAGAGATGGCCTCCAGATACACTTTGAGTGTGGACGGGGACTTACCTTGGTCCAACAGCTCCTGTAGAAATTGTAATATGACCCCAATGTGGCAATTTACAGGGTCTTGACTGCCATCTTGGCACCAGGTGCTAAGTGTCTGCTAGTGGTAGGAATACTGCGACCTCGTAGAGGGAGCTCTCGCCGACTGAATAGTGGCTACTACTGCATCTGACCGACCCCAGGCAATCAAATGTTCCCACTCAGGTGCCAGGCCCAGAGCTGGAGGAGGCCCAGATTGCGGTGTAAAAATGTGCCCTGCACCTGCTTTCACTGGGAGTTGCCAAGGCTCTCCGTTGAGGAGGGCGATCAGGTCTGCAAACCAGAATCTATACAACTACTATTCAACCTGGTTTTGGCAACGATTTATCCACATTGAAATGTACGTTGCTTTTTAGGTTGAATAGACGTCGTGAAAAGTATAGATAACAAAGGCAATACCCCTTCAAACAATGTCATTTTTCCCCAATCCCCAAACTTTAGTCATTTGTGTATTTTCAGTGACATGTACAGAAAATGCAAAAATGTACCCTTAAATAAAGAGAAAAATAAGTTAATTTAAGCAGTTTATTAGTGTGTTTGTATGTGTGTGTATTCGCCAACCAAAACAACTAGAAGGGAGCAGTAGATTTATTATGTAGCACAACAGCTTTTTAACACAGCTGAGTTGATGAATCAGAGGTGTATCAGGAGGGTTATCAGGTAATCCGCTAATTAGATGTGAGAAAGAACCTGTTCACCTTGTAGACAATCAGACAAGAACCTGCGTTTTACACTGTGTGGACAAAATATTTCTCAATTAAGACTTTATTTATTTTCATATAGGTTCTTGAAAATGTTGGTATTTAAATAGTTTAACTGCTATACAGTAAACATTTACAAACTATTTAAGTACATTCCTCTATAGGAGTTTGAAAAACGTGTTAATTTAAATAACAAAATACAATATGACATAAACATGTTGTTACAGCTTATTAATAGCACATGGTACCATTAAATAAAGTAATTTCAACCAACAATCTATTTGTTTGGGGTTTTCATTCTAGGTTCATCCAACAGATATTGGTTGCATTTTGCTTATTAAATTGATGTTGAACCAAAGTTCACAATTCAAGATTGATTCCATTTGCAAATCCAACACATTTTCAACAAGATTTCAACATTGGTTATTTAACATTGAATCAACATGTATAATTCAACATTGAATTAACATTTATTATTCAACATTGAATCAATGTTTATTAGTCTACATTGAATCAACATTGACAATTCGACGTCGATTCCATTTTCAAATCCAACCAATTTTCAATGTTAATTCAACATGGAAAAAAGACGTTGAAACAACATTGTTTCTAATGAATTTAGCCTGCTGGGAGTGCTTTAGAAGAATTTTTTTTTTTTTTAGGACTCCACAAAGTGGATATGCTAGAGAGAAGAACATCACAAAAATGTTAATATGAATACTTTACCACTTCTTGTTTAGCCTTCGTGCACTCCGCAGTTGGTGACCCTTTCTAAAATTCTGTTGACTCTTCTGGAGAAACAGGCTTGTGCGACATGACTTGCTTGCAGTCCAATGGCAAAAGTCAAATATATTTTACAATGTACCCTCCCTTTCCATAATTGCTTCTGAAAATGTTGCAAGTGCTTTTATTTTTTCAGGACTTTCAAATGTAGCAGCCACTGCTTTATTTTTTCAGCAGTACTGTAAATGTTTCACACGCTCGTTTATTTTTTCAGCAGTTGCACTTCAGGGCCACCGTACTGATTGACTCACTACAGCGCTGCTTATTATGCTACAGAGTGATTGGTCAAAAGTATCCAGCCAACCTGAAACATGTTAATTCTACATATATGTATGTAATTCCTCTCTCCAATTAAAATGACAGTAAGAGAGTTGTCTATCATAAATGTAGTGGAGGAAAAGTCAAAGTAGTCACACATAAAACATGTAAAGTACAAATAAGTCAAGTACAGATACTTGGAAAAAAAAGTACAGGAATGAAGTATTTGTACTTCGTTACTTTACACCCATCAGGCAGAAAAGGCATCAGGCAGAGGCCTTACCTGTGGTAGTAAAAGCACCATCTGGTTGGAGACACTTGAATGAAGCATTGAGTTTAAAGGTAATTGACTTGCGGAGTACAAAGCCCACAGGGACCCTAAACCATACTTGCCTGGTGGTGGCGGTGTGTGGTGTGTCTGTGGGGACAAGCCTAAGAGTCTGTGTTGCACGTGCACTTTAATATCTAGAGAAGAGATTATTTTAGTATAGTGTTGTAGGGCATGTATTCGTATTTTCTTTATAGTTTAGCGTAGGGATTTTATAGTATATGGCCCAGGCTATGAAAGGCATTTTAAACCGGTTTTAGTTATTATGTCCCTCTATGTAATGTATTGTTGTGATGATTGGTCTTTGTCTTTTATCAATCTGTTTCTTGTTTATAAACTTATATCCTTGTAAATTCCTGTTGGAATATTGATTGAGGCGGGTGATTACTTATGCATTCAAATTGTTTTCTGTTTTGTATTTATAATTAATTTTGAACAATTTGCAGATTATATTTTTCTCTTTGACATTATGGACATTTTCTGTGTTGATCAGTGACAAAATCTCCTGTTTAAATCCATTCTGATTTCATGTTGTAACACAATGAAATGCGGAAACGTCCAAGGGAGGTGAATACTTTTGAGAGCCACTATAGATGCAGCTCTACATGAAAGCAGTGGTGTCCAGAAGGGCTTGTCCATCTTGTTGATGATACCAGAGTATAATGACCTAATGGCGATGCCGCAGAGGGTACATTTCTTGGCAGAGCCATACAGGCAGCACCATCCACCATCCGCCACCCGGTTCCACACTATGCTGTCAGGGAACCATCGGGCAGCAAAGAGTCATTATTGTAGTTGTCGCACAGGCCACAGGTGTTTTTGAAGTAGAAAGATGGAGGCAACCTCCACCCACATGATATTTTGGAAAACAGTGCTCGCTCCTCACTGAAGGAACTGTGTGGTGAAGGCCATGATGCATTAGAGTGGGATGAGACTGAATAGTTGAACATTCGACTATACATTAATGATGGCAACTATCAACAAGTGAATCCAACATTTTAAAATTAAAAATAAATTAATGTATATATTGAATTTATATTAAAGCCTGTACTGTTGATTGGCTCTCTATGTTGATTGACGGGAGGATGGGGTTTGTTATTTCTTGTCTGTGGCAAGACAAAGTAAATGAAAACATGTGCAGTGCAATTAAACTACCTCAAATCTGTTATGTTAACCCACCTAAAACCAAACACTGGAACTCAAACTCACGGGTATATTTTGATTTGATTTAACGGCATAATATATATAATATACTATATGTTGTGTGGTTGAATAATGTGGGGAAAGTAGATCCGTTAGTTAAGTGGATCGTAAAAAATATCTAGATAGTTTAATACATTTTGTATTTCACTGTTATGACTGGAAAACATTGCCACAAGGACCCTAATATATAGGCATTTGCATCACAGCTCACATTGCTAAAATATTATTGAATGAAAATAAAATAATTTAGTAAAATTTGAAAAAGAAAAGCACTTTGGTCGATCAGGTACAGCTGTAATTGCAAAATATTCAATTCTTATGCACATATTCAATTCTTATGCCGTAATTTTCGGGAGATGCCCTGTGTGTATAAGCAATTGTTACTTTTTTGTTTAATTGTCACAATATGGGGAAAAAGTTCAGACTTATTGCAATAATAATAATAATAATAACTGTCACATTGTATTATTTCACATTTAATGTACGTCTCATTTTGAAAGGGTGGTGAATGGGGACAGAATGGGGTCTATTTGACAACAGCTGTGGAATTATCGATAGTTAAAATATTTGCCATGCATGTACATCCCTATAGTTTAAAGATACAGAAGCATACTCTTTAATCAACTGGTCTCATGCCAGGATGTGATCCCTAGGTCTCTCTTTTCTTCCTTGCACTGCACTCTCCTGCACTGAAAAAATACACAGAAGGGACATGGTGAAACTGCAGGTCAATAGCCTCAATGTTGCAGCTTACTTGTCTATCAGCAAAGGGGAGGATTGGTTGGATATGAGGAAGTGGGGGTTGGGAGATGGGAGGGACACATATGGTACAAACAGGTTGTGTCCTAGTCCACTCTGTGTCAGTCCTGTAGGGAGAGCAACATTTGTGACTCCTATCTCTCTCTTTCTGCTTCTCTCCTCTCGCTTTGGGCTTCCCTGGATCGTACCATGTGGAAGTTGTTGCTGCTCAGCTGTGTGCTGCTGTGCCAGGCAGATGAGAAACCGTAAGTATGCCTGCCGACTCGCTTCTCCTTCATTAGGGCACAGAAATTTTCAGTTTCTTGCTGATTATTTTTTCTGGCACATGTTTACATAAACTGAAAACCAATCCTTTACTAGTGGTACTGAAAACAAATGCCAAAAAGAGCAACAGTATACAGTATACAGTATTTATGGCCCATAATGGTTGGTGTTAGAGTTGGGTGATATTAAACATTACAAATGAAAGATAGGTGTGCAAACATCGGCTTGGGGGTGTGTGAGTTGTGCATATGCGCACCCGTGGTTTTCTGGGTATAAGCCTATATCTTTTATATGACTATTGTTTTTTAATGACAATACATTTTTTATATTTATTTATTTTTGTGTGGAGAGAAGTTTTTTTTCCCAATATGAAGCTGTGCTTCTTACCCTGAAGCTGTGATAGAAATAAAAACAATTTGTCGAGTGAGACATTGGTCAAGGTGTCCATTAGGTTGTTCACAGCTGTGGCGTCATCACATTTCCATAGCAATTGTCTCTGAACAAACCTCAATGCAAGAGTATCACCTTTGGACAGTTAAAAACCTACATGGGGCAACTTCTTGTTTTTATGGGTAAAGCTTTTTCTGTCAAATACACTAATTGAGATGTGAAATTACAGTTGGTCCATCAGCAAGTGCTGTGAGAATAAATTGTCATTCTAAGTTTGACAATACGCTTCCCCCCCCCGAGACACGAATAGTGCAAATGAAACAGATTATCATTGATGATAAGAAAATAAGAACATAAGAAAGTTTACAAATGAGAGGAGGCAATTCGACCCATCATGCTCGTTTGGTGTCCAAGTGATCCAAGGATCCTATCCAGTCTATTTTTAAATGTTCCCAAATTTTCAGCTTCAACCACATTGCTGGGGAGTTTGTTCCAGATTGTGACGCCTCTCTGTGTGAAGAAGTGTCTCCTGTTTTCTGTCTTGAATGCCTAGAAGCCCAATTTCCATTTGTGTACTCGGGTGTGTGTGTCCCTGCTGATCTGGAAAAACTCCTCTGGTTTGATGTGGTCGATGCCTTTCATGATTTTGAAGACTTGAATCAAATCCCCACATAGTCTCCTCTGTTCCAGGGTGAAAAGGTTCAGTTCCTCAGTCTCTCAGTAGGACATTCCCTTCAGACCTGGAATAAGTCTGGTTGATCTCCTCTGAACTGCCTTTAGAGCAGCGATATCTTTCTTGAAGTGTGGTGCCCAGAACTGTCCACAGTATCCAGATGAGCTCTAACTAGTGCATTGTACAGTCTGCACATCACTGCCCTTGTTCTCAATTCTACACTTTTGACAATATACCCTAACACTCTGTTTGCCTTTTTTATTGCTTCCCCACATTGTTTGAATGGAGAAAGTGAGGAGTCCACATAGACTCCTAGGTCTTTCTCATGCGTTACTTCATCTAGTTCTGTTCCTCCCATAGTGTAATTATAGTGGACATTTTTGTTACCTGCATGTATTACCTTGCACTTGTCCACATTGAATTTCATCTGCCAGGTCTCGGCCCACAACTAAATATTATCTAAGTCCCTTTGAATAACCTGTGCTGCCGAGATTGTATCTGCTGAGACACCTATTTTAGTATAATCTGCAAATTTGCCAAGTTTGCTAACTATCCCAGAGTCCAGATCATTAATATAGATTAGAAACAACAAAGGCCCTAGTATTGATCCCTGTGGAACTCCACTAACCTCACTCCAGTTAGAAGCGACTCCTCTAATCAACACCCTCTGTTTCCTATATATCAACCTGTTCATAATCCATTTACTTTACATTATTTATTTATTTCTAAGCAGACGTCCTTATCCAAGGCGACTTACAAAATATAGAGTGCAGTTCAAGGCATAAAACATATTACAAATTCCAATTTACATAATACAGTGCAATTCAAAGCATAATACATTACCCTGAATGTCTACAGCTTCCAATCTCAGGATCAGTCTTTGGTGTGCAACATTATCAACCATATTCTTGGAGATAGACGACATGGGTTTAGACGAGGCAGATCATGTTTTACTAATTTATTACAATTTGCATGTTCAAAAAATTGTAATAAATTAGTAAGACATGATCTGCCTCATCTAAACCCATGTCGTCTATCTCCAAGACTATGGTTTTCATTAAGATGCTCCTCTATTTTCTGTCTAATCATTTTTTCCATCATTTTACAGGTGATGCAGGTGAGACTGATTGGTCTGTAATTTCTTGGCTCAGTTTTGTCCCATTTCTTGTGGATTGGTATGACATTTGCTGTCTTCCAGTCAGTTGGCACATCCCCTGTTCTAAGTGTCATTTAGAATATTTGAGTTAGCGGCCTATAAATAATTTCCCTAATTTCTTTAAGTACTGTTGGAATATACCATCAGGCCCAGGTGATTTGTTTATTTTTAATTCTGCTAGTCCCTTTAGTACCTCCTCCTCATTTATCCTGATCTCTCTTAGGGTTTGACTGGACTGGTTGTTAACCTGTGGCAAGTTATGTTTTTTCTTTTGTAAAAACCTCTGTGAAATACTCGTTTATAACATTATCCACATCTTGTTCATTTTCCAAGATACTTCCATTTTTGCCCTTTATCTGTTTCACTTTTATTGACCTCTTGCTGTTGTAATATTGAAAATAGTTCCTTGCATTAGTGTTAGCTCCAAGAGCTATGTTTCTTTCTATGTTCCTCTTTGCTTTCCTGATCCCTTTCTTAAGATCTCTTTGCAGCTCAACATATTCTATGTATTTTGTTTTGTCACTTTCCCTTTTGTATGCGCTATACATTTTCTCTCTTGATTTTTTTTGCTTACTTCTATTAAACCATTTTGGCCAATGTTTTTTGGTACTCAATTTGCTAAGTTTAGGTACAAATTTATCCTGAGCCTCAAGTAGTATATTCTTAAAATATAACCATCCATTTTCAACTGAATCTGTATCCAATGTGCTCCAGTCTACCTCTTCTAAGTGCCACCTCATACCTTCAAGGTTTGCTTTCCTACAATTGTAGACCATTGTTTTAGACTTGGTCCTTGTTTGTTGAAGGAATGCCTCAAAGCTAACCATATTGTCATCACAATATCTGATCAATATGATAATATTGTCTATCGGCACAACCCTAGTTGGTGTCATATTACTGCCAAGGAGTGCATTTCTATTCTACGTGTCTTCATTGATAATATGAGAGAGTCATGTGAAAAACAGTAATGGTTATTTGAGATCAACTTTGAAAATTATTATTATTATCAATGACAATAATTATATTAAATTAGATAATTAAATGACAAATATAACTTAAAATAAGCAGATTGTTTTATACTTTTAAAGCCTTCTAGCAATTGTCTCTACCTCTAAGTTAAAGTCAGAAAAAGTACAAAAATAAAAAATAAAAAAATAAAATTGAAAAACAAACATACAGACCATTTTCCTTTGCCAAGTTTCCACTGCATTTATGGGCATGTATGGAAACTCATGGGGCTTAACTCTGTGTGTGTAATTGATTCAAAAGAAGGACATCTGACAGAGACCTGCAAGATAGGCTAGCTGGCCAGAAGAGCCTTTTCACCTGCTGTCTACTGGCCACAAGTTTATTACAATGTTAGTTTGAGTTATTAGTTCATGGCAGTGACTCATCTCTTCTGTGTCTGCTGTGTTTTTTCCCTTTAGGGTCTATATAGTGACCTTCCCTGGAGTGATCAGTGGAGGCTCCCAAGCCAAGCTCTGTAGCAGCCTCCTCCATGCCACCGAACCCCTGCACCTGTCTGTGTCTCTGATCTCTGAGCAGGAAAAGAGGACTCTGCTGGACACGACCACAGATGGAACATTCACAGGCTGTGTGGATTTTCAGGTGGGCACTGAAACTGGCCAGGCAACTGCTCCCATAATCCATCATTGGTCTGTCAGTGAGGCAGTGAGGGAGGTAGGGGATTGCAGGACTTTAGAGCTGTCTCCCTAGGAAACAAATCCCTGCAGAAACATTCCTTATTAACAGAGTACCTTTTATCCAGAGTGAATTACACAGGTACAGTTATACCAGTGGGTTGATACCAGCCCACTGTGGGAGAATCTTGATCTCTGACTGGACGTTAACCCTTCTGGTTACCAAGCCCTGATCATTAGGTTACAAACCTGCCCTTTAGCTTTACCACTGATCGTCGACTGGAAACTTCTCTGTTTATAAGACTATTGAAAATCCCACTCTCCCTACCACAGTGTGAGCGGAAGTTTTAATTTGGAAAGCCCAGTTGCAGAGTAAATATCTTCAAACATTCAACTGTACATACACCTATCAGCAATAACATTATGACCACCTGCCTAATATTGTGTAGGTCCCCCTTTTGCCACCAAAACAGCCCTTACCCGTCGAGTCATGGACTCCACTGTATAGGTTTTATTGTTAATTGAAATTATACAAATCTGTCATAGTCCTAGATATCTTTTGAGTCGGAAGCACTGTCCAAGGGGCAGTTTTTTGAATATTTTATTACCATAGGAACCTCATTGAAACACGTTTCTATTGAAGCTGCCTGAGAGGCCCCTGTGTGAGCTACTCAATCAGACCCTTTCCTGTTTCCTTTTTCCTGTTTCTTCCCTTGCAACAGTAGGAAGTGAAAGTGTGCCTTTGCAGGGTAGTGAGGAGAACATTGGCCAGCGTCCTCCCAAGCCCTGATCTGCTCCTTTCTCTCCCACAGGCACCTCTGGTGGAAGAGGATACCACAGAGAATATAGAAGTTGAAATCCGTGGGGACACGTTCTTCTACAAACAGCGCTCTCTTGTCATGTTCAAAAAGACAAAAAGGCTCATGCAAATCATCCAGACGGACAAACCCATCTACAAACCGGGACAGAAAGGTTCTCCCTCCGTCCTGTCCTCCCTCTTCCTCTTTCTCTGAAGACGTGCATTGTTTTTGTACCAGTAGCGACATCAATACACCTATTTTGATATCAAGGCGTATTTTGCAGTCAGAGGGAACGATGGGGTGAATTGAGCTCTTTAAAAATGCCAGCAACTATTTGAAAGAGGAGAGGGTAGCTCGGTAAACTGGCTGAATACCGAACCAAGTTATTTCATACTTGCCATACATAGTGAGCTGCTGGTGCAGAGCGGTTGACAAACTCCAGCACAGTGGGGGAAACAGCAAATTCCACATCAACCAGCTTATGAATGTTACATATAGCACTATATTTATATTCATATGTATTTATAGTTAACTTATTAACATCTGTATTATATTATTTTTATAAATACATGCAGGATTTAATTTTACTTATAAACAGCAGCTCACTGCAAAATGAAGCCCTATTTCAGTATTTTATACATCCTTATTATCTATCACATCAGTTGCAATCTCAGTAAAAAGCAAAACCTTACATAATTTATCATCATCTGTCTTTTCTTTTGTTCAGTCCATTTCCGGATTGTTTCCCTCAACAAAGGTTTTGCCCCAATCAAGGCCTTGGTAAGGGAAAAGATGCACAGTGGCCTCTTAGCACACAGCTTCACATTCACAGGGTTTAAGGGACTAGTGCACTGATATTACTGAGAACAGCTGAAACAATCAATGAAACCACAAGCCATATTTCACAGACAGGAGGATGCATTGCTCAACAGCAGCTGCACTTAAGTAAGCATTTTTAGAAGCTAATCAGAGTTGTAAAAGTCCAACAGTCAACAACTGATCCTCATCAGATTAGGTAAACAGGAAACCCACGGTCAGAGGGGTTCATTCCAGTTGGCGTCAATGCACTGCCAGGAATGTGAAGTAGGGGAAAGGAGGCTGATGTGGGTGGACAGCTAAACACATAAGAGTGATTTGCACAGTTAGATGAAACTCAGTGTGGGTCAGGGACAGGCATGGGTGGGAGACCTTTATCTTCTGTAGCTTGTGTCATGGAGCACAGGAGTGCAAATAAATGGTAAATAAATACAATACACAAACACATACTAAAAACTCTGGATAATAATAATAATAATAATAATAATAATAATAATAATAATAATAATAATAATAATAATAATAATATTTATTTAGACAGCCAAAGCCCAAAGAGAAATGATCCACAAACCTTGTGTTTTAGAGACAATCAATCAGCCTATATATTGTATGCAGTATATGAATACCACTGTGAACATTTCATCATAGTAGGGTTCAGACATTGTCGATAGGCGGCACCCTAGATAGATAACAATAAACTTGGCTATTTGTGAAGTATGTTGATTACCCAAAGTAAATACACACTAATGTGTTTGTATTTGTCTTTTTACAGTACAGCACTGTGGAGATCAGGGTAAGTGCATGTTGTCAAGCAATATGTGTGATTTACATCACCCCAAGCAACTGTTGTATCAGAGACATGGGGCCATCTGCATTATTATTATTATTATTATTATTATTATTATTATTATTATTATTTATTTATTTATTTATTAGCAGATGCCCTTATCTAGGGTGATTAAACATTCAGTATCTCTCAAGTCAGTTGGTTAGTAAAAAATATATATAACAAAATATTTGCATAAGATAAGGTTGTGTTCTTATGGTTGCTTGATTGATGATGGTACTGTGAAACTATAGGTACGTTTACAATGTCATTTCTGATCCGGATCAAATGCATCAGTTCCATTTAATCCTGCTTAGAAATGGCAGTGTAAGCACTCAGGGCTCGGATCAAATGTACCTCTCAGGGAGATGGTACAGATCAGGGGAGGCTCCTCAGAGGAGGAAGGGGAGGACCATATTCTTCAGTGACATTCATAAAAATTAAAATTAAACATTTTACAAAATACATTCACATCACAAAATACCAGATTACAACCAATCTTTTGCAACAAAGGTCTACAGTTCTCTCAACAGCGCCCTCTAGGGTAGAACAACAGACCCAGAGGAAGATAATATCCATTCTCCTCTGAACTGTATTTCCAGAATACTGTATTTCCTATGGAAGCTCATGGTTACTCCTCTATTCCATACAATTACACAATAAACATATGCCTCACGGAGGATGTCCTGTGAGGCTTCGAACAATCAGATCTATTACAGAATTAACTGACATATTTCCACCAAATCAAAGTATCCAGACTGAACAAGGAGGTGTGCATGCGTATTAGGAGTGTAGTGAGTCAGTGAAGTTGGATAGAGAGAGAGACTGACATTGAGATTGTGACATTTACATTCTAATTAGCTTTGATGATGATGAGCCAACCTGTTCACTGCTACTCTCTGATGAACCGACCTTATCCCATTCCCCACAATATTACTTATAAATAAATAATTTGTCTTAGACTTTCATCAAGCTTTGCCATCTGTGTGTCCGCGTCTAAACTGCAAGTCTCCCACTGGTAGAGATCCGGATCAAATCGGTAGCATTTGATCCTGGCAGTGTGGACGCTCGCCTGACTCAAGTTCCAGCATGCACTGGATCAGCGTTTGATTTAAAGCCAGGTGGCAGACAAACAACCTTCACATCAGTGAGAAGATGGCTTGTTATTTTTTGTTAAAATTATAACAATTGTATTTTTATTTAAAATGCCCCAGTTGCGAAAAGTAAATGGCTTATTGCAGTACAGATACTTTTTAAAAAGAGAAGATTTACTGATTACCTCTAGATCTTTTACATGAAAGTATACAAGTGTAAGGAAATTGCGCAAATCTGAAGGGACCCACGTGTATTTTTTTTTTTTCAACACTATTTTTATTTACGTGTCTCCGGCCAAAGAGCGGCTGATTCGGCGCCATTGTACAACAGGCAGCAGAATGGAAGTAACACACAGTTCTACCACGTTGTGCCAACATAAATTAGGTTTCTACAACGTTGTGGCAACAAGTACAGGCAATTGTTCACTTTCAAAGAAAGAAAATGGAACAAAGTGCAAAATGTGTCCACTACGGGACAATGTACTGTCTCCACTTCAAATCTAAAAAAAATAAACATCTGGAGGTAAGATTTTATTTTTTGAATGTGTGCAGCCTTAATAGGATTATAACAAACAAAATAAACTGTATACTTTGTAAGTATTTAACGTACTTACAATTTAGAGAAGATACCTGTTTAAGTTTTCAAGAAAATGCGTTTCACATACCACTGATTAGCAGAAAACAAATCATGTGCCTTCATTAAAATGACAGTGAATGAGATACACCTTTGACATTAACGTATTCTTGATATGTCTGATTTATGTCGGTTTGTAAAAATGTAAAGTGTATCAAAATGCAGTTTCACTTGTTTAAAAATGCATACATTACAAAATGCAAAGTACAATATGCAAGAAAATTAAACCGATGCAGATCTTAATTACCATTTTAATTGTCTGTACTGTGGATAAAAATAAACAATTTCAATAGTCATCCATATTAGAATGTGTAGCATTTTGTTTCACTTCTTGAATTCAGCTGCTTTTGTTTTTTTAATAAAGGGAAAAAAAGTATTCCGAAAGTAATCTAAAAGTAGTCTGATTACGTTACTGACTTAAAGTTATGTATTGGATTAGGTTAAAGATTATTTTCAAAACAAGGTAATCAGTATTCTGTAATGGAATACTTTTAAAAGTAACCCTCCCAACCCTGCATATAATACATTTTGGAATTGCACTAGTGTGCATGCAAAGTCCCCTGGGGCTGCTGACAAGTTGATCCTGATCAAATGGCAGTGAAGATGCGACCTCACTGATCCTGATCAAATGTGCCAATGCATTTGATCGGGATCAGTGTAAAATCGCCTTTTAAGTTTGACTAATAATAAATAAAAACATTAGCACTGAGACCTGACTGAACACTTGCCTTTCTCAGTGACTGAACTCTCCTCCTGTCACATCGTCTGCAGAGCGCAGAACACAACACACCCGTAGATCTCTCTCCTTATGTGCAGTGTAGAGTTGTGTGAGTGTGGGGTCTACATACACAGTTGGACTAATGTGCCACGAGATGAAACGATACAGTTCTCAATATACTCCTTAATAGTTAACCAACTGTTAAACAGCTAGATCTTCTGTCTATACCTCTCTGACTACAATCCTCTCCCCAGGATCCAGATAGCAATCGTATTGCTCAGTGGCTAAACCAGACATCTAATAGGAGCATTCTGGAACTGTCACACCAGTTGAATTCAGAAGCCAAAGTGGGTGAATACTTTCTGACTGTCTGGAATAGCGACGGATGGAGAGATAACATTCAGTTCACTGTCAAGGAGTATGGTGAGTCTCTCTGGGGGAGATTCAGCTCTCCTCTCCTCAAAGCCCATTGACATTTAAATCTGTGCTCATAAGATCTACCATATTTTTAGCATTCATTTGTTCATCAAATTCAGGAAGATTTTGTTTGTTTGAACCATTTCAGTTGCTTATATTTGTGTGAACTCTGCAGTCTCCAAACCAAAATAGGAGAAGACTTTAGGTGCATATTAGGACAAAGAGTGTATCACTAATCCACACACAACTGATGATTTGAAAGAGGCAACAGAGCAAGAGGTGTGTTCAGTCTCCACAGATGGTTTGCCATTTGTACTACAGTATTTCAATATTGAATTTGGAAACAATATTTCACAGTGAGATGGATGTATATAATATATTTTGATTTGAGAACCATATTTCACAAGTATACTGATACTTCTAGTAAATAAATAAAGCATGAACTGACTGAGAAAGTGAAATGGTTTGATGACTAAAAACATCACCCTCAATGATCCAGGGTGCTGAGGGTCTGATCTGCAGCTGTTCTAACAATGTCATTTCCCCCTCTGCTTCCTGCCCACAGTCCTGCCCAAATTTGAGGTCACTGTAACAGGACCCTCACTGGTCACTGTCCTGGACACTGAAGTAAAAGTTCAAGGGTGTGCCAAGTGAGTCTAAATCGTCGACTGTTTCATCTGAATAACAATAAAATAATGTAATTGTAGATTCTATACATATATAGACATGCCCACGCGCAAGACATCATTTCTAAGTCAGGTCTCAGGTGCGGACTCATCACAAAGTGGCCAGCCAATCCAAGGCACAGCGGGTGCAGTAGTTTCAATATGTCAGCTGAAGCACAAATGCTGGCACATGTTGATGGTGGTAAATTGCTGCAGTACCAGGTGGTCATTAAAAACTGATTGGTAACTCAAAATAGTAGTATGAAGTTAATAGAATCTGGTTTATTGTTCATGACTGCAGAGCATAGAGATAATACACACAATGCATCAAAACATGGATGGACAAGTGAACAACCTTAGGTCTTAGGTCCAATTAGCATACATCTCAACTGAGGGAACTACTTTCAAGGCTGTATTGTTGACCTCCAATGCAAATAATGCCATAACAATTCTCAAACTTTGCCATTAGGAAAATAATAATACACACACACATATACAGTTAGGTCCATATATATTTGGACAGTGACACAATTGTCTTCTTTTTGGCTCTGCATGGCACCACAATGGATTTGAAAGGAAACAATTAAGATGTGCTTTAAGTGTAGACTTTCATCTTTAATTTGAGGTTAGTTACATCCAAATTGGGTGAACGGTGTATGAATTACACCCATTTTTATATGTGGTCCCCCCAATTTTAGGGGCTCAAAAGTATTTAGACAAACTAACCTAATCATAAATTAAATTGTAAGTTTCAATAATTTGTTGCAAATCCAATGACTGCCTGAAGTCTGGAACCCATAGACATCACCAGATGCTGGGTTTCATCCCTTGTGATGCTCTGCCAGGCCTGTACTGCAGCAGTCTATAGTACCTGCTTGTTCTTGGGGTTCAAAGCAAGTTGTTGAAGAAAAGGCAGTAATTTTAATTTTAATATATATATACAGTACTGTGCAAATGTTTAGGCAGGTGTGAAAAAATGCTGTCAAGTAAGAATGCTTTCAAAAATAGATATGATCATAGATTATATTTATCAATTAACAAAATGCAACAGTGAGTGAACAGAAGAAAAATCTACATTAAACCAATATTTGGTGTGACCACTCTTGAACAGCATCAATTCTTCTAGATACACTTGCACACAGTTTTTGAAGGAAGTCATCAGGTAGGTTGCACCAAAAATCTTGGAGAACTAACTACAGTTCTTCTGTGGATTTAGGCAGCCTCAGTTGCTTCTCTTTCTTCATGTAATCCCAGACAGACTTGATGATGTTGAGATCAGGGCTCTGTGGGGGCCATACCATCACTTCCAGGACTCCTTGTTTTTCTTTATGCTGAAGATAGTTCTTAATGACTGTCACTGTATGTTTGGGGTCATTGTCATGCTGCAGAATAAATTTGGGGCCAATCAGATGCCTCCCTGAAAGTATCGCATGATGGATATGAATCTGCCTGTACTTCTCAGCATTGAGGAGACCATTATCCATCTATCCATCCATCCATTTTCTACACCGCTTGTCCTGATGAGGGTCGCGGTGACAGCATACTAAGCAGGGCAGACCAGACTTCCCATTCCCCAGTGAAAGATTTCAGCTCCTCCTGGAGGATTCCCAACTGGTAGATATAATCCCTCCAGCATGCTCTGGGTCGGCCTCGGGGTCTCCGCCCAGTGGGGCGTGCCTGGTAGAGTTGTACAGGCAGCCTCCAGGGGGGCATCCTTACCAGATGCCCGAACCACCTCAACTGGCTCCTCTGGATCTGGAGAAGTAGCGACTCTACTCCGGATTACTGAGCTCCTCACCCTATCCCAAAGGGTGAGTCCAGCAACCCTGCGGAGAAACCTCTTTTCCGTTGCTTGTGCACGTGATCTTGTCCTTTCAGTCATTACCCAACGTTCATGACCATAGGTGAGAATGGGGAGGTAAACCATGAGCCTTGTCCAAGGATTCAGCTCCCGCTTCACCACCACGGACCGATACAGCGCCCACAATACTACAGACACTGCAGCGATCCGCCTCTCAATATCACGCTCCCCCTTTCCATCACTTGTGAACAAAACCCAGAGGTACTTAAACTCCACAAAGGACAGCTGCTCCACCCTACCCTGGAGTGGGCAATCCACTCTTTTCTGAGAGAGAACCATAGCCACAGACTTGGAGTTGCTGATTCTCATCCCAACCGCTTCACACTTGGCAGCAAACCGCTTGAGTGCATGTAGGAGATCACAGTCAGATTGGGCAAGAAGCACAACATCATCTGCAAACAGCAGCGATGCCACCTCCAAGCCCCCAAACTGGATACTCTCTCTACCTTGGCTGTGCCTTGATATCCTGTCCATGAAAATCACAAACAGTGGGTGAGTGAGTCCAGCACCCACCATGAACGTTTTCGACTTAACGCCGAGAATACGGATGCAGCTCTCGCTTTGGGAATAAAAGGACCAGGTGGAACGCATACGCGGCCCCATACTCCCACAACACCTCCCACAAGACATCCCAGGGAACACGGTCATATGCCTTCTCCAAGTCTACAAAACACATGTAGACTGGATTAGCATACTCCCATGCCCCCTTAAATATCTGTGAAAGAACAAAGAGCAGGTCCGTTGCTCCACGGCCCAGACGGAATCCACATTGTTCCTGCTGAATCCAAGGTTCAACTATAGGATGAAGTCTCCTCTCCAGCACTCTGGCATAGGGTTTACCAGGGAGGCTGAGGAATGTGATCCCTCTATAGTTGGAACACACCCTCTGGTCCCCTTTCTTAAAGATGGGGACCACCACCCCAGTTTGCCAATCCAAAGAAACTGTACCTGCCTTCCACACAACATTGAAGAGGTACGTTAGCCACGCCACCCCAAAACTGTCCTGCTCTTTCAACATCTCTGGACGAATCTCGTCTACCCCTGCAGCTTTACCGCCGTGGAGGCCCTCGACCGCCACAGCAACCTCAGCTACAGTGATAGACCCAATCTCACTGGAGCTATCCAGCACTGCCTCCTGCAAGGAGGGCGTGTCCATTGGGTTGAGGAGTTAATTCAAAGTTTTCCTTCCACCTCTCAACAATCTCCCCAGTAGTGGACAGTGTTTCCCCACCCTTGCTGAGAACAGCTTGGGTGCCGTCCTGCTTGCCAGAACAACTTTGAAGCCATCTGATAGTCATTCTCCATGGCCTCTCCAAACTCCTCCCATACCCAGGTTTTCGCTTTGGTGACCTCTACTGCTGCAGCTCTCTTGGCCAGCCGGTACCTCTCAATCGACTCCGGAGACGTATATGCGAGCATCGCTCGGAAGGCCTCCTTCTTCGACTTGACAGCTTCCCTCACCACTGGTGTCCACCTGTGGGTCCCATGGTTGCCACCTTGACAGGCACCAACCACCTTCATGTCACAGTTTGTTGAGGCCGCCTCCACAATCGAGGTCTTGAACAAGGTCCATTCAGACTCAATGTCCTTGACCTCACTCAAATCTTTCCTCACGTTATCATCAGCCAGACGTTCCTAGCAGACCCTCACTGCTCGTTTGTGTCTCCCATGTCTATCCAGCCAGTGTCCCGTCCGTCGGATCCAACTCGCCACCAAGTGGTGATCATTTGACAGCTCTGCCCCTCTCTTCACCCAAGTGTCCAAAACATATGGCCTTAGGTCTGATGATACAGTGAGGGAAAAAAGTATTTGATCCCCTGCTGATTTTGTACGTTTGCCCACTGACAAAGAAAAGTGTATTTTAACAGTGAGAGACAGAATAACAACAAGAAAATCCAGAAAAAAACGCATTTCAAAAAAGTTATAAATTGATTTGCATGTTAATGAGGAAAATAAGTATTTGACCCCTTCGTCTTAGTACTTAGGCAAAACCTTGTTGGCAATCACAGAGGTCAGACATTTCTTCTAGTTGGCCACCAGGTTTGCACACATCTCAGGAGGGATTTTGCTCCACTCCTCTTTGCAGATCCTCTCCAAGTCATTAAGGTTTCGAGGCTGACGTTTGGCAACTCGAACCTTCAGCTCCCTCCTCAGATTTTCTATGGGATTAAGGTCTGGAGACTGGCTAAGCCACTCCAGGACCTTAATGTGCTTCTTCTTGAGCCACTCCTTTGTTGCCTTGGCTGTGTGTTTTGGGTCATTGTCATGCTGGAATACCCATCCATGACCCATTTTCAATGCCCTGGCTGAGGGAAGGAGGTTCTCACCCAAGATTTGACGGTACATGGCCTCGTCCATCGTCCCTTTGATGCGGTGCAGTTGTCCTGTCTCCTTAGCAGAAAAACACCCCCAAAGCATAATGTTTCCAACTCCATGTTTGATGGTGGGGATGGTGTTCTTGGGGTCATTCCTCCTCCTCCAAACACAGCGAGTTAAGTTGATGCCAAAGAGCTTGATTTTGGTCTCATCTGAGCACAACACTTTCACCCAGTTCTCCTCTGAATCATTCAGATTGGCAAACTTCAGACGGGCCTGTACAACAGAGACTACAGAGTCAGTAGGTTGCACCCTATCGAGCACCATACCCACCTTCTTCAAGAAGGCCGAATACTCTGAACTGCTGTTCGATGCATACGCACAGACAACAGTCAAAGTTTTCCTCTCTGAGACACAAAGCCTCATCGAGGCGACCCTCTCGTCTACAGGGACAAACTCCAACTGTGTGTCACCCAGCCTGGGACTTGTGAGTATCCCCACACCTGCCTGGGGCCCCTCACAGAGGTCCACTCCGGAGTAGGAGAGAGACCACCCCCGATTGAGAAGTTTGGTTCCATCTACGGTCCTCAACGTTGCCCGTTTCTTCAAAAGATCTGGAAACCCATGTCTGCCTTGAATTTTCTGCCTGGGAGAGACCTTGCTGATGCAGTATAACTACCTTGTGTCTTGTTGCTGTGCTCAGTCTTGCCATGGTGTATGACTTTTGACAGTAAACTGACTTCAGCAACCTCACCTTGTTAGTTTGGCTGTTCCTTAGCCAGTTTTATTCCTCTGACACAGCTGTTTCAGTTTCAGTTAATGATCGTGTTATATAAAAAATATTGACAGTTACTCGTCAAACATTCCAATGTCTCCGGCTATGTAACAGTACATATCTGCAAATTCTGGCTCGAATTAAGCCCTTGTATATTCATAAAACACACACACTATATATAGATGTGTATACACAATATAACATTTAATTAAATATTGTTCTACATTTCCAGCTGTAACTGCATTCAAGTTTAGAACACTGAAAAAGTATCAACCAGGGATTGATGTTCCCCTGGACCCAAGTCTACAATGTTTATTGTATTTGTATTGATATCAAACAGCCATGACAGCAATCAAACTCTGAAAGTGGATGAAGTGTATTTAAATGTGTGCAAATTAGCACAAAAATGACCTGACTAGTAGCTTTGACTGACCAATCCTCTGTTTATTCATTGTTTTTTATATTTAAAAAAAGCAAGTTCTGTTTTGCAGAAAGATATTGTACTATTTCAGGCTTATTGCTAATGGTATTTCAGCACTGACAAAAACAACAAATCATAGGAGAGGCGATTCTGCTTTAGTGCAATGACCATTTCTGAACAGACTGCCCTTTTAGCGGAGCACTTGCAGTACTGTCCCTCTACAGTCTCACTACTGCTTCTCCCCGGCTGGAACTAGGGCACCCCTATAGATTTCCTTGCACCCCGTGACCGGCTCCCCCAATCATGGCACCCCCTGTTTCCACTCTGGGTTTACCCTCAATTTCAGAAACAACAACAATAAATCCCCTTAATAACACAAATCCAACAACAAACTGCCCTACCCCTAGACACAGAACTGACAATCACAAAACACACTACAGTCCCTCCACAAACAGTCCCAGATTGCTACAATATTGTAATGTAGCGGTGAAAAGAAGCAACCCACCACTCACTTCTTTGCAAAATGGGTTTATTAAATTCACTGACCTCCTGACCTCTAAACCTGCCGATAATGTATGGTGTAGGTCCTCACAAGGGGGTGCCAACTCTCTAAACCAGAACCCCTGTACCTGCCCTTATAAACCCCAAGCATTGTGTGACTACCATGCAAGTCCAACCTCCCTACTCACCAATCCCCACGTGTTCACCCACAACAACCAATAAAGCAAATTCATCCCACAATTACACGTAAGGTGCCCTAGCGCTCCTGTTGCTTACGGCATACTGCTACACCAATATGCAAGAGAAACTAGTCCCCAACAGGATTATTCACGTATGGTTTAGAATATAAGAACATAAGAAAGTTTACAAACAACAGGAGGCCATTCGACCCATCGTGCTTGTTTGGTGTCCATTAATAACTGAGTGATCCAAGGATCCTATTCAGTCTTTTTTTTAAATGTTCCCAAACTTTCAGCTTCTACCACATTGCTGGGGAGTTTGTTCCAGATTGTGATGACTCTTTGTGTGAAGAAGTGTCTCCTGCTTTCTCTTTTGAATGCCTTGAAGCCCAATTTCCATTTGTGTCCCTGGGTGCGTGTGTCCCTGCTGATCTGGAAAAGCTCCTCTGGTTTGATATGGTCGATGCCTTTCATGATTTTGAAGACTTGGATCAAGTCCCCACGTAGTCTCCTCTGTTCCAGGGTGAAAAGGTTCAGTTCAAGAGCAGCGATATCCTTCTTGAAGTGTGGTGCCCAGAACTGCACACAGTATTCCAGATGAGCTCTAACTACCGCATTGTACAGTCTTAACATTACTTCCCTTGTTTTAAATTCTACACTTTTGACAATATACCCTAACATTTTGTTTGCCTTTTTTATTGCTTCCCCACATTGCTTGGATGGAGAAAGTGAGGAGTCCACATAGACTCCTAGGTCTTTCTCATGCGATACTTCATCTAGTTCTGTTCCTCCCATAGTGTAATTATAGTGGACATTTTTGTTACCTGCATGTATTACCTTGCACTTGTCCACATTTAATTTCATCTGCCAGGTGTCGGCCCACAACTGAATATTATCTAAGTCCCTTTGAATAACCTGTGCTGCCGAGTTTGTATCTGCTGAGCCACCTATTTTACTATCATCTGCAAATTTGCCAAGTTTGCTAACTATCCCAGAGTCCAGATCATTAATATAGATTAGAAAAAGCAAAGGCCCTAATACTGATCCCTGTGGAACTCCACTAACAACCTCACTCCAGTTAGAAGCAACTCCTCTAATCGACACCCTCTGTTTCCTATACATCAACCAGTTCATAATCCTATAATACGGCATATAGCACTAGATGGGGGGTACCCCCTGGCACGCTTCAATATATCACTTACACCGCATTTCAAACATCTGCAGACATTTATTAATTTTCACCAAAATGTTGCCACTGAGCAAACACAAATTAAAATGATCTGCCAAAAAACTCAGTAATTCACAACATCCTATACAGGGTTTGTATTTGACAATGCTGTGTGGATTGAAGTTAAAGTTTATGATCCTAAGTGTTTCTGGCTGACGGCTTTGTTCAAATGGACTTGTATTCAAAAGGGAACTGTTGCAGTCAATACTGTAAATAGTTCTAAGCCTCCCACTCCATGTTCCTGCAGAAGCTCTTGTCTGGCAAATAGTGATGTGGCCAGGTGGAGCCAAATGACAAACGTCAAATGTCATAGTCAGTAGTTAACCATTGATTCAGTTGTGTGTCGCTCTAAGGTCTCGCAGCAACAGGAACCAATGGGCAACATTCTGGATTCACACTCGAGACCCACAGTAGGGCCCATTATACATCCAGGTTTGGCATGTGTGGAACTACATTCATGTGTCATTGTCTTGCAGGTACACGTATGGGAAGTCGGTGTCAGGAAGAGCACAGCTTGAATTATGCACCGGATATTTGTCCAGTAAAAGCTGTATGAAATCTTTGTCAGCGGAAGTAAGTGTCTTAGAATGACCCAGCACCAACATCCAACAATTTGTAAGAGCTGAACTTAGTTTCTTAATTGTGTGTAATGCCCACTTACTTACTGCAGATAGTCATTGACCATGGTGCTAATTAATTCCAACACAGCCGTTTTTGTACTTTTATACCGCTAGAAGCATCTTTTTTGCTTATGTTTGTTTCCTTGTTTGGCACTATGAATGTTCTCTTGGGAGATTCTTCTGGAACCGGTCCTGGCTGACAATGTTGGTGTGTGTGCTGTTGCTCTCCTAGGTGGACAAGACTGGCTGTGTTTCTCACACGTTCAACATCACATCTTTCAAGGATACATATATTTCTGAGTTTGAAGTCAATGTCGATTTTCAAGAAGATGAAACAGGTAACCTACTTTTAAGAGTCATACATATAATGTTTAGCCAGGTAATTTCAGAGACAGATGTTATCAGGGTCAGAGGAAAAGGGCCCATGTTGCTAGGAACAGTAATTCTTAATTTAAATTGTTGAGAAACCTGACCAAAGTCTGACAAATAGCATAGACAGTCACCACCTTCATAACAGATTAATGTTGTGAGATCCACTCTATACTCTATTACCACACATTGATGAGCAAGAGCTGCAAATCTAGTGATAGATGACTTTCCATACCTCAGTGTAGTTTTTAAGAGGAAACAAGAGAGAGGGCAGGACAGAGAGAGGTCACCTTCCAATCCAGTTAATCCTAGATGTATTTTAAATAAGTTATTTATGACATCTTCAGCAAATATAAGTAAATCTCAACTCTTAGCTTAGCGATACATGTGTTATGGTGTTCTATGATGTAGAGGTCTTTTTGCCACAAAAATCCATCAAGCACTGTCATTACATTTGCTGTCCAGATGAACACAACATTGATCACTGTGCCATTTTAACAGAAAATAACCTCCACACAACACAGCACCGCTAGTGCAATACATTTCCCAAAGGGGGAGGTTTATCCTGTTAATTATGCTAATGTTGTAATTAAAGCTGAAACGTTAACCATTTTCCATCCATTTTCTACAAAGTCAACACTTGTCTTTGCATTGATGTAGCAGTGTCCAATTGTATTACAAGGTAACCAGCAAGTTCACACGGACAGAATCAACACAGGTTCTTCCTTCCCACGACAGTAATTAGACACTTAGTTATTAATGGACACCAAACGAGAATGATGGGTCGAATGGCCTCCTCTCATTTGTATACTTTCTTATGTTCTTATATTCTTATGTACTTGAATTCAATCTCTATTATGAATTTCCAGGTGTATTGATGAGCAAAACGACTTCCTTACCTTACACCAGAATAATGGGAAAAGTCAGTTTTGTGGACACACCCAAGTTCTATCAGAGGGGAATTGTGTTTGAAGGCAAGGTGAGTGATTTTCTTGCTGGGGTAAATAAATTAATATTCTTTAAAAAAATTCTCTTGTGTCTTTCACATCATAGAATCCCAAGGCTTTGTAGGTTTAATACCATCAGCACACATCTAATAGTTTTAACAAGGTACAGTATGTGATACATACATAAATGGTAAAATAGTACAAAATGTACTGAAATACAGGATCAAATATAGATTAATTGAAATCACCTACTCCAACCTACATTTCAAAGCTGGCTTTAAGCAATGTTCCTGTTCATGACACAGTGAACTGCAATCTTCCAGGCATTACAAACTCGAGGAAACAGTCAAAATACAAATGCAGAAGGGAAATAAAACCACATGTTAGAAAGTGTCAGTAATAAATGACCTGGCACTTGCAATCACTTTACCCTTATTTTTGTCCAGGTGAAGGCAGTGGGGGCAGATTCTTTGCCCTTAGTGAATGAGACTATCTGTTTCACTATAAATTGGAACAATAAATATCTGTTGAATGCTACAACTGACAGCAAAGGAATCGCGCACTTCTCTCTCAACTCTTCAGACTGGACCTCAGAGTACATCTTCATCAGGGTGAGTACATTTAAAGTCAGACTGGATAGGATCCTTGGATCACTTAGTTATTAATGGACACCAAACGAGCACGATGGGGCGAATGGCCTCCTCTCATTTGTAAACTTTCTTATGTTCTTATAATGGGGTATGGCATGCCAAATTTTCATTTAGAGATCAAAATGCATTTCAAGATATCTTCAAATATTTAGAGATATCTCTAAATCATTTAAATATATCTTTAAATCATTTAGATTTATTTGCAAACCATTTAGATATATCTAAATAAGATGATTTTTAAATATCAGATATCTTTAAATTACATCTCTAAATTATTATTTGGCTTGCCATAAAAGGGGATCGATCCATACTGTTGTATGCGTATATAAATGTACATAAAGACATCTTGTGGAAGTCAAAGATACACATATTTAATTGGAAACAAATGCATTTGATAGTTTTAAGTTATTGTAACGAAACAGTCACAGTAGTTTAGTATTTGAAATGTTGAATGCCTCTTTCTGTGTATCTAGATATTTGTTTGTTTGTTGTATAAAAACTATAAAAAGGGCTACTGAAACCAGGTTATGTATGTGTTTTACACACATCCTCACAAACTCTTAAGATCAGCTGGTGGTCACAATTTCCTTGCAACGACAGTGTGAGGAAAATACAGGTCAACCTTATCTTTATTTCAGATTACAACCTGAAGTGGAGGACTGACCAAAATTATATAGTAATCGATTAATCTTGTTTTTTTCATCAAATTCAAATAGTGTATTTACAAAATCATCCAGCATACCAATTTTGTCATATATCAGTGATGGAAAGAGACCTATAACCACTCCAGGGCCAGGAATCGGCAGGACTGACCTTATACAGAAAGGTAGACCTGGCAGAGTCACAATGTCTCATGGTGTGTCGCTCCTGACGAGGCACCGAGTCATGTGTCACAGAGCCATCCAATCCTCATAGCAGCAGCAGGTCTCTCAGTGCTCCTCTACCCTAAAGGACACAAATCAACAGAATAGTCCCAGTTTAGGTTAATCCACCCAAAGATGTCAAGTCTTAAAATGATATAGTTACTACCATGAACACTGTTGTAACAGTAATAACATGAAGCAAATAAGGGATGGGTAAGATATCAAGGGGTCCTTTCACTCTCATCACTCTGTTCTGCTCTCTGCAGGCCAGCTTCAAGGAGAATAAGTCGTCAAGATGGGGTATCTATAATACTCCCTATTATGAAGGTAATACCCACTGGGTCTCCATGTCAAAAGCCAGTTACCTCTCCATCGAGGGCACTGACAAGGTCCTGACCTGTGGTGTGGAAGCATTAATCAACATCAACTATGCTTTGTTTGAGGTGGACCTACAGACTGACAAGAGATATTTTGATCTGTTTGTCCTGGTGAGTTCCTTGTGTGGAAAATAAACCCTGAGAAAACAAATACTTGGCAGAGTTGATAGATACACACTCAAAGACACACAGATATACAGTCATTGTATTCTCAAGCTATAATTACTGAGCAATCCACAGGGAGAAAAAGTGTCAGAAAAAACAATCATATCAGGATAGGGAGAGAGAACCAAATAATAATACTTACAGATTGACCACAGAATTCAATCTTTCTAAAAGTAGCACTCTGCAGCTCAGCTGCAGCTTCATGCTTCACCAGGTGCTCTGTGACTGAACCCGCGCGCAATGATGCTGTACAGTATTGTTACGCATTCCTCTTCTGCAGAGACGCTACTGAATATACGCCCCAAACCACATATCGTTTGAAAGACGAGTTTATTATGGGGGGCCAAACCGGCTATAATAAATGCATACTATATTGGTTTGCGTGTGTATTATATCAGTTTGCGTGCATACTATAATGGCTTATTTGTGTACTATATCAGTTTGTGTGTGTACTGTATTGGTTTGCGTGCATACTATATTGGCTTGTGTATGTACCATATTGGTTGTTCACGTGACTTAACTGGGTGGGGCAGGACTAGGGACGAAGGGAAATCAAGGAAGCAGCAGTCTGTGCTTTGTCCTCAAGCAACACATTACTGAATGTCATCTGAGCAAGACATTACAGATTCATTTTAAGTATGAAGTCCCTGTGATATTTGTGTACTTCAGTAATAATAAATAAAATGATCTGTTATTGCACCCGCAATGATGAGTTGGATCTACTGCTTGGAAAACCCCCCCAAGTGTTACAATACTAATCTACACTTCAGATGTCTCTCATATCTAAATTACAAATTTGATTTGCATACTGCCCATTACTTAAATAGTTGTTGGATATAACTAAGTGTAATATATTTTGAAAATATACGATTACATTGATATATTTGTTTTTCTTCTAAAAGAGTGCTATCCCCCATTTGTCAGCATGCCTGTGGACCACTCTGAGTTATTGTTTCTTTAACCACCATCTTTACAGTGTAGTGCAATATAATTGAAACTTAAACAAAAATGTTTCAAAAAACATCTGCTGTTTGGATTTTTTTGCAAAATGCTGAGTTGGTGAAAGTAAATAGGTTGAAGGAAAGGTGATTTAGTCTAGGACTAGCAGGTATTCTGTTAAGTGAGTTATGCCAGGGGGGTGCCAGTTAGGTGGGATTGGGGGCAGGTAAACAAAAAGGTACTTAAAGCTGCTGTTGAGACCAAGAAGTAAACAGAAGGATTTACAAGTTGCCATAGACAGACACAGGACAGTACAGATGAGTGGCAGCCATCTTGTTTGTTCGCAGTTTCAGACAGTCCTAGCATTCATGATTTTGTTTTAACTTTGCCTTAATTGAAGTCAATTCAGTACAGCTGTTGAGTTGGTGAAAATAAATAGGTTGAAGGAAAGGTGATTTAGTATAGGAATAACAGGTATTCTGTGAGTTGTGAGTGAGTTGTGCCATGTGGAGCCAGTTAGGTGTGAATTGGGGCAGGTAGACAAAAACATACAAAAAGCTGCTGTTGAGAAAGAGCTGCGCTGTTTCTCGATGACAAAAAAGTTATGCAATTGACCAGGGGACAGAAACCAATAGACAAAATAATAATACAAAAAATTGCAACATTCTGAAGCATGTGGACACTGTAGTGTCAGGTTTGCAGAATGATTGCCTTCCTGGATTAACTAATACGAGAAGATTTCATTTGTGAACGTTGTCGGCATGTTGAAGTCCTAGGGATCAAGGTCCATGATCTTGAGGCTCAGCTTGTGATCTGTGCTGTATTAGTGATCTGGAAGAACTAGTCAATCAGCCCATGAGAGAGATGGTGTGCATACCAAAACCTAAGAGAGTTGAGACCTTTGAGCAGGAAAGTGTAGAGAACTGCTGGTTTACAGTAGGTTGTAACCACAGAAAAGGCGAGCACCCCTTGAGTGACATCCCAAGAGCTAGAAATGCCCAACAGGTTCCAACTGCTGGACAGTGACAGCTCAGAGGGTGATGGGGGGGGCAGTTGAGCACCAGAGCACCATGGTGCCCACTCCCCCACAGAAGAGGGAAGTAGTTAAAGTAGGAGAGTCAATTCTTAGAGGTGTAGATCACACAGTGTGTTCTAGTGACAAGGAGACCCGCATGGTATCTTGCCTGCCTGGTGCTCAGGTTGCAGATCTCCCTAAACTACTAGACGGGCTACTGGCCAAAGCCGGGGGGAATCCACTGGTCATGGTCCACATTGGAACCAATGACATAGGAAAAGATAGGACAGAGGTTCTGCAAGACAAATTAGGAACAAAACTAAAGAGCAGAACCTCCACAGTAGTTTTCTCTGAAATACTTCCGGTATCACGTACATGGCCAGGGAGACCAGCAGAGATTAGAAAGTTCAACACGTGTTTGAAATCCTGGTGTAGGGAAGAGGGCTTTAGATTTATGTGGCATTGGTCTTTCTTTTGGGATAGATGGGACCTGTACAAACTGGATGGTCTACATCCAAACAAAAGGGGGGTTAATGCATTTGGAGAGCATATGTACAGCGTAATTGAGAATCTTTTAAACTAGGGACCAGGGGTGCAGGGAGCTCTGACAATGGGAGATGTTCCACTAAGGAAAGAAAACCAAGGGAAACTGCTAGTAGGAAAGTCCTGAAATGTTTGTACCTCAATGCCAGGAGTATAAGGAACAAGATGTAAGACCTAGAAGCCAAAGTGCTGGCAGGTGACTATGATGTTGTAGGAGTGACAGAACCATGGCTTACAGAAAGTGATGGGGATGAATACAAGTTGAAAGGATACACACAGTTTAGGAGAGACAGGCAAAATCGAAGAGGGTGTGGGGTAGCATTATATGTCAGAAATGACATTGAGGCAGAAGAACTCAAATTAGATTCTAGTAACGAAACAGAATCTTTGTGGGTAAAACTTTTGAATAAAAGAGCTGGTGGATTAGTGGTAGGAGTGTGTTACAGACCACCCAATTCAGATATTAGGCAGCACTGTGGAGTTAGGAGTTTGAAGGGTGGGGCAATACTGTTGTACCCTTTGCTTCAGTAAAATGCCCAGCTGTATAAATGGGTACACATGTAAGTCGCCCTGGATAAGAGCGTCTGCTAAATGACAAATAATGTAATGTAATATTCAGCAAGATGTTGTTACATTGTACAATGTAATCATGTATGTAGCAAGGATGTGGCTTTTATAATGGGGGATTTCAATTTCCCAAACATAGCCTGGGACAGCCCTTCTGGGACAGAAGTTTAGATGGTAAATGATTGCTTTCTAACTCATTTTGTCAGGGAACTAACTAGGGAGAGTTTTCAAAAGAACCAATGGCAAACTGTGAGGCATTCTTTCAAAAATCAAGGACCAAGTCTAAAATAATGGTCTACAATTTTAGAAAAGCAAACCTTGAATGTATAGAATATACTACTACAGGATAAATTTGTACCAAAACTTAGCAAAGTGAGGGCCAAAAAACATTGGTCAAAATGGTTTGATAGACATATGCAAAAAATATCAAGAGAAAGAAAATGTTGTATAGTGTATACAGAAAAGATAGAGATGATGTTAAAGAGATGTTAAGAAAGGGAGCAGGAAAGCAAAGAGGGAAATATAAAGAAACAGCTTTTGGAGCTAAAACTAATGCAAAGAGCTTTTTTCAATACTACAACAGCAAGAGGCACAAATTTAAGTATCTTAGAAAATGAACAAGATGTGACAAATGTTCAAAATGAGTAGGTTTGTACAAAAAAAAAGGATAACAGGTTAACAATCAGTCCTGTCAAAATCAGGATAAATGAGGAGGAGGTACTAAAGAGACTAGCAGAATTAAAAACAAACAAATCACCTGGGCCTGATGGTATAATTGCACAGAAATGAGGGAAATTATTTATAGGCCGCTAACTCAAATATTCCAAATGACACTTAGAACAGGGGATGTGGCAACTGACTGGAAGACAGCAAATGTCATAACAATCCACAAGAAATGGGACAAAACTGAGGCAGGAAATTACAGACCAATCAGTCTCACCTGCAGCACTTGTAAAATATTGGAAAAAATTATTAGACCGAAAATAGAGGAGCATCTTAATGAAAACCATATTCTTGGAGATAGTCAACATGGGTTTAGACAAGGCAGATCATGTCTTACTAATTTATTACAGTTCTCTGCACAAACAACTGCTGCTGTAGATTATGTGGAAGCATGTGGTATACTATACTTATATTTTCAGACAGATTTTTCTTCTGAGGCCACTGAAAACGTAAGAGTTTAATGCAGGTCTTATGCTATATTAATTGCTTTATCTAAACAGAAAAGCATATTATTCCTTTCTACCTTTCTTTCAGATTATAGCCAAAGGGGCCATTTCCTTGTTTGAACACATGAAGGTGGATCTTCCAGATCATTCATGTAAGTTTAATGAAAAAACTCAGACTCTGAGTATTAATTTAGTTTCAGAGCTTGTCTTTCTCCGTTTCATTAGGTAAAGTGATGGAAACAAGTTCTATTCTGACATTCACCATGTTATATATCAACACTGCACAATATTGTAGTAGACTGTAGTAGTAAGACCTCTTGTCTAATACATTCTGGAGGCATTCTCAGGTTAATATGCAAAGCTACAGTATTTGGTTCAATTCAAGTCTGCACTCCCCAGGTGATTTATTAATTGGTTACGTGAATAACATGACAATCTTCAATACAATTAATTCACCTTGGTTGTAGTATTTCTGAGTAATGTAGAGCAGCACAGCAGATGGGTAAGAATAACAGCTGGTCAGCCAAAGGTGCTCTGAAACACTGATGTTAGTTCAAACTCAATCTGACTTGCTGCATCTTGCCATTGCAGTGAAATTAAGAAAGGTTCCCTTCAGGCTGCCTGTGGATTACACACTGGCTCCCACTGTCCGGATGCTGGTCTATACTGTACTGCCAGGACATAAAATCATAACAAACAGCTTTGACTTCCAAGTGGAGAAGTGTTTGCCCAGTGAGGTAAGATCTGCTCTTAGTGACCCCTGTGTGTGTTAGTGGGGGTTCTAGACTATTTCAGCTGGGGGGACCTGTCTGGTGCCAGTTGTAATATTGGGGGGGCATCAATTTCACTGCAGTGCAGGAGTAGGGGGGTTCTGATGGTGCTTTGTCTGCAGTGCTATGGGGGGGGGGGGGCGTGAGGTGCTGACGGTGTTTTGTCTGCGGTGGTAAGGGGGGGTTCTGATGGTGTTTTGTCCGTGGTGCTAACTGTGGGAAGGTAGGATGGGGGGGGGAGGTGCTGATGGTGTTTTGTCCAAGCTTGCTGTCATGGGGGCCCCCTTGGCCCCCCTCAGAACTGCCCCTGGTGTGTGTATGTGTGTGTGTTTGACACTGCCTGTACAGTGTGTATGTGGATCTGTCCAAGTGTCCCTGACAGCTCTGTGTTGAGACGTCTCTCTCTCCCTCTCTCAGGTGTCCCTCAAGTTCTCATCCCCTGAGGCCCTCCCTGGAGGTCAGAGTGCCATCCTTCTCAGCTCTCAACCTGGCTCTCTGTGCTCCCTCAAGGCCATCGATCAGAGTGTGCTGCTGCTGGACAGAAAGCGTGCGCTGACTACTGACTCGGTATGACACAGTCACCACCGTTAGTTAAAGAAGCTCCTCTGTTAATTAGTTACAGATCACCTATTTCTATAATTAAAAAAACACAACCAAATTACTACTGCATATACACTGCACTTTACATCTTCTTGAAATACCTTGTCTTGCATAATCCCCATCACATTCAAATTACAGTTAAACATTTCCATTCGTAAACTTGGCAACAGAGAAGAAAATGTAATCGCACACAGTTATCTTTCAAGTCAAGAATAGTACACAAAGGGGGCAGGGCTTTGCCTTTTTGCTTTGCTACTACCATGGCACCTTGGTGAATGCATTTTGTATAACAAACCTGCATTTACATGTCACTGAAGCAGCCCTCTTCTGTTTGTATAATTACCCTCACATACAGTGGAAAAGCCTCTGTTTGCCATTCATCCTGGAGATCCTCTTCATTCATGAGCCAAACAGTTTTCTAAAAACTGTATATTTTACAGTAGAGATTTTGATTGTCGAGTGTTGAACTTGAAAAATAATGAATATATTTTTATAATATTGTCTACAGCACGGGTTTTCATGGTAGGTAGCTAGTAAATTTTAGCTTTTTGCTAATGCTTTATTATTTATTAATATTATTATTATTATTATTATTATTATTATTATTATTATTATATATGTTGTGACAAAGAGGCTCCCTTGTGTGCTCATGTCACACTCGTAAGTGGGAATAAGACAGTCCATCAGATGTAGTAACTTTTTTCCCAGGCCAATGCCTGTATATTATTTAATATAACTTAAAAGTTTCATTATCTGAAAGCCAGTACAAAGTTTGGTACACAAAATCAATCCTCCAAAACAATATACAAAACACCAGTAATAAAGTCAGATGAACACAGAAAGATGTTTACCAGTTCCTTTTGTCTCCAAACACATACAGAGTACTCCTCTACTACCACACCATTTCCAGGAGCAGAGAGCACATTATATATGTTTTTTGTAGCAGCAGACATTTTGAGAATCGTAGTTCCTATAACATTGCCCATGCACTACCTGGCCATGCACTTTGGCAGTTTTTATTGAAATGTAATGTCTCAATGTACTCTTAAATTAAAGCATAGAACAAATAAATAATTGCTCATAAAAAATAAATAATGGACTCGTTTTGTTTAACAAAATGTAGCCCCTTAAGCTGACAAACCCCTCTGGAACCCTTAAAAGGGTACCAAATCCGTGTGCTTCTCTTTAATCCCATGTGTACTCTTCACTGTTGTGTTGTTTGCCAAGTATTTGGTATCCAAGAGACTCTCTGCTTTCTAACGATGTGAAGCATTCTCCGATATGAAACATTTGTTTTTTATACCCCCTGCCTCCGCATTCTGAAATGGGGGGGGTGGGGGGATACTTTGTCTGATTAGGAATACAAAATCTCAGAAACTATTGATAATTATGACATTCTGGAACAAGACAGTCTACTGATGAAAACAAGATCTTCCACACTTTGGTAGAAGCAACACACACGTGTAGAGAGCTCAAAATTTCAAGAAAAGTTTGTTTGCACGATTTTACATAATTGGACCTGAACTTCTCAGTGTTTGATAGAACATCAAATAATATATACTGGATTAATCGTTAGGTTGTTCTGAACAAAACCAGCCTATGTGCAAAGAATGAAACCCCACCCCGGAGCAGACTATGCATTTACCCCCCTGGCACTGAATGACGGCAGGCAACATGGAAACTGTAAATCAGATGTGTTTGAGAATGAAACGCGCTGGTAGCCAAGAGAATAAGCTTCCAAATGATATGCGCATTGTAGGAATACAGTTTAACTTCTATGCACAGGAGCTACGTGTAACACTGCCAAATAATGCTTAAGAGGGTGTAGTAACACAGTATACAACTCTGAAATGTACATTATTTTTCAGTTTTTGGTAACCTCTGGCAGTTTACCGCTTACCTTTGTACCATTTCAGGTTTAACTGCTTAAATATCAATAAAAACTGTAAAAATGGGGGTGTTCTAAAATGTTTGACTGGTAGTGTACATTATATATATATATATATATATATATATATATATATATATTAAAGGAATAACCAACATAAAGTGTCTCAGTAAGGTGCTGAGCCATCACGAGCCGCCAGAATAGCAGGATGGAGTTTTGCCTTCAGTGCTCTCTCTCTGTCGGGACAAGCCAGGCTTTCCACTTCTACCTCAACGGATCTCTATAATCTAAGAGAGATCTCTGCTGTGTGTTTGAGTTTTTATATCTTTTTCTCTAGATTTTTCTAGCAATCTCAAGCCCTTTTTGGCATTTCCTCGAGAGTTTGCATTCCTCCATTGACAATGAAGCCTTTTGCACCCTGCAGGGCTGCACAGTCTGCCAATGCGTATTCTCCATCTCAGAACTCCTGCTCCTCTTTAAAACCCTCATTAATTCTGTGTTGCATGTTTGGGCCCTGCTCATGCTCATTGCCACTTGGTCTGCTACATCTCAGACTGCTTTAGGCCTGGTTCAAAAATAGTTTTATTGTTGAAGTATTTTACATTTTACAAATTAAAACATTTCAAAATTTTAATACTTGTGATTAATTTTTTTTTAAATCAATTACTAAAATCACTTAAAATTTTTAAAATCTTTGTGATTTAACAAAACAAAATACTAAACTTCAAATAAACAAGTGCACAAAACGACAAAACAAACGTGATTAAAGCAAACTGCTAACCAACATAAAAGTCAAATACATTGAAAATAACTGAAAATGCACTGGTTCAAAAAGCTGACACTACATCTACACCATGAGATCACCACTGTTTATAGGCTTGCAGCATTTTCCCCAAGACCTTTGGGGCTGACGTGCTAGTGAGGACTGATTACACGTCTATGGTGTCATACCTTAACCACCAGGGGGGTCTGCAGTCTCTCCTATGCTTCATTGACTGACGTGTAGACTGCTACTATGGGCCCAGCCCCAGCTGGCCTCTTTGTGAGCACTTCACCTGCTTCTGGGCTTGGTTAGGCAAGGCGTGCGCAGATTGTTTCTCCATTTCAGATAACAAAGGAAGCAGAATAAGCTGTACAAAGCTCAACAAACTAGCAAAATAAGTCTTCTAACAATGATGATGCAGGATCTCTCTTCCCAACATTGAAATTTGTAAGTGAAATTGAGTCATTGTAGTAAAACAATACATTTTTAGAATATACATTGTGGAGTAAGCATGACACACTTGAGGGTTGCAACATAAGTTACACAGTGTGTTATGCTACCTACCTCAGAAAGGCTGCCTTTTCACTTTTAATGTATGTTTCACACATATCTCACTGGAAACTTTGTTTACTCTTTCTCAATACCTAGATCTACAATTTGCTGCCTGTTGAAGATGCATATTTTCCTGATTCTGACAGACCTAACGTCTGTTGGCCATGGTCTGACCCAAGATATCAAGACAATGATCCATTGGATGCATATACAGCTTTCAAGGTAATTAAATTCAAATTCACATTTTTAGATATATTCAAAAACAATAAAAATGGCTGTGAGATGGAGAAAGAGGTTGGGATCTTTCTATCAATAAACTGTGCAGTAGTTGACGTCAACAGTTGAAACATTTTAACAGAAAGTCAAAATTGTCTTTAAATGTAGATGCATGTTTAACTTCACTGACCTTTATTATCTTATAAGGACCAGTGGCGGTTCTGAGGGGGGGCCGGGGGGGTGGGGTAGTGGGGGCTTGTGCCCCCATTTCAGAAAGCCTGGCCGCCCCTGTGGCCTCCCTAACAACCACCACGGATAAAACACCCTATCCCCCCCCTGCCCCTGGGAGCATCACACACAAAACACCATCACAACTTCCCCACTCAGGAACATCGCAGAGAAAACACTGTCATCACCCCACTCCCCAAACACCTCGAAAATAAATTGATGGCCCCCCTCGTATTACACCTGGCCACAGCCATACTCCCCCAGTTGAAAAGGTCTAGAACCGCCACTGATAAGGACAGGGTAGGGGTAAGGGTAGATAGAGAGCAACCAGACTTATTCCAGGTCTTAAGGGAATGTCCTACTGAGAGACTGAGGGAACTGAACCTTTTCACCCTGGAACAGAGGAGACTACGTGGGGACTTGATCCAAGTCTTCAAAATCATGAAGGGCATCGACCACATCAAACCAGAGGAGCTTTTTCAGATCAGCAGGGACATACGGACCCGGGGACACAAATTAAAATTAGGCTTCAAGGCATTCAAGACAGAAAACATGAGACACTTCTTCACACAGAGATTTGTCACAATCTGGAACAAACTCCCCAGCGATGTGGTAGATGCTGAAAATTTGGGAACATTCAAAAATAGACTGGATAGGATCCTTGGATCACTCAGTTATTAATGGACACCAAACGAGCACAATGGTTCGAATGGCCTCCTCTCGTTTGTAAACTTCCTTATGTTCTTATGTTCTTATATAGCAAGCATTTTAAAAACTGAAAAACAAAATGATGGGCGTTTCTTTGAAGAAGCTTGACATGATGCCATTTTGGAAGGGGAATAGTTTTTGTTGATATTGTCATCTACAGAAACTGGGCCTCAAGGTTGTGTCCAATATGTTGGTGCATGATCCGGATTGCATGACATTCAAAGAAGATGACTACCTTTACGGTGAGATAATTTGACTGATATTTTTCTCACCTCTTTCATTTTATCATGAATGTCTGACCTTGATCCTTTCAGCAACAACTGAATCTGAGCACTAACTGAGTTGTTTGATAGTCAATGATGCGGCAGGCGATGCGGCAGAAGAAGGCTCAGGTGGGGAAGCTCCTGGTTCAACATATCATCCTGTAGAAAGACCAAAGGAGACAATACGAACATTCTTCCCTGAGACGTGGATCTGGGATCTCGTCCCAGTAGGGTAAGTGCCATTCCTTTGCTAGGCAGACTGGATGCCCTCCTGTGAATACACTGGACACCCAGCCTGTTCTGGAAAAGATGACTGATCTTTTTCATAGTGCTGGTCTATATCTTCAACACTTTCAAGCTTGTGGCTGTTGTCGTGCAAAAGTCATGAAGACTCGAAATGAGCTGCAAATTTCTTTAAACTGCCATGTTCATTTAACTGTGCATTTCTTTAAATAAATGGAACATAGTTTTGGTTGTACTTTTTATAAACATCAAATTTCTGATTTTGACATATAGCACTCAGTAATAACTGAGGACAACCATATTGACACTCATCTAACCATGTGCTGCACCCTGTATATTCACAGCCAGATGGTTGTATTGTCTGGATGAGAACTGCTTAGTTTTAGGCCAACTATGATATACCTTATAGTTAATTTCTGCTTTGGTTGCCTGTATTGATCTTGTGTCTTCTGTCCAGGGCTTCTGGGTCAGTAGAGCTTCCTGTCACTGTCCCTGACACTATCACCACATGGGAGGCCAGTGCCTTCTGCCTGGCCTCCACAGGGCTGGGCCTGGCCCCCCCCACCCTGCTCACTGCTTTCCAGCCCTTCTTCGTGGAGCTCACCCTGCCCTACTCCATCATCAGGGGGGAGCAGTTCGAACTGAGGGCCACTGTGTTAAACTACCTCTCCAAGTGCATCATGGTAGGATTCATCCCATCCAACAACATAGGACTGTATAGTTTAGAGAGCACACTACCTCCTTGGCAATTTGTAAAGTTTTCTGTAAAAGTTTAAAAGAGGCAAACAAATTATAGCAGTTTACATGGGACTTTCTATTATTTTATTTATTTATTTATTTAAAGAAATGTTTTACCAGAATACAAAGTGTTGAAAATCCTGTTGCCTGTGCACACTGGTGTCTGTAGGCTGCAGCCCGGTTGCACATTGCGACTGGGTGGTTGTGTAAGGTGTTCTCCTGTGCTGATAGGTGAAAGTGAATCCAGCCAAGTCCTCAGACTACACTCTGGAGCCCTGCAAAGGGTGCAAGTACACTTCCTGTCTCTGTGCCAATGAAGCAAAGACCTTCCACTGGACTCTGCTACCTTCAGCCCTTGGTAAGTTACCTCTCCACAACCAGCTTGGCTGGGACTGTTCACAACAAACTACCAAGACTAGACATCAGTATACAGAGAAGCATGTTAGTAAAGGAAGCATGCAGGCCCTCGTCCAGGCTGTCTGCAAGGCAGCGGACAACACAACTGCAGCACATGAGCACCTAATTAGCGTGCTTCAGCAGCAGCCGTGCCGTGACGGACAGCGTCCTGTCACACACCCCCCCCCCACTAGAAAAGGACTGCCCGACAGGCGGGCTGGGAGAGAGAAGGGAGGAAGAAGAGGAAGGGACAAGGGAGGCGGAGGGAAAGTGATGGGAGAGGAAGCTGGCGTTGAGATGTTGAGGACTGGGGCACTGACGGACTCAGAAATTGAAGTCCTGCAGGGCGAGATACCACTGAGTGATGCGATGGCACCGAGTCCTTCATGCAGTGGAGCCACTGCAGGGGGGCCTGGTCCGTTTCCAGGGTGAAGGAGGTAATAGCGGAGGTTCTCAACAGCCCATTTGATGGCGAGACACTCCTACTCAATTGTGCTATATTTATACTCCTGGGGGGGATAGTTTTCTACTTAGATAGGGTGTTCCTGGCCCCCAAAATTCTGGGAAAGGACCGTGCCCACTCCAACTTCCGAGGTGTTGGTCTGCAAGATAAAAGGGAGAGAGAAATCAGGACATTTTAAAACAGGGTGTTAAATGGAAAGCCACCTAGGACTGCTTTGTCCACTGGACCGTATCTGGAGCACCTTTTCACGTTAGTTTGGTCAGGGGATAAGCCTAGGTGGGAAAGTCCGGTAAAAAACGGTGATAATATCCGGCAAACCCCAAAAACTGCCGAACTTCCTTTTTGGATTTAGGGGATGGACAGAAGGTGATAGCAGTTACCATGTCAACTACTGGCCGTACCTGTCCTCCCCCAAAGAGGTACCCCAAATACCCCAGGTCTCCCTCCTCCCAACTGCACACTTGCCCGAGTTTGCCATGAGCCCCGCCTGCTAAAGGGACCAGAGCACAGCTGCTACGTGGACGAGGTGGCTATTCCAGTCCTTACTGAAAATCACAACATCGTCCAAGTAAGCAGAGGCATATCGTTGGTGGGGCCGGAATACACAGTCCATCAGCCTTTGGAAAGTGGCCGGGGCTCCGTGCAGCCCGAAAGGCATAGTGCAGAATTGGTACAAACCATGAGGAGTGGAGAAAGTGGTTTTCTCTCGGGATGCTGGACTGAGGGGGATTTGCCAGTATCCCTTGGTTAAGTCCAGTGTCGTAAAAAAGTGAGCAGCGCCCAGCTGGTCCAGCAACTCGTCCACACAGGGCATCGGATAGGCATCAAACCTAGACACTACATTGAGCTCACTATAATCAACGCAGAATCTACTGCTGCCGTCAGGCTTTGGCACCAAGACTATAGGGCTACACCACTCCAACTGTGATTTTTCTATAACTCCCATCTCCAACATCTTTTGCACTTCCACATTAACGGCCTGCTTTTTATAGTAGGGGGTGTGATAGGGTTGTATACCGCACACAGGTGTCAGGTGCTATGGTATGTGTTCAATGAGAGGTGTGAGCCCGGGTTGGTGAGAAAATACATGCTGGAAGCGGTTTAATAAAGAGTGAACTTGCTATTTCTGGGCGTTAGTTAAATTGGGATCAATGAGAACCTCAGAAACAGCGGGTTCAGACTCTTTATTTTGGAAGGAACTAGGAGCACATAATGCTTCCTCCTCTCGCCACTTCTTCAGCATGTTGAGGTGGTATATCTGCTTTTCTCTCCGACGGTCTGGGCAACACACCTCATAATCGAGCTCACCTAAGCGGCATACAACAAAGGGTCTACAAAGGGTCCCTGCCACTTAGCCAGCAGCTTAGAAGTTGAAGTTGGGAGTAACACCAAACCTTGTCCCCTGGTGTGAACGATCATAACCGGGCTCCGATTGTGCAATTTTCCCCATTGCTGATAATCGATCTCTCAGGTCCAAGACGTGCTGTACCATAGAGGTCTGGGAGGTGGCAGTAGCCTCCCGTTCCTCCTTTATTAAATCAAGGATTCCCCTTGGCTGCCTCCCATATAATAGATCAAAGGGAGAGAAGCCAGTGGAAGCCTGGGGAACCTCGTGTACAGCGAACAGCAGGGGGGGTAACAACTTATCCCAGTCACGAGCGTCTGTGCTTACAAACTTACAGATCATGTTTTTTTAGGGTTTTATTGAAGCGCTCCACTAGGCCATCGGTTTGGGGATGATAAATTGAGGTTCTGATGAATTTTATCCCCAACAGCTTACAGGGGTCACGCATCACGCGTGACATGAAGGGAATGCCCTGATCTGTCAGGATTTCCTTTGGTATCCCCACCCTAGTGAAGACCTTAAACAGCTCCTCGGCGATCCTAATCGCTGACATTGTCCGTAGAGGAATCGCTTCCGGATACCGAGTTGCATAATCTATTATGACTAGCACAAATCGATATCCTGTGGAGCTTTTCTCTAATGGACTGATTGAGTCTATACCAATGCACTCAAATGGTATTTCCATGAGAGGTAGCGGTACCAATGGGGCTCGTGATACTGCACAAGCATTGGTCTTTTGGCACTCCGGACAGGCAGCACACCACCTTTCTACTTCCACTTCTACTGATGCCCGGCCAAAAGAATCGGTCCGTTATCAAGTTTAAGGTCTTGTCACGACCCAGGTGACCTGCCATAGGTACCTTGTGTGTGGAGAGAAACACAGAGCACCTATGTGAACATAGTACCAACAATTGTTTTGTGACCGGGTCCCCACCTCGATTTTTGGTTACCCTATATCGCAAATCTTTTTCAATATGGAACTGGGGATACGAGTGGGCCATTCAATATGTGACTGTCAACAACTGAGACCTGGTCATATAAATGTCCCAGGGCATCATCCCATGACTGGTCCAGAGCGAAATCGGGAACCCAGGAGAAGACAGGATCTGGGGCTACGCCAGAGGTGTCGGCCCTCCCATTGGAAGAATGAGAGATCTGGAGAGTCCCAGAACTCATTCCTTCCCCTGGGTCCAACAGAGTACTGTCAGCTGCTACACGACTGGAGTCGGAGGGAAGGCTGTCCCCGCCCCGCTCATCGCCTGCAGCCACTAAGGGTGATCGGTCCCCAGAGCCATGTCCCAGTTGTGCCCCAGCCAAATCAGACAACAAGACCCTAGGACTACTGGGAATGGCAAACAAGGGGCGAGCCCCACGTTCATCTTATACGTGTCTCTACCAATCACCATGGTTACCTGGGCTGTGGGATAACAGTGTATGTCCCCATGAATACACCGTATAGCGACTTTAGTGCCTCGCCTGCCTTTGCCCCAAGGAGCCAAGCTATCCTGGACTAGCTTCTTACTACAGCCAGAGTCCAGGAGGGCCTTGACTTCACGTCCCCCGATTCTTACTGGTACCGTGAAGTCTTTTGCTGAACCAGGGCGAACAGAGGGGCAAGCAGCACAAGTGGAGTATTTCATTTTCACCAGCAGACATTCCGCCAGGCAATGTCCAGGCTGCCTGCAATGCCAGCACATCACCGTAGCTGTTCAAGGGGACCGCACAGTACCGGGAGAGAGTGAAACGGAAGGAGCTAAATAGACAGGTTTGTGTTTGGGACGGACAAGAGGGAAAGGGAAAGCGGGTTGGGGAGAGACCGGTTTAGGAGCTGGAAACTCCGGAACCACGTCCATATCCGGGCGAGAGGGTCTTGGGAATGGGTGGGAGGGTGTCCGCCCCTGGGCGTCCGCCCCCGGGCTTCAGGGGGTGGCATCGTCCCGAGCCGCAAGGTGGTTCTCCACGAGCCTGAAGGCCTCCTCCATTTCTTTTGGCTGGTGGGACTTCACCCACTCTGCGGAGGGACGTGGGAGACGACTGAGGAACTGTTCCAGGACTTCCAGGTCGTCCTCCGGCCCCATCTTTGGGATCTTCAAACCTGCCCAAGCCGGGTTCTCTGTGGCCAGAGCAGGGCTAGGCGCAGGAGCTGGTGTTTGGAGCTGCTGTACAAGCATCTCGAGAGTTTGTTGCTGCTGCGCCTGCAGTTTCACTACTGCGGCCAGTAATTGTTCCATCAGTGACGCCTCCATAGCTGTCCTTTCACTTTACCAGGTAGTGTTCGGTTGTACATATGGCCCGGAGCTTCCCCACTTCGGCTACCAAATATAGAAGCCGGACACCATAACCACTGGGACACTGGCGGCACAAGCTCACCAAAATTGGACAGTTGAAGACTGGAAAAATGTTGCCTGGTCTGATGAGTCTCGATTTCTGTTGAGACATTCAGATGGTAGAGTCAGAATTTGGCGTAAACAGAATGAGAACATGGATCCATCATGCCTTGTTACCACTGTGCAGGCTGGTGGTGGTGGTGTAATGGTGTGGGGGATGTTTTCTTGGCACACTTTAGGCCCCTTAGTGCCAATTGGGCATCGTTTAAATGCCACGGCCTACCTGAGCATTGTTTCTGACCATGTCCATCCCTTTATGACCACCATGTACCCATCCTCTGATGGCTACTTCCAGCAGGATAATGCACCATGTCACAAAGGTCGAATTATTTCAAATTGGTTTCTTGAACATGACAATGAGTTCACTGTACTAAACTGGCCCCCACAGTCACCAGATCTCAACCCAATAGAGCATCTTTGGGATGTGGTGGAACGGGAGCTTCGTGCCCTGGATGTGCATCCCACAAAATCTCCATCAACTGCTATCCTATCAATATGGGCCAACATTTCTAAAGAATGCTTTCAGCACCTTGTTGAATCAATGCCACGTAGAATTAAGGCAGTTCTGAAGGCGAAAGGGGGTCAAACACAGTATTAGTATGGTGTTCCTAATAATCCTTTAGGTGAGTGTATTTTGTAATGGAAATGTGTTCCCTTAAGCACATTCAGTATGTAATAAATGTGCATGAATCTTTCTTTTTGCATTGTATTTTGCACACTGTATTCTTAATCAGAACTCTCTCTGCAGTAATGAGGTGTTAACAAAATGATCATGTCCATGTCCAAGGTATCCTTCACATGAGGTCCTCTCCAATAACTTACAGAGGTGGGAACTTTCCATTTCTGTACAGTAGTGTTCTTTTCAGGGTCTAGTGACACTCCCTGCATGGCCCAGATACTTGTTTCGGTAATAGGCAACACTTGGCAGGTTAAGTGAGCATCAGAATCAGCAGAATAAACAATAACATCATCCAGATAGATGAGCAGGGACTCCAGATTTTGATCACCCTGGCAAATCTCCATCAACCACTGGATCATGTGGATCGACTTTAACCTCCCAGTATCCACTAGATAAGTCTAAAGTAGCCTTTTTGAGACTAATCAGCAATTCCTCAAACCTAGGCAATGGGAAAGCATCTTTACGAGTCACTGTTTAATTGTCTATAATCTAAAAGCCTATAGTCCCATCCTTCTTGCAAACAAGAACAATTGGGGAAGCCCAAGGGCTAGCACTGTGTTTTATCACCCCTCCTTGAATCATCCCCTGAAGCAAGGATTTAACTTCTGCACATATGCTTGGTGGAATTCTGTGATATCGCAGTCTTAGTGGGCTAGCCTAAGCAGTGGGGATTTGATGCAGGACAGTCTCTGAACATCCATAATCCTCTTCATGGTATGAAAACACAGCCTTATGCTTCAATAATAAGGCCTCCAAATGCTCCTTCTGCTCCCCTGAAATCAACACTCCCTCTAAATCCATAGCTGGAACCTGCTGCTGACCACCTGCTTACCCCACTGGTAGAACCTGCTGCAATCTAACTTCCATTACATTTTCACTAATGTGTTTCACCCATAAGAACATAAGAACATAAAGTTTACAAACGAGAGGAGGCCATTTGACTCATTGTGCTCATTTGGTGTCCATTAATAACTAAGTGATCCAAGGATCCTATCCAGTCTATTTTTAAATAAATGTTTCAATCTAAGATAGCTATTGAGTTTAGTCTTGTCTCTGCATGCATTCTGCTCTGGCAAAGGGTGAGTCTACAAACTTTCCTCTACAAACTTTAAATAAAGCAAAATGTCCACATCTGTATTATGAAAGGATCATGTTCACCTGTCTGTCTGATATAGAAGATGCAGCTTTTCAGTAGTGTGATTGTTTCTCTGTGTGCTGGAGCTTAAAGTGTCACTATCAAGTTACCGAGGCAGTGAAGCTCTGTTGCTCTCACTCTCTGTCTAGGATCGGTGAACATATCAGTGAGTGCAGAAGCGATACACACCGAGACCATCTGTGACAATGAGCTGGTGACTGTGCCTGAACGAGGCCACATCGACACTGTAATTCGCCCTCTACTGGTGGAGGTGAGCAACTGCAGTTTATCTGGATTCCCATCTATTCATTTGATTGAAAGTTTATTTCTGTTGCTTCCTCAACCCCCATCACACTTACAGTCCCCACAGCCTGTGTTACATCACTTAAGCCATCACTGGTGTGTAATCCTTTCAAAGAGCAAATGTCATTGGAGAAAAATGTATCTAAGTAATAAGTTCATTCAACACCCTTCATTTATCTTGTACAATCTTTAAAAAAAAAAAATTTTGTTTAAGGGCAAGAATCTAAAATGCAGTACTTGTCGGTACTTGTAATGTTGGATATGTATGTATATAGATTCAAGACTGGAACACTATAAATAGTCTGTTATCAAAGTCCAAGAGTAAAGTTGGTCTGAGATGCTCTAAAAAATCAATATGTGTAATTTAGCTGATAATAATTCGAACAAATTAATGAGCTTTATATTCTGGTGGAAATATTACTATAACTTTCTTGTGAAAACAAAGAGTATTGTCTTTGTATTGTAATGTACTGTGTGGTTCTTGTCCCTTATTAATAAATAGACAAATTAAAAATAAAGTCCCTGCAGTAATGCCAATTTCTGTAGCTCACATCTGGATACAAACCAGTACAGAATACAGTACATTATGTCTTGAGCAGGACTGAAAGATTTTAAAACTTGTAAATATAGTATAGGATTTCATACGTCTATGAAAAACCTATACAAGCCCTTAAATGCACAAGCTATTATTACATGCCATCACAAACTCCATAGATTGGATTTAGAAGCAACAGCAAAATAGACCACACAAGACAAGTCATTAATTCAGTTTTCAGGTAACATCCAAATACATCTGCTCTTGCTGAAATACTGCAGTTATATAGGAGTCTGTTCTTTCATCTCCAGCCTGAAGGGATGCAAAAGACCATCAGTCACAACTGGCTGCTCTGCCCAAGAGGTCAGTCTCCAAATCTCTTTGCCTTCTCTTCCCCCTGGTCCCTCAGTCTGATCTTCACCTTCAATATGCATGTGCTGCCCTGACCCAAGGAAGACTCACTGGAAAATGACATTAGAAATATAATGTATGTAGAGGTAGACTTTAAAAACAAGGAAACTGCTACAAAAGATAATGGCAACATTGATTAAGTACACCCGGGCCCAATACCTTAAATGAAAGATAGTGTCAGAAGCTCAAACTGACTCCAATTCAAGGTTATTTTTAGCTTCAGGAGGTAGGAGTGACAAAATAAAATCACACTCTGCACTTGACAAGACATTAAAAGGGACTTCATACGGGCTCAATCGATTACAAATCGCTGTTCAGAGCACATACAACGTAACTGAAATAGGATATGTTAATAAATAAGGAAATGATAGAGAATATAATGAATCCCTATGGATGGATAACCTTACAATGATAGGAAATTACACATTATCCCTTTCCTGTTTTTATTCTTCATCACATGATTGGATGCAAATGTTAGAATATTTTGAGCTGACTCATGATTCATGATCTTAATTACCTTATTAAAAATGCTTCATGACCACAGTTTTTTGTCATTCATGTTTTGATCCAGCCACTGATCTCTTCTTTGTGCATATAGGGAACGTAGTGAAGGAGGAGGTTCAGTTACAGCTCCCAGGAGTCATTGTGGAGGGATCTGCCCGAGCCTCCATCTCTGTTTTGGGTACAATCTTCAGGCATTGTACAGCTACACTCACTCACTCATTCATTCAGACTGTTCAGCTACACTCACACATACTATACAGCTACACTCATTCACTCACTCTGTATAGCTGCTCTCACTCGCTCATTCACAATGTACAGCTACACTCACTCTGTACAGCTACTCTCACTCACTCACACTGTACAGCTACTCTCACTCACTCTAAATTAATGTCTAGTGAGATGGGCTCTAGCATTTATAAAATAATTTTGGTAAATTGGCTTTTAAAATGTAAATTAATGAATTGCAAAAAATAAGTAAATTAAAAGATTAAATACATAAATTAAAGGAATACACATGTAAAAAAAATCCTGATGTGGCCCATAGGGAAACATAATGGTGTTGTTTATAACCTGGGATTATGCAGCTGTGTTACTTGCTGTTCAGTGTCACCCTCCATAGCCCTGATCTCCAGAAAGGAATATATATAGGAGAGAAAGTTACAGTTCTGTCCCCACTCCTGTGTGCAGGAGACCTGTTGGGCCGGGCTTTGCAGAACCTGGACAGCCTCCTCGTGATGCCCTACGGCTGTGGGGAGCAGAACATGGTGCGGTTTGCCCCCAACATCTACATCCTCAAGTACCTGGAGAGCACAGGACAGCTGACCCAGGCGATCAGGAGCAAGGCCTCTGAGTACCTGACGAGCGGTGAGTCAGGGCCGCACTGTCTTCATACCAAAACACAACCTCAGCTTTCCTTAGTGAGCAAACAATAGGTGGTTCAGCAGATACAATCTCGGCAACACAGGTTATTCATAGGGATTTAGATAATATTCAGTTGTGGGCCGACACCTGGGTTATATAATAAAATGTTAGTGTGTATTGTCAAAAGTGTAGAATTTTAAAGAAGGGCAGTGATGTTAAGACTGTACAATGCACTAGTTAGAGCTCATCTGGATACTGTGTACAGTTCTGGGCTCCACACTTTAAGAAAGATATCGCTGCTCTAGAGGCAGTTCAGAGGAGAGCAACCAGACTTATTCCAGGTCTGAAGGGAATGTCCTACTGAGAGACTGAGGCAACTCAACCTTTTCACCCTGGAACAGAGGAGACTACGTGGGGACTTGATCCAAGTCTTCAAAATCATGAAGGGCATCGACCACATCAAACCAGAGGAGCTTTTCCAGATCAGCAGGGACACAAATGGAAATTGGGCTTGAAGGCATTCAATACAGAAAACAGGAGACACTTCTTCACACAGAGAGGCGTCACAATCTAGAACAAACTCCCCAGCGATGTGGCTGAAGCAGAAAATTTGGGAACGCTTAAAAATCACTTTATTTAGTTAGTTATTAATGGACACCAAACAAGCACGATGGGTAGATTTTGGCTTCCTCTCATTTGTAAAATGTCTTATTTTCTTAAACAGAAACTACACCTCCTAAGTGTTTTCGTGTGTGCCACAGAGCCAGCTCTCCTACCATCTCCCAGACAGGGGCTCAGGGTATTTACTTGTGTGGGCGGGCGGTGACCTGAATTCATGTATTATTGATTATGTTAATTTTCATTCATGGGTTTTGCCTGTGTTCTGAAAACATTGTGAGTGAAACGCCAGGTCAAAATGGCACTGTACTGAATGCGTTTACCGATCAGTATGCAATGTACAATACTGGCACATCGAACTCAAATAATGATTCATAGACATCATTGGTGGAGGAGCATTTACGGCATTGCTTTTTATTTGTGGAGCAAAATGCAGTGTGAGGTAGGCTATGTGCTCATGCAGGAAAAGTGAATAAACATGTCCTGTGGACTGTACTGAGTAGAAGCTGCCAGGCATGCAGGCTAATATATAGTAAATAATTTATTGAAATTAAGCTATACTGAATACAAGCATTGTATGTGGAAACAAAGTTTACATGGTCTTTGAAAATGTTAGGTGTATCCTACTTTCATGTTTTTTGTATTAAATATATATATATATATATTTTTTTTAAAACTGTTAAATATTGGGTGTGCATTATTGCAATATTTACACCAATTAGCCATAACATTATGATCACTGACAGGTGAAGTGAATAACACTGATAATCTCGTTATCATGGCACCTGTCAGTGGGTGGGATATATTAGGCAGCCAGTGAACATTTTGTCCTCAAAGTTGATGTGTTAGGAGCAGGAAAAATGGGCAAGCGTAAGGATCTGAGCGACTTTGACAAGGGCCAAATTGTGATGGCTAGACGACTGGGTCAGTGCATCTCCAAAACTGCAGCTCTTGTGGGCTGTTCCCGGTCTGCAGTGGTCAGTACCCATCAAAAGTGGTCCAAGGAAGGAAAAGCGGTGAACCGGCGACAGGGTCATGGGCGGCCAAGGCTCACTGATGCACGTGGGGAGCGAAGGCTTGCCCGTGTGGTCTGATCCAACAGACGAGCTACTGTAGCTCAAATTGCTGAAAAAGTGAATGCTGGTTCTGATAGAAAGGTGTCAGAACACACAGTGCATCGCAGTTTGTTGCGTATAGGGCTGCGTAGCCACAGACCAGTCAGGGTGCCCAGGCTGACCCCTGTCCACTGCCGAAAGCACCTACAATGGGCACGTGAGCATCAGAGCTGGACCACGGAGCAATGGAGGAATGTGGCCTGGTCTGATGAATCAAGAGTTCAAGGTGTTGACTTGGCCTCCAAATTCCCCAGATCTCAATCGAGCATCTGTGGGATGTGCTGGTCAATCAAGTCCGATCCATGGAGGCCCCACCTCGCAACTTACAGGACTTAAAGGATCTGCTGCTAACGTCTTGGTGCCAGATACCACAGCACACCTTCAGAGGTCTAGTGGAGTCCATGCCTCTACAGGTTAGGACTGTTTTGGCGGCAAAAGGGGGACCTACACAATATTAGCCAGGTGGTCATAATGTTATGGCTGATCGGTGTATGTTTACACTTGTTTAATTTATGTATTGTATGTAGTTATTTAGCCTTTTGCTTATTGTATATAGTTATAGTTATTTATAGAAACTCTCAGATGCTGAAAAATTGTGAGAAATATATCTGTGAACTAAAACTTTAAATATCTCATGTCTGTTTTCTCTCTCTATCCACCCGGAATAGGTTACCAGCGGGAGCTCAACTACAAGCACAGAGACGGATCTTATAGCGCCTTCGGTGAGTCAGACAGCTCAGGAAATACATGGTGAGTTCTGTGGCTGTCTTTCAGTTGAGTCGGTGTACCCCCGTGTCCCCGAGCTGCTGCATCAGTTTTATAAATCCTCAAAGGATAGGAGCTGTTTAGCAGGTGCAGGACATCAAGAACTAGTTAGCTAATTAGGCATAAGGTTAGTCAACGCTGAAATCTGATACTTGACCAACTGGCATTTTATCTTTGTCTGGTACGATTATCTGTGCAGTGCTGTTTTGATCACTGCATCTTATCCTTATGTACCCAATTATTGATTTACTTTGCCTCTAATTTTCCAAATTAAAGACATGAACATTTGAAAACCAAACATTAAAAAGCATTCTACTAGAAGGCAACTTCTGTTTTTTACATCAAGTGTACTGCTTCTTGCTAATGGAAACCAATCACCAAGAAGTGGGATTCAAATTTGAAAATGGTGGTTGCCTCAAAACTTTGAATTAATGTGTGCAATTTATCCTCTCTTCACATTCTGACGAAAAATGTGCACAAGTGTTTACTCTGCTGTGGATTTTGTGTACTTTAACCCAGCCTGCCCTCCTTCCTTCAGGTTGACAGCGTTTGTGATGAAGTCGTTTGGTGGTGCACAGTCCTACATCTACATCGATCCCAGCAACATCAAGAGTGCCAAGGCCTGGCTGGAAGTGCGTCACAATAATGGCTGTTTCCAAAGTGTGGGGAAGCTCTTCAACAATAGAATGAAGGTGAGAGAAAGAGTGGCAGATAGGCAGAGGAGCGGCAGTGGAAATGTGAGGGGGGAATATTCAGAAGGAATGGAAGAAGAGTAGAAGAGGGAGTGTGTTTTTTTAAGGATGCAGAAGAGATACTCCAGACCACGTGTGAAGCAGTGTGGATTGTGTTTTCCAGGGTGGCGTGAGTGATGAGGTGACCCTGACTGCCTATATCGCTGCCGCCATGTTGGAACTGAACACCTCTGTGTCGGTGAGTGTCCTTCATTCCTTCCATCCTCTCTCTCTGTCTCACAGGCCCTCATTCACCTCTTACAGCTCTGGAACAGAAACCAGATTCTCTCTGAGGTTCTTAGGTGAACAGCAGCTGTTGTTAATTTCTTAGGTCTATTATATGCCCCCATTGCATCATATTGAACTCCTTCACCTCTTCATGCTTCATGGTTTACATGGTTGTATCTTCTACTGTCTTTTGCTTTATTTTCACCAATCACTTTCTTCCATGTTGTGCGTATAATTAACAACCGCTGCTAGTAGCTCTGTCCTGCTAATTAACATCCTTAATCTGTGTTTTAATTGGATTTTTACATTTAGTGCATTTAACTGTCAAAAAGGTTACCAACTTTTGTGAATTAAATAAATATGATTTAGTTCTGGAAATGCATAGTAGCCGACAAAACCCTTTGCTCAGCCTGAACCTCATGTGCTTGTTCTTTCTCTCAGGAGCCCGTATTAAACAGCAGTCTGTCATGCCTGAGGGCTGCAGTTCACAGCCTGACCAACACTTACGCTGCTGCCCTGCTCGCCTACACCTTCACCCTGGCTGGGGAGGAGGACACCAGGGCCAGCCTTCTCGCCAAGCTGGATGTGCTGGACACCACTGAGGGTAAAGACCAGGTTCACTGTCTGTCTGCGCTACTCCAGCAAAGTCTGCATGTGCTTTATAGGGGTCTTCCATCAATGTCTCAAGATCGCATACATCTTGCCTACTTTAACCAATAGTCAATTCCATTATTTGTTGGTAATGTATAAAAAAACAGACCTAGCTCTCTTTTTCTCTTCAATTACTGACCCTTTCTTTTGCAGTAGTCTTCTCTATTTCTCTACAGCTCTCTCTCTCTCTCTCACTGCATAACCATCTTGTCTCAATCTTCCTCCTTCACCTTTGGTTTACTGACCTTCCCTGGATAACCATCTAGTATCAGTGTCTCTCCCTCTCCCCCATGACCAGCTGACCTGTCTCCTTCTCTCCATGCTGCTGTACATGACAGGTGACTCCCTGTCAGTAGAGATGAACTCCTATACTCTGCTGGCACTCCTCAGCCACCAACCCCTGTCCTCCTCTGACCTGGGACGCGCCTCTAGGATCGTCGGCTGGCTGATCAAACAGCAGAACCCCTATGGAGGATTCTCTTCCACACAGGTACCACTGATCAGCTGTCTACTGACTCATAGCCTCATAAGGTTGTTGCTAATACCTAATAAAGACTGACCCTCTCTGTTGTATGTGTTTGTGTGTGTGTGTGCGTGTGCATGTGCGTGTGTATTTACAGGACACAGTGGTTGCTCTGCAGGCCCTGTCTCTCTATGGGGCCATGGTGTTCAACAAAGAGAGCTCGAGCACAGTGACTGTGAGGTCGACGGGGGGAGAACACCACCACTTCACCTTGGACCAAAACAACAGCCTGCTGTACCAGGAGAAGGAGCTGCTGGACCTCCTGGGGCGGTACAGTGTGGAGGCAGAGGGCACAGGCTGTGTGTCTATCCAGGTCAGTGCACATTCTCTCCTCTGGGTAGCTCGTATGGTAACTCTCACACTTACTTACAAAATACATAGCATAACATAACCCTAGTCCCACTCCAATACCTAATCCCATCAAAATGCTGAAAAAAGTATTCCTGTTTCCTGGACATCCCCTGCACCCTTCTCCCAATCTGTGTTCCAGATCTCTCTCCACTACAACACCCCTCCCCCCGCCGACTTTGTCCACTTCCACCTGACCTTGAAGGCTCACCAGGAATGCAACAGCAGCAGCAAGAGTAGAGACCTCAGCCTCTCTGCCAATGTCACGTAAGTCCATTTCTTTCCATATGGATCTTGTGGTGTTTAATGTTGCTGTACAATTGGAAAGAAGGGGGAAGGTTACCTCCACTGTATGTACACACACACACACACACACGCACATGCACACTATGTACTTGGCTACTCCAGGGCTTCCATCTCTGTTTCAGTGTCCCAGGAATCTAATTAAACCCATTGTAAGTAAAATATAGTTCCATTTTCCACACACATTTCAATGTATTATGTTATATAAAAATGTATATTAAATAAGTTAGAACCTGATTCATTAATGATTCATATGTTCAGGTACTAGCAAAGAAAGGATATGAATGATCATTGTTCTAAGTAGATTCGCTTTCAGTGGTGTATTATTTTTTTGGGGGGGAGGTAGACATGGTAGCATGTCACTTTCATAATTATAGCATTTTTTCCTATTGATTTAATCTCTTGTTACCTATAAACTTTTATGGCGAATCTACAGGAGTGGAAAAACATTCAAATAGAGTAATCAAGAAAGACAAATCTGGGTTAATTTGTCTTTCTTGATTACTCTATTTGAATGTTTTTCCACTCCTGTAGATTAAGCACTCACAGGCGTTCTTGGAAGCTGAGCTGGAATAAAAACCAGAAGACACTGGGGGTCTCTCTCACACATCAGCTGCTAAATCTCTTGGGAAGAAAAGTAACTATTAAATCACGTTAAGAAAAAAACTTCTGTCCTTCAAACCCACGTCTAACTCCACCCCTTTTAAATACCTTTACCCTGAAGCCCTTATTGTGGTGGAATTAAGTCTGACAGTAAAGTGAGTTTACAGTTACAGTGCTGCATACAGAAAGCCATACCTCTTTTGTGTTAGAAGGCCCTAGCACTCCAAAATCAGTCATGAACTTGACAATTGAACCATTTGTTCCATTTTAAGAACCCTGTCAACACAGAATTACTATCAATACTATCAAGACCTAGACCTACAGAACCTTCACAGGGGTCCTGACATTCTAATTCTTATTCGTATGTCCATCACATTTAAAAAAAAGGTCACCTTTTAAGGCCCAACTTAAATATTTGGCCTGGAAAAAAAAAACTTGAGTTCTGGTTGAGCTGACATGGAATGAGCCCTTTCAGTGATTACTTACTATGCTAGTGAGCTCTTTATGATTGTTTGTGTTACTCTGATCCAACAGGTACACCGGCCCAAGGGAAAACACCAACATGGTCATTCTGAACTTCAAACTCCTCTCTGGATTCATCTTTAAAGAGACACCTCTAATGCCTGTGAGTTACTGTGACCCACTAAAACATTTAATTAAGATCAGATTTCTACCTAGGTCAGTTATTTTGTGAAAGTGGGAAGTAGCACCAGAGGCCAACACTCAGAGACAAGACAGCATATGTTTCACCACCTGGTGGCATCGCCGAGTGTTACTCCCCCTGTCTTGTTATTGCCTTGTTCCCTGGATTCCTTGCCTGACCTACCAACTATGACCTTGGACTTTCCTCTTGACTCTGTTTGCCTGATCGCCCGACCCTTGCCTGTGACCACGACCACGTCTTTGCCTTGCCCTTGATTTCCCTGTTCTGCCGGTATACGACCCACACCTGTCTGATCACCTCTACCACGCACCGCAACTGGGTCCCCCTGTTCCCATGCCCCGCGGTACGTTACAAAAAGAATTAGTAAAACCACATCAGCTTGTAGGCCGGCAATACACATCCAGGGCCAGAAAGGGGGTAGGAGCGATGTGCATCAGGAACATGCAAACAAAGGTGGTCCTGCATGGCTTCTCTAGAATAAAATAAAATGCAATTTGGTTTATTCCACACATTACCAAGCAAGCCTCTCTTCCATATAGCGGGTAAAATCTATAAAACCATCAATCTTAAAAAGTTAAAAACAGGCCCTGATTAAAATATTAAAAGACTAAAACCCCATGTAAATAAAAAAAATGACTGTCCAGTACAAGTAGAAAGAACAGCACAAGAATAACACTATTATATTGGGAGATCAAAGGGCTAAGAATCAGGTTTAATATGTGTCAGCACTTCTCCATCTTTCTACGGGTTTTCCCCAGGCTTTCCACTCTAGCGTCGCAGAGTTCAGCCTTGCGTTCAATGTCCCCAAGGCACTTCTTGTGTGATCCTGTAGCATCTTCCTTCTGTAATTTCTGCCTGCCTGACAACTGTTGAATCAAACTTCTTTGTGAAAATTTTCCTTATAATAAAACAGGCTGAGAGAAAGTGTTGAGTGTTGATCAGAAAGTTTATTCGCACAAGCTTGGCGAAGAAAGACACATGGAGGTGGTCTTCGTGAGGTTTCTCTCCCAAGATACAGTTTCAAACAGACACATGTATACAGACCAGACAGTAGAGAAAGATAACAGGCCCACATGTCTGTCCCATGATGAGTGCAAGTTCGGTTTCTGCCTGACAACTCGTTAGGAAAACCCACATATGGTTAAACCAGGGAAAATGTAAGGCATATGTAATGTTTAATATAAGGGGGGTTTGTACGATGTATCAAGCCCAAATTACTGGTGAAAACTGGTTAACACAGTACCGTAGCACAGTGAGACAGTGACCTTGTTCACACAGACACACAGGGAAAGAAATGCAGTTCTTCACAACCAAGACTATCCACAAGTCCTGTCTGTGCACAAAAAAAAGTGATCAATCAAATGTGACATAATGAAAAAAAGAATGTTAAAAAACATAAGTATGTAAGTGCTTCAATAACAAAACAAGTAAATGCAAACCGTGTTCAAATAACAAAGAAGGTGCCCAGACAGTGGGATATAAGTAGTCACTCCTGCGACAAACAGCATCCCTGTAGGTCTGCATTGTTAGCTGCAGTAGTGCTGCTATACCTGTACTGATTGCACTGTGCATGTCCCTACCCCCCCTACCCCACAGCTGGGAGCACAAGAGCTGGTGAAGCGCATCGACAAAGAAGACGGACATGTGATTCTGTATCTGGATGGGGTGAGTTCCTAAGTTTGCAAGGAATTTAATTTAATTATTTGTGGTTCACTCATAAAAACTACTAATTCAAATGATTTGGGTTATTACTGTAAATTAATACTATACAGAACAAATCTACAAACCTTCACAGTATAAAATATCATCAGCAGAGGTTGACTGTGAACTTCATATCACAAAAAATAGTGTTGTCCCTGAAGAAATGTATGCGGTTGTGTTACCATCTTATAACTTTAAGCTCACACAGTTGAAGTCTAAAGTATCTTTACACCTTTCATTTGAATCCTTGACTGTTATTTGGTGATTCATGAAGGTTAGAAATGACGAATCTTTGAACTATACTCGTTTGTCAAAGGCTCTTTTTCCTCATCACTCATTCAGCCATGGAAATCTCCCATCAACTGAAATTAGTTAAGGTAAAGTGGTAGCCCTAATGTTTACTATAACTGGAATATACTATACTCTTTCCAGCAATTACCAAAGGGAAAGGGACAAGCTTTATTGGTAATGGATTGTTAGAGATGCCATGGGTGAAGATGTTGTATTGTTACCAAATGGATCCATGATCAGCTGTACATATTGTCATATCTCTGACAACAATATATTGTCAGCACTGATTTAATTTTCAGAAATGCACTAATGTCCATAAATCAGAGTACATGGCCATCTCTTAACAGCTAAAAAGGGGAGAACCTCATCACTTTGACATCAGCATGACTCGGACTCACCCAGTGAAGAACCTCAAACCAGCTGTGATCAAGATCTATGACTACTACCAGACCAGTAAGACTATTTAATTAACAAGAGGTCCAGTGAACTGATGACATTATGCATTAGAAAGTGGTAGTGAGTAGATGAATTGGAAGGACATCTGTTTGGTTATGAAATGTCCACTCCTTGGGCATCCTTAGTTGACAATTTCTAAACTGTGCTGGAGCCGAATGCAGAACACAGATGAGAGCACAATACATAGATTGGGATCAAAGACACAGCCAGAACAGTATGGTACCGGACTGGCTCCCCTTCTTCAGTTGTCCACATCTGTAAATGGCACTGGTAAATGGTAAATGGCATCTTCAGCACTGAAGAGGTTATACTTTCACATCATGCAGAACCTGGTCCCAGTTCATTACACTACATTTGGACAACTGCAAATAGTTATTCCCTAAAAAGTTATTCATTAAAATACTGCTAATAGTTCATCTAAGTTTGCAATATATTTAACAGCATCTCTATATCACATGTTCTTTGGTACCACCTATTACAGGTAGATGGAGGTTATTTTTAAATGTTAATATTGTATTTCTTCTAAAACATGAATACTGGAAAGCTGAATAGTAAGTATCCCTCAGGAGGCTGTGTACATTTCATTTCATATGATTCTGTCCATCACAGTGTGGTCCTTATGTCTTGTAGGTGAGCAGGCTGTATCTGAATACACCTCTCCATGTCTTGATGGTAAGCCCACACTATCTGTGATTCCCTCAAGTTCACTTTTATAATTCAATAATTTGCTGCATTATTTTTATTAGTATAATACATTAGCAAAGAAGGAGGACTGTGCCATCTATACTATACGGTGCTGCTGCTGCAGAGGCACGGCATACAGGTCAGAAGGAAACTTATTCAAAGGAAAGAGCTTGAGGATTTTCATTACAGACCAATCAGAAAAACCTAAGAATCAATTCCTGTCACAGGCATTGCCTATCCTTGTTCACAATTCTTTTTAAAATTGGAAAGATAGAACCTATTATGCAGGGGTCATGGCTGCTGAAAAGGTGATTAAACTGAATGATTGACAGCTGTAGAGCAGTGAGAGCAGTGTCTGGAGGAGAGAGATACTGCAGGACATGAACCTGAACACGCATGTGTCTCTCAAGTAGATCAGCTGACCACCCTCTCCAAACTCAATGCTCTCTCATTTGGGCCTGACAAATCATTAGCACAATGTTCTGGAATAATAATTAGGTCACTGTCTAAACTCCAATCCCTTCAGTTCCAAAAGGGGTTTTAATGTGATTGATTTAAATATCTCCGATCACTTTATTGATATTGCATCTGTGCTTCTGTTGCAGATCATGGAGAAGACATCAATGAAGTGTAAAACCAAAACACGGACTGCGGAAAATGTTCAGCGATGGTGTGGAGCCGAGGATTGACAATCTACCATTTACTGAATGTCTTATGTATTCCGTATCTGTATAAAATCCCTACAATGCACCACAGACCCACACAATCCGAGTTTTCTCATTTAGTGAATGGAACATTAAAAAGGTAATTTCTTAACTGGAAGAAATCAAATTGAAAACTATCATGGTCCTAAATAAAATATTTGTATTACTAACAGGGCAGCATTCCACAGAGTAGATTAACACAGTAGAAAACACCAACAAAATAATAAAGTCTTGTCATAAGAAATGCAGTTCCTCTGAATTGGAGATGTTTAAAAAAGATCAATATCAGAATGTATAAAGTGAACACTTTAGGTTAACCTCACAGCAGCCACCATCTCAAGCTCTGACATCAAACTAGACTACCTCCTTTTAGTACAGACACAGCTTTATAAAGTTGGTGTGAGCAGGTCCTCCCACTTTGGGTTCACCATCACAGAAACCCAAACACAAAAACAGGGGGGATTCAAAATAAACAAAGACATTTTCTGGCCAGAAATAAACATACAAACAAACACTTTAAATAAAGTTATCAAAATGAATTTTCCACAATTGCATATGTATCCTAAATCACCACATCTCTATTAATACTTAAACACATACATAAAAACCTTAGTCTCATGTTATGTAGGTGATGGTTCCTTCATAAGTGTGTTTAGTGCGCCACCGCACAGGGTGACATCACGCAGCTGCTATGACAAGCACCGACACACACTGTCAGACACTACAGCATGCTTACTTCAAACTAATGCATGTACTTACTTTACACCAGTTGCACTGTACAAATACACAGAAATATTAGCACTGTATTCAAACCAAGGAATCACTGAACCTTCAATAACATTTCACCACATGTTTACACTCCCCCTTGAACTGCAATCCCCGCTCTCCCTCTGCGTTCAACTTCAAGAACAAGCAGAGCGCCTCCGCGGAGCAATGACAACAGGTATGAATTGGATGTGTATATGTATAGAACCCCGTTACAGATGTAAACAACTAAATCAAATGTTTCCCTTCTCCCCCTCGCTATGCCGCTGTAGAGCTCCTTTGGATGATTATGATTTAAATGCATATAATTAAAGCCACATTTGTGATGAGCGCACTACCTGCATCATCACAGTACCAATTTCAGACACACACACACACACAAACACACACACACACACACACACATATATATATATATGCCAATCAGCCATAACATTATGACCACTGACAGGTGAAGTGAATGACACTGATAAAGTTGATGTGTTAGAAGCAGGAAATATGGGCAAGCGTAAGGATCTGAGTGACTTTGACAAGGGCCAAAATGTGATGGCTAGACGACTGGGTCAGCATCTCCAAAACTGCAGCTCTTGTGGGGTGTTCCTGGTCTACAGTGGTCAGTACCTATCAAAAGTGGTCCAAGGAAGGAAAAGCGGTGAACCGGCGACAGGGTCATGGGCGGCCAAGGCTCATTGATGCACGTGGGGAGCGAAGGCTGGCCCGTGTGGTCCGATCCAACAGACGAGCTACTGTAGCTCAAATTGCTGAAAAAGTGAATGCTGGTTCTGATAGAAAGGTGTCAGAACACACAGTGCATCGCAGTTTGTTGCGTATGGGGCTGCGTAGCCGCAGACCAGTCAGGGTGCCCATGCTGACCCCTGTCCACTGCCGAAAGTGCCTACAATGGGCACGTGAGCATCAGAACTGGACCACGGAGCAATGGAAGATGGTGGCCTGGTCTGATGAATCACGAGTTCAAGATGTTGACTTGGCCTCCAAATTCCCCAAATCTCAATCCAATCGAGCATCTGTGGGATGTGCTGGCCAAACAAGTCCGATCCATGGAGGCCCAACCTCGCAACTTACAGGACTTACTGCTAATGTCTTGGTGCCAGATACCACAGCACACCTTCAGAGGTCTAGTGGAGTCCATGCCTCGACGGGTCAGGGCTGTTTTGGCAGCAAAAGGGGGACCTACACAATATTAGGCAGGTGGTCATAATGTTATGGCTGATCAGTGTGTATATATATATATATATATATATATACACTCACCTAAAGGATTATTAGGAACACCTGTTCAATTTCTCATTAATGCAATTATCTAACCAACCAATCACATGGCAGTTGCTTCAATGCATTTAGGGGTGTGGTCCTGGTCAAGACAATCTCCTGAACTCCAAACTGAATGTCTGAATGGGAAAGAAAGGTGATTTAAGCAATTTTGAGCGTGGCATGGTTGTTGGTGCCAGACGGGCCGGTCTGAGTATTTCACAATCTGCTCAGTTACTGGGATTTTCACGCACAACCATTTCTAGGGTTTACAAAGAATGGTGTGAAAAGGGAAAAACATCCAGTATGCGGCAGTCCTGTGGGCGAAAATGCCTTGTTGATGCTAGAGGTCAGAGGAGAATGGGCCGACTGATTCAAGCTGATAGAAGAGCAACTTTGACTGAAATAACCACTCGTTACAACCGAGGTATGCAGCAAAGCATTTGTGAAGCCACAACACGTACAACCTTGAGGCGGATGGGCTACAACAGCAGAAGACCCCACCGGGTACCACTCATCTCCACTACAAATAGGAAAAAGAGGCTACAATTTGCACAAGCTCACCAAAATTGGACAGTTGAAGACAGGAAAAATGTTGCCTGGTCTGATGAGTCTCGATTTCTGTTGAGACATTCAGATGGTAGAGTCAGAATTTGGCGTAAACAGAATGAGAACATGGATCCATCATGCCTTGTTACCACTGTGCAGGCTGGTGGTGGTGGTGGTGTAATGGTGTGGGGGATGTTTTCTTGGCACACTTTAGGCCCCTTAGTGCCAATTGGGCATCGTTTAAATGCCACGGCCTACCTGAGCATTGTTTCTGACCATGTCCATCCCTTTATGACCACCATGTACCCATCCTCTGATGGCTACTTCCAGCTGGATAATGCAACATGTCACAAAGGTTGAATCATTTCAAATTGGTTTCCTGAACATGACAATGAGTTCACTGTACTAAACTGGCCCCCACAGTCACCAGATCTCAACCCAATAGAGCATCTTTGGGATGTGGTGGAACGGGAGCTTCGTGCCCTGGATGTGCATCCCACAAATCTCCATCAACTGCAAGATGCTATCCTATCAATATGGGCCAACATTTCTAAAGAATGCTTTCAGCACCTTGTTGAATCAATGCCACGTAGAATTAAGGCAGTTCTGAAGGCGAAAGGGGGTCAAACACAGTATTAGTATGGTGTTCCTAATAATCCTTTAGGTGAGTGTATATATATATATATATATATATATATACATATATATAATCTATGAAGTAACTCAAATTAATTATGTATCAGTAAGTATCTGATAGCTTAACATTTCTCTTGAGCTCCAAAAATGGTATACTGCAGACAGATTAAGATTGATAGGTGTAAAGAAAAAAAAAGAAAAGTGGTCGGCATAGAATAGAATATGTAATATGCAGATGCTGTAATTTCCTCCTATGTCCACAGGAGGAGGGCACTTTGCTGACACAGGTATATTGCTACAGAAGGTTGCTCTATGGTGGCTTGCTGCTCTCTAGTGTAAATATACAGCATAAACTACTCATAGTATGGAGGGTGATCAGTGCCAAAATTAAGATGAACGTGATTATGAACATGAATATGAACATTAACAAATTTGCCATGGAAACATGGAAACTGGTCGGAAGTCAGACATTTCAACATAGAGCAATGGTGGACAGACGTATTTCAATGGAAGTTAAAACATAATAGTTTCCATATTGTATTGAAGATGATTAAGAACATGAATATGATTATTAACATAAAGATTAGTCCTATGCACATTTTTGGAATGCCTGGAACCATCTACTAAAATGATGGTATATACAGGCTTATCGTGATCAACATGCCACAGAACCCTATATAGTATTCCTTCTCACACATCCTGGATCTTGTGATACACCAATTGACCCTCTAATAGAAAATTTTCCTCTGTGGGTGCTGGTTGATGTTTTCTCCTTTGGGCATTAACTGCTGGTTGCTGCAAAGACACGTTGATGTCTAATCTAATCTTGGTCTAAGCTCAACCTGTGGAAGCTACATTTTTCCAACATCCTTCTCTGCACCCTGAACAGATCCCTGTTCTATGAAGACTGTACATTTCCCATCTTCACCTGACTCTGTAAACACCACGTGAGAGTCACAACTACCAGAAACAACCTCCACAGTGTGTATGGAAACTAACTGAGTTTGAGGCCTAAGCCAAACATTCCTAGTGCCCACATTCAGTACTGGTATAAATAACCATCCATTTTGTTCAGTTACATATACACTAGCAACCAGAATATCTGCAGGGAGCTTACCTTCATCATTAACTAAAGGTTCTATCAAGACTGTTCTGTTTAAGTGATGTCCTGCTGAACTACCTGCAGCTGGAATTATCTGCATAGTGCCTGCTGCAATTTGTACTGGGTACTGTGTGGAGTAGTGGTTAGGGCTCTAGTGGTTAGGGTTATGGGTTCAATCCCCAGGTGGGGGGCACTGCTGTTGTACCCTTGTACAACCCTTGTTGTCCCCAGTAAATGCCCAGCTGTATGAATGGGTACAAATGTAAAAATAATGTGATATATTGTAACAATTGTAAGTCACACTGGATAAGGGTGTCTGCTAAGAAATTGGGTAATAAAAACTGGACATTTTTCCGTTCTTGTCGCCCATCATCCTGCTGGCATTTCTCCAAAGCCTCTCTTCATGCCATCTCACATTGTTGTACTGTTGATATCTGTAAATACTCAGCCATGCTGTTGTGTTAATAGCTCATGGCAATCTCGAATTACATTCATCCCCACCAGTCCAGGAGCAATCCATTTTCTCTCCTGAGCAATTAGAACTGTAGAGTATTTGACTACTAACCCACCTCTTCTCTTTAGTGTTTTTCCCATGGCAACTACACCTAACTCCAAATAACCTACATACGGTATATCTAACCCATTGGCCACCTTAAGAACAAGCCAACCACAATCTCTAGGTAAACATACACCCATTGGTCCAAATTTGTCTTTAAATAAATGTTGTTATCATGGTTACCATTGACCCAGTATCCAAAAGACAAGTAACCTCCACATCCTCTATCAAAAGGTTAATCACAGGGCATTGTCCCACCAATCTCCCATATGATTCGGGTGGATAGATAAGGGTTGAGCCTGACTGGTCCCTATCTGTTGTTTGGCTCCTCACAACAGTGGGTTGAAGTCTTCCTGGTCCCCTGAAACTTGAGAGCTTATGGATACATTAACAGACAAAAAGGGCTTTGGGGCCCTGGGCTGGTTGAAATGTATAGGATTTCAACAGTAACGGGCAATATGTCCAGCCTTTTGACACCTAAAACAAATGGGTGCACCATTTGAGTCATAAGCATGGGGAGGAGGGCGGTTCTTTATAGTTCTGGGAACACTGCAATAACTGCAACCAAGCAAGCGTCTCTGCAATTCCATTAAATTGTACTTGCTGGGTTTTAATCGTTGCTAGCAGTTCTAAAAGTTATCTATAAGGACCTAGTGAGTAGATGTATCTTTGTAAATTTTCCCAATAAGAAGGTACAAAATACAATATGGAAACTATTATGGTTTAATTTCCATTGAAATACGTCTGTCCACCATTGCTCTTCATGTTCATAATCATGTTCATAATCATGTTCATAATCATCATGTTCATAATCACCTTCATCTTAATTTTGGTGTTGATCACCCTCCATTGTTTTAATTGAGATCTACTTTCACAAAAAGCACAGCGCATTCCACAAACACAGGAGCACATCCTCATTAACTTAAAACATCTGTTTTGTGGATTACAGTATATTTTCAACCAACGTTTCACAGTCATGGGCTAATAATAAACAAACCAATACTGGACCAACCAATCAATCTTTAATTTTTTAGGTACAATTCCATTCTGCACTCGTTCGATATCCTTTTCACATTTTGCAGTTTTGTCTGCTCGCACACGGACCTTGCTGCACATTTGCCTGCACAACATGCTTGCAAATTATTTTCTCACTGACTTAAAAAAACAATGTGTAAATCAGGCATGCTAGATGATTATTGGCACTATCAATCACCATTCGGATCAAACATGGCTGAGGACCTGTTATGTGCCTCATAGAGCCAGTAATATATATGTTATTTAAAAAAAAAAGTCCTAAGTTTTCTTTACAAAATACTAACTTAAACCCTTTCTTTATGACTTTGTATCTAGTAGATGCACTAGAATCAATGACTATGCTATGTAGGAAGAAATTAGTTAGATAAAATAAATCTGAGTTTAGTAGTGATGGGAATTCCGGCTCGTTATAGTGAGCCAGACCATTTGGCTCAGCTCAGCAGTAAGAGCCGGCTCTTTCGGTTCCCAAACGGCTCTTCATTTAGTACCACTTCTGGGTTTTATAATTCTGCCAAATTTAGCAATGTTTTGACCTATGATTGGTATGTGTGCACATATATCACTTAAATTATTCAATGTAATTATACTAAATCTGATAATTTCCAGAATACCATAATTTTACATTAAACGTGTGTCCCTGCTGATCTGGAAAAGCTCCTCTGGTTTGATATGGTCGATGCCTTTCATGATTTTGAAGACATGGATCAAGTCCCCACGCAGTCACCTCTGTTCCAGGGTGAAAAGGTTCAGTTCCCTCAGTCTCTCAGTAGGACATTCCCTTCAGACCTGGAATAAGTCTGGTTGCTCTCCTCTGAACTGCCTCTAGAGCAGCGATATCTTTCTTGAAGTGTGGTGCCCAGAACTGTACACAGTATTGTAAATATTAGCAAGATTGTCTTTTACAGTTATGACTAATACAGTGCGTCCGAAAAGTATTCACAGCGCTCCACTTTTTCCACATTTTGTTATGTTACAGCTTTATTCCAAAATGGATTAAATTCATTATTTTCCTCAAAATGCTATAAACAATATCCCATAATGACAACGTGAAAGAAGTTTGTTTGAAATCTCAAATTTATTAAAAATAAAAAACAAAAAAAGCACATGTACATAAGTATTCACAGCCTTTGCCATGACACTCAAAATTGAGCTCAGGTGCATCCTGTTTCCACTGATCATCCTTGAGATGTTTCTACAACTTGATTGGAGTCCACCTGTGGTAAATTCAGTTGATTGGACATGATTTGGAAAGGCACACACCTGTCTATATAAGATCCCACAGTTAACAGTGCATGTCAGAGCACAAACCAAGCCATGAAGTCCAAGGAATTGTCGGTAGACTTCCGAGACAGGATTGTATCGAGGCACAGATCTGGGGAAGGGTACAGAAAAATGTCTGCAGCATTGAAGGTCCCAATGAGCACAGTGGCCTCCATCATCCGTAAATGGAAGAAGTTTGGAACCACCAGGACTCTTCCTAGAGCTGGCCGCCCGGCCAAACTGAGTGATCGGGGGGGCCTTTGTCAGGGAGGTGACCAAGAACCCGATGGTCACTCTGACAGAGCTCCAGCGTGTCTCTGTGGAGAGAGGAGAACCTTCCAGAAGAACAACCATCTCTGCAGCACTCCACCAATCAGGCCTGTATGGTAGAGTGGCCAAACGGAAGCCACTCCTCAGTAAAAGGCACATGACAGCCCGTCTGGAGTTTGCCAAAAGGCACCTGAAGGACTCTCAGACCATGAGAAAACAAAATTCTCTGGTCTGATGAAACAAAGATTGAACTTATGTCTGGAGGAAACCAGGCACCGCTCATCACCTGGCCAATGCCATCACTACAGTGAAGCATGGTGGTGGCAGCATCATGCTATGGGGATGTTTTGCAGTGGCAGGAACTGGGAGACTAGTCAGGATCGAGGGGAAGATGAATGCAGCACTGTACAGAGACATTCTTGATGAAAACCTGCTCCAGTGCGCTCTGGATGTCAGACTGGTGCGAAGGTTCATCTTCCAATAGGACAACGACCCTAAGCACACAGCCAAGATAACAAATGAGTGGCTACAGGACAACTCTGTGAATGTCCTTGAGTGGCCCAGCCAGAGCCCAGACTTGAACCCGATTTGAACATCTCTGGAGAGATCTGAAAATGGCTGTGCACCGACGCCCCCCCATCCAACCTGATGGAGCTTGAGAGGTCCTGCAAAGAAGAATGGGAGAAACTGCCCAAAAATAGGTGTGCCAAGCTTGTAGCATCATACTCAAAAAGACTTGAGGCTGTAATTGGTGCCAAAGGTGCTTCAACAAAGTATTGAGCAACGGCTGTGAATACTTATGTACATGTGCTTTTTTTGTTTTTTATTTGTAAAAAATTTGAAAAGATTTCAAACAAACTTCTTTCACGTTGTCATTATGGGGTATTGTTTTTAGAACTTTGAGGAAAATAATGAATTTAGTCAATTTTGGAATAAGGCTGTAACGTAACAATGTGGAAAAAGTGAAGCGCTGTGAATACGATCCGGATGCACTGTATATAGGCATTTGTGTCACAGCTCGCATTGCTAAATTATTATTGAATGAAAAATAATTTCATAAAATGTGAAAAAGAAAAACATTTTGGTCGATCAGGTACAACTGTAATTGCAAAATATTAATTTCTTATGCACATGTTAACTCCTGTAATTTTCAGGAGATACCCAAAGTATATAAGCAATTTTTTTTTTTTTTTTTTTTTTTTTTTTTATTGTCACAACGTTCAGTGAAATTGAAATTTTAATTATCAGAAAAGATTGACAATATCGGGAAAAAATAAAGTTCAGAACTGATTGCAATTGCATTATTCCATTATTTCACATTTAATGTACATCTCATTTGAAAGGGTGGTGGGATGGGGACAGGATGGGGGACTATTTGAATAGCTGTTGACAACAGCTGTGGAATTATCAAGTTAAAATATTTGCCATGCACATCCCTATAGTTTAAAAATACAGAAGCATACTCTTTAATCAACTGGTCTCATGCCAGGATGTGATCCCTAGGTCTCTCTCTCCATCCTTGCACTGCGCTCTCCTGCACTGAGAAAAATATTTAGAAAAAACACAGAAGGGACATGTTGAAACTGCAGGTCAATAGCCTTAATGTTGCAGCTTGCTTGTCTATCAGCAAAGGGGAGGATTGATTGGATATGAGGAAGTGGGGGTTGGCAGATGGGAGGGACACATATGGCACAAACAGGTTGTGTCTCAATCCACTCTGTGTCAGTCCTGAAGGGAGAGCAACACTTGTGACTACTCTCTCTTTTGCTGCTTCTAACCTCTCGCTTCAGCCTTCCCTGGATCGTACCATGTGGAAGTGGTTGCTGCTTGGCTGTGTGCTGCTGTGCCAGGCAGATGAGAAACCGTAGGTTTGCCTGCCGACTCACAAAACTGAAAGACACTGGGTCCAAAGATGCGTTGTAGGTTCTCCTCTTTTAGGACCCAGACATTTTAGTTGTATAGATGTTTTTCTTTTCTGCACATAGAACAGGAAAATAATCCATTACTTGTTGTAATGAAAACAAATGCCAAAATGACCAAACAGTATAGTTAACATAGCCAGTTTTTATCAGTGTCAGTTTTCTAGCAAGGATTGCTTTTAACTTCATTGTTAAATTGAGTCATGTGAACAACAGACATGGTTCATAGAAACTTTAGAAATGGACTAGAAACTATTCATAATAAAAATAATAACAATTTTCTATATAAACTTAGATAATTAAAGAATTAGTCAGCAAAACATCAAAAAAACAACTAATTAAAAAACACAGTGATCATTTTCCTCTGATTAACCAGAATTTGCAATTTGAATTGTATGGAAACTCACAGGGCTTCACTCTGTGTCTAATCATTTCAAAAGAAGGACGACAGACTGTTGTTTAGAACAGAGACCTGCAGGATAGGGGAGCTGGCCAAAAGAGCCTTTTCACCCTCTGTCTACTGGCCACAATATTTATTCCAGTGTTAGTTTGAGTTATGAGTTCATGGCAGTGGTTCATCTCTACTGTGTCTGCTGTGTTTTTTCCCTTTAGGGTCTATATAGTGACCTTCCCTGGAGTGATCAGTGGAGGGTCCCAAGCCAAGCTCTGTAGCAGCCTCCTCCACGCCACCGAGCCCCTGCACCTGTCTGTGTCTCTGATGTCTGAGCAGGGAAAGAGGACTCTGCTGGACACGACCAAAGAGGGAACGTTCACGGGCTGTGTGGATTTTCAGGTGAGCAATGAAACTGGACCTGTGGGCAGCTGCTCCCACAATCCTCCATTGGTCTCTCAGACCCCATTCACATTTGAGATTTGGGACAAATCCAAATTATGCATTAAAACCATATGAATGTGGTTGAATTGTAGGTCCCTAAGGTACTTACAAAGTGCAGTCCGGGAAGGGGGGGGGGGGTGGATGGTGCTGGTGAAGTGCAGTTTAGGGGGTGTTAAAGAAGGTGTATCACATTCAGTCATTTTAATGCAGGCGTTGGTTTCAGTTTTCTGCTAATCATTGATATTGTGAAACCTATTTTCTTGAAAACTTTAATAGGTACCTTGTCTGTAAATTGTAAGTACGTGCAAGGCATATAAAGACTACAGTTTATTTTGTTTTATCTGTGAAGATACAGGGATCAAACAACTTGCTATAACAAATAGGATTTAAACGTCATGTATTGTTATCCATGTTATTGTTATCAACAGTTTCAATTCACCAGCACTGAAAACACAGTTTGAAATCAATGCAATAGGGCATTATTTTTAAGTATCAACAAGTGGGGAATGTTATGAATCTTGTTTATGGAATTAACACATTATTGACGTCTTACCTTCTTTTAAGTGGTATCTATCAGTTTGTAAAAGTTTAAAGGTTTGATCCCCTGAACACACACTCTGTTAAAGAGTACGGAACGGCACGCCATGGGTCAGGACTAGTTTATTCACTCAGTTTGTGCGATGTGTTTTGTTTTAGACTATAAACACTTGTATATTGTTATTTTGGTATTGAAGAATCCCCTTTTTAATTACTTGTAACAGAAATCAGACTGTAGAGTAGATTTAATCAAACAGAGTCTTTATTCAAGCCACTTGGAGAAAAGTAATACACACAGACACGAAGGTCTCTGTCCTTACTTCCCTAAAATTGGAGACATATGTAGCCATTTCGTTATTTATATTCCACACGTATCTAACGCATGTCTAGATAGGCAAAGGGGGGTTGTGTGCCCACTTCCCCATCTTCTTGTGGTTTTACTAGAACGTACGTTCTGTACTAAATTTGTATTGTGTGTCTGCAGAGAGATGTATCTGGTACAAACCGGTAGAAGCTGGTCTCATTATGTGCTCTTTGGTAACCTCATGTACGGGTGAGGAATTTGGGGCCTCTTCAGGTATTATATTAAGTCCTTCATTATTAAGATCACAGAACCAGCTAGGATGCACAGGAACTGTTTGTTAAGTACATGGATGTACATGGATGTACTTGAGATAGGGTAAATTATTACTGCAAATACAAACTATTAATAAAATTTTTGGTTATACTATGCCCATGCTGCCATTTTGCTTATTATTATACTTTTATAAAAATATGTAAGTATTAAATCGTATTTATTATAATTGTTATTAAAATGCATATTTTCTACACACATGTCAAGCATAATTGTATTAGAGTTGCACACATTTAAAAAATAAAATCTTACCTCCAGATGTTTTTTTTAGATTTGAAGTTTAGTCCTTGGAAGCAGACAGTACATTGTCCCACGGTCGGCACATCTTGCATTGCATTTTAATATTTGTTCCATTTTCTTTCTTTGGAAGTTAACAATTGCCTGTATTTCCACGAGTTAAATCCCTGCTAACACACAATGTTGCCACAATGGCCACAGTTGTAGAACGATGGGTTGTGAATGTAACCCAGGTTATCTGAAAAAGGAAGCGCTACCCAAGGGAGAGGGGTTTCTGCGCACTTCCGTAGGAACCCGATGGACATGTCACTCTATCAAAGCTGCCATTGGCCCCTGCCACCCTGAGCCACCCAGGAGCAAGGACCACAGTCACGCTCTTACTGGGAACGATCTAGAATCAGCATATACAAAGTGGGGCTACAGAGGTCAACTCTTACGCCCTCTGCAAACAATAGCAAGGCCGGCTGCTCTACTAGTGCAGCTAGGAGCGAGGCAGTAATCTACTGCACAATATCTGCCGCGGGCAATCAAGCAACTCCGCACATATTGATGGCAGTGGAGCCCTGGTCCAATAGGAGCAGGGCCACAGACCCAGGGTAAAACACAACATAATACACAGCCAGCTAGTCAACAGAGTAGTTGAGCTGAACAACAATATACAATAGATATATATATATATATATATACATATCGCGTGACAGCTTTTGTATATTTTCTACAAAATTTCGTACAAACAAACTATATACACCACGGGGTGCAGAAACAAAGTCATGCACCACTCATGGAACACAGGAGCAGTTGACGCCTGCTGGTGTCATTAGACTGGCTAACACAAGGCAACATTAGCTAAACTGTGCTAACAAACAAACTATATACACAGTGGAACATGAGAGCCTGCTCACATGCTTACTGCTGAGGACAGCAGCAGCGGACTCTTGCTCTATGGCACACAGCCACACACATATGGCAACAGACCTAATGACCAAGGAACTATGTACACAGTGAGGCAGTGAAACTCAAGCGCCATCAGCTGGGAACAGCGGCAGTGAGCTCCAGTCTACACATTTCCAGAACGGAGCCACAGTCCTGCTGTTTAACACATATTATATATACAGTACAGAGCGGGGTAGACTGTAGGCCAGATGCATGCACCACCGCAACGCAATGCATAATGAACTAGCTATATACAGGGCAGCCTCGTAAGGCAACGTACCTGGAGGCTGCATGACAGACCCTGGACATATCAACAGGCTGTCAGCAAAACTAGGAGCAGCTCGCGTGAGTGCTCAACTGAAAGGCATAGTCTGGGCATGTAAGTCGCTCACGCATTTTGCAGAGGTGATTGCCAGCAAAAACACAGTGTTAAGTGACACTAGCTTCAGTTCAGTGGCTCAAATGGGGCTTGGAGAAGTGCATCCAGCACTACATCAAGGCACCATGCGAGCAGTGAAGGGGTGCAAGGAGGCTGTCGAGCTCCCTTTAAAAACTGCACAGACAAGAAATGAGACCGAGGGGGCTCGCCACCAATCCAGACATGACATGCAGAGATGGCTTGTGCTGCCGTCACTTTGATACACTTTGATACACTTTGAGCATGGACAGGGACTTGCCCTGGTCCAACAGCTCTTGTAGAAATTGCAATATGACCCCAACAGGGCAATTAAATGGGTCTTGACTGCTGTCTTGGCACCAGGTGCTAAACGTCCACCAGCAGTAGGAATACTGCAACTTCGTAGAGGGAGCTCTTGCCGACTGAATAGTGGCTACTACCGTGTCTGACAGACCCCAGACAATCAAACACTCCCACTCAGGGGCCAGGCCCAGAGTTGGAGGAGGCCCGGATTGGAGTGCCAAAGCGTGTACCTGGGACAACAAGTTCGCTCTCACTGGGAGCTGCCAAGGCTCTCCGTGGAGGATGGCAATCAGGTCTGCAAACCAGAATCTGTGAGGCCACCGTGGGGCTATTAGCAGAACTTTGTCCTTTGTTCTCTCTTGACCTTCTCCAGGATCACTGGGAGAAGGGGGAATTGTGGGAACATGTAAAGCACACAGCGCGGCCATGTGTGGGCTAGCGCGTCGATCCCTAGGATTCCTGAGTGGTCTCGGAGTGAGAACCATAGTGGGCAGTATGTGTACTCTGCCGAGGCAAAGAGATCCGAACCGGATCCACAATTGCTATATCACAAGCAGGTGGAGGTGCCATTTCAAGACCTGGGGTCTTCCCTGAGAGAGGAGGTCCGCTGTCGTGTTGCAGAGGCTGTGATGGAGTGGAACCCTTCTGTGCCCACAGAAGCAGACGGCATACTAGACAGTACAGTCTGCACGACCAGAGACCTCCTTGCCTGTTGATATAGGCAACCACCGCTGTGTTGTCCATTCGAACCAGCACATGTCTGTCCTGTAGGACTGGCAAGAAATTAGACAGTCCAAGAAGTACTGCTTGTAACTCCAGGACCTTGATATGGAGGGCCTGTGTGGGCTCCGTTCACCTGCCTCAGACTCCACATCCATCGCAGACTGCTCCCCAACCTTGCTTGGAGGTGTCTGTTGTCATAACTGCTCGGAGGCAAACTGGCCCCAGGGGCACACGAGGGTCAAATTGTGAGGGCTTCGCCACCAACGGAGCACCTTCCAGCAAGCCAGAGTGACTGTGACTCGAGGGTGCATCTTAAGAGACCTGAACCACCTCAATTGGAGGAGGTCGAGGGAGAAGGTCTGTGATGCTACCGCTAGGAGGCCCAGCAGCCTCTGGCAAAGGGACACCCTGGCAATTTTTTCTGGCGCCAGCGTAGCAAGCATGGCAACGGAATGGAGGCGCAGTCCAAGGAACTGTGCCTGCTGAGTTGGCGTCAGGCGTCTTCTCTTGATTGACCCGGAGGCCCAATTTGTAGAGACGGCCTAAAATCAGGTTTGTGTGGCTCTGAACCTGCTCCCTCAAGTGAAAACAAACCAGCCAGTCATCTAGGTAATTGATGACACGGACCCCCTGGCAACGCAAGGGGGCTAACACGACGTCCATGCACTTGGCTGTTGCCTGGACTGTGGCCTGGGAGCCGCGATCGGGGGGCCTCCCCATTGGCAAGCTGCCACAGGCTGCCTGTGCTGCTGGGCCTGGGGTGCAACGGGAGAGCAGCTCCTCCAAAGAGGGGCCAAAAGTGAAGCCCAGCGAGATGGGGTCATCTACGAGGCAGGTCCTGTCTGCCTGAGGAACCCATCATGCCTGGGACAGCCAGTCGCCCTTGCCCCATGACGCATCACAGTCACCAGCTGGTCAGCCCCTGCCGCTATCTCCAAGATAGGGGGCGGGGTTAGTGATTCACCATCATGCTCCGAGGGCTCTGCCAGTTGGGCCAAATACAGGGCCAGCAGGCTCTCGGTGTTTCTGAGGCAGGCTGCTTGAGCTCGGAGTAGCGTCTCTGTGATGCGACACTGCCTGTTGGGGCAGGCCAGATTGCGTGGCTCTGCAGACAGTGAAGGTAGAGAGACAAGCGCGGCTATGGTGGCTATTGTGCTATTAGCAGTCCTGCGTGGGAGGGAGGGCAATCCTGACAGCTTTGTGTCATTCAACGCAACACAGGTGTGCACTGTCCAAATTAGTTATAGGTGAAGTATTTAACAGCCCCCTGGACACCTGCACCAGCAGTCAGCACCATCAGCCTTCAGTGCCCCACTTCCGAAGGGCCCCATCTCCAAAGGGCAGGGACTCTAGGTGTGGGACTGCGAGGAGATGCTGCACAGCAACAGCAACAGCAAGAAGCCATGACGATCTCTCCGATTCCCGTCCTGCTCTCTCCGTCTTCTTGGCTTGTACCTCCACGCCATTGCTTCCCTAATACCTCTAACCTCATCGCTCTGCCTCTCCCCTCCTCCTCCCTCTCCTCTACTCCTCTCTGGGGGCCTGTGGAACTGCCACTCAGCTCAACAAGGCCGACTTAATCTCCGCCTTTGCCTCCCACCACTCCCTGGATTTCCTCGCTTTCACCGAGACATGGATCTCCCCGGACAACTCAACCACCGCTGCTGCCTTATCCTCTCTCTTTGTCCTGTCCCACTCCCCTCGTCTTACCGGACGGGGAGTAGGAACAGGGCTCCTGCTCTCCCCTTCTCTCCTCTTCTCTGGAAGCTCAACACCTCTCTGCTCGATGACCCTCGTGTGATTAAGACCTTTAGCAGACGCTTCGAGGAGTGGAGGACCCTGAAGGACCTTTTTGATTCTCCCATAGAGTGGTGGGAGATGGTGAAGAAAAGAACCAAGGGCTACTTCATTCAGCTGGGGAAATGGAAAGCTCGCGAGAGGCGGGCGAGATATTCCCATCTAAACGCCCGCCTCCAGCGCCTGAGTCTTTTACAGCTCAGAGGCTTCGACCTAGCTGAGGAGGTGGCCCGGGTCAAACTGAGTCTCTCCGCCCTCTATCGGGAGGAGCAAGAGAAGATCAAGGTCCTTTCCAGGGTCCGCATCATGGAGGACGATGAGAAATGCAGCCGCTTCTTCTTCAAGAAAACGAAGGAGAGGCGGCCTGCAATGTCCTCCATGATCGACTCCTCGGGGCAAGAGGTGGAGGGCAGAGAGGCTGTTGAGACAGTGGTGCGGGATTTCTACAGGGAGTTGTACGATCAGAAGGTGGTGGATCAAAATCTGATCCATCACTTTCTGTCCCTGTTGGAGTCCCGCAATGAGGGGGACGAGGAGGAGGAGGAGGATCCAGAGATCACCACCACTGAACTCTCCCAGGTGATAAAGAGTCTTAACTCTGGAAGGACACCGGGTCCCGACGGGATCCCTGCTGAGTTCTATAAGATCTTTTGGGAGGTGCTTAAGGAAGATCTGGGCCAGGTCTTGGGGTCGATGTACAGAGAGGGCAGATTGGCCCCTTCGATGAAGAAGAGTATCCTCTCCCTTCTTCACAAGAAGGGAGACCCAAAAGATCTGAGGAACTGGCGGCCAGTCAGCCTCCTGTGCACCGACTACAAGATACTGGCCAAAGCACTGACGCTCCGGCTGCAGCGGCCACTCCCTCAAGTCGTGGGTCCCGACCAGTTCTGTGGTGCCCGGGGGAGATCGGCGGCCGACAACGCCATGCTGCTCAGGGATGTCGTGGCGTACTCGAACGAGAGAGGGCTTCCCCTGGTCCTAATCAGCTTGGACCAGGAGAAAGCCTTCGACAGAGTGGGCCACGAATACCTGCAGCTTGTCATGGAGAGGATGGGTCTCGCTCTTGGCCTGAGGAAGTGGGTCAAGATCATCTACAGCGGCCTAAGCAGCAGGGTCCTTGTGAACCGCCACCTGACCGAACCATTTCCGGTCAGGTCGGGGGTCCGGCAGGGTTGTCCCCTGTCGGCCCTGCTGTACGTCCTCTGCTTGGAGCCGTTCATGCAGGCGATCCGCCGGGACGTCCGGGTGACAGGTTTCCATCTCCCGGGTTCCGGCGGAGAGCAACTGAAGGCCCTGGCCTATATGGACGACGTGGCCGTGGTCTGCACGGACGCTCCGTCCGTGGCCAGGGTCGAGGAACTGCTGGACGGCTTCTGCAGGGCGACGGGGGCCGCTGTGAATAAGGCCAAGAGCGAGGTCTACCTCTCCAGGGCATGGCCTGTCGGCCGGGGCCCGCCGACCGTGTTCCCTGTGAAGCCGTCTATCAAGGTTCTGGGGATCACGATCGACGGGACCAACACGGGCACCCAGAGCTGGGAGGAGGCCATAGTGAAGGTCCAAAGGAAGATCCACGGCTGGAGCACAAGGACCTTGACGATGGCTGGTAAGGTGCTGGTCGTAAAGGCCATCCTCTTCCCGATACTCCTCTACGTAGGAATGATCTTCCCCCCAGACAAGGTCATCGCAAAACTAGTGACCCGAATTATATTTCGGTTTGTCTGGGGGAGCAAAATGGAGAGGCTGAAAAGAGTACAGATGGTGAAGGGTACCCTGGATGGAGGCAGGGGGGTCCCGGAAGTTGTGCGGCTGATAAAGGCGAAGGGGCTGGCCTATGTGGTCAAGAACATCCAGGCTGCTGGCAAGAAAGTGAGTTTCATGAACCGCTTTTATTTTGCCAGCAGCCTGAGACCATTCGGCCTCTGCGCCATGGATAACACCAGGCCGCACTCGTGGGATCCCCCGCCGTTCTACAGGGCGCTCCGAGCCTTTGCGCTCGAAGTAGGCCTCCATAAAGTCGTGCTGGCCTCCTGGGATTATAAGACCATCTGTAGCCAGATGAGATCTGCCCAGGAGACCAGCCGGATAGAAGATTTCCCTCCCGAAACCTGCCGGTTTATCTGGGCTAACGCTATGCACGTTTGCCTCACGAACACGCAGAAAGATGTCTCCTGGATGGCTGTGAGTCGGTGTCTCCCCACCCGAGTGTTCATGCACAGAAGGGGCATAGCTCCTTATGACACCTGCCCCTATAAGGGTTGCCTGGGGAAGGAGACGGAGGCTCACATCTTTAGTGAGTGCCCCTCCGCCCACAGGGTCTGGCTCCTGTTTTCTCCGTTCCTCCACAGGTTTGCCGTTCCTGCGCGGGCGACCGCCCAGCAGATCCTGTACGGTCCGGCCAGGGGAATATCAACATCTACCCTGAGGTGCTGGTGGCGTGTCGTCTGCGCAGTGAAGCAGGCACTGTGGGAGGGACGGAACATCTGTTTGTTCAATAAGCAGGAGCTGGACCCGATCGTCATCGCGCGGAGGGGCATGGTGTTTGTAAGAGACTATGTCAATCTGGAGGTCCATCAGAGGGGCAAGGAGGAAGCCTATAAGAACTGGCGTATACAAGATCTGGGGGAGCTCAGGATCCCATGATGGGACCCACCTCCGGGGACGGTCAGATCCCCTGCTGGAGCCCGAGTCCAAGATCTTTTAAAGATTTTACGGATGATTGTTTTTAGAAAAGATTTTAAAAACGAATCTTAATTGTTTTTAAAGATTTAGTTACTTTTAAATCACATTGCTTAGGGTTTTTGGTATAGTTTTGTTATATTTTGTTGTCAAATACATTGACCGTTTTGGGTTTAATTTAAAATGCATTAGACCTTTTTTGTTTGTTTTTTATTTTTTCCTTTTTAATTGTTTCTTTATTTTGTTTAATGCATTTTCAGTTATTTTCAATGTATTTGACCTTTTTGTTGGTGGGCAGTTTTTGCTTTTATCACGTTTGTTTTGTTGTTTTGGGCACGTTTATTTTAAAGTTAATTGTTTTTGTTCTTGTTAAAATCACACAAAGATTTTAAAATTTTTTAAGTGATTTTTAGGACTGATATTTTAATGATTTTAATCACAAGTATTAAAAATTTAATTGTCTTTATTTTATGAAATGTAAAATACTAAACCAAATAAACAGTATTCTCTCCTCTTCTCTGCCCCCACCTCTCTCTCTTCTATCACGACCCACAGCTTTGAGTTTCATGCAGTGGAAATCACCTCTCCTTCTCACCTCTACCGTCCCCTCGGTCCACTCACCTCCTTCCTGGATGAACTCAACTTTCTTCTCTCCTCCCTCCCCTCGCTGTCCTCACCTACCATCCTCCTGGGAGACTTCCACCTCTCCAATCCTTCCCACTGTGCCGGATTTCTTCCTCTCCTTTACTCCTTTTACTTCTTAAGGACCAAACTCCAAGCTACCCTCGAACTCTACCGCTCTCTACTGTCTACATTCTCCTCCTCACTCACCTCAGCCAAGAAGTCTTACTTCCAATCACTCTTTGAATCCACTGTCAACAACCCCCGCAAACTCTACAAAATCTCCTCCCTCCTTGCCCCCCTCCCCCTCCTCCTCCCTCATCTCTCACTGCTGATGATTGTGCCTCCTTCTTCTCCTCCAAGATTGCAGACATCCGCAAGCTCTTCAACAGTCCCCCCTCCTCTCCCATCACACCCAAACCTCCCACTGAGGTATATAATAATAATAATAATATTAATAATAATAATAATAATAATAATAATAATAATAATAATAATAATAATGACAGTTAGACCTCATAAAATACAATCATTGTGACTCACCTAATACGAAGGTTGGTGTTGTTTAGCATTTACTAAGCGCTGTATGTCGGGCTGAAGAGAAGAAATTTGCAAATGGAGATCAGGCTGAACTTGAAGCTTATTCCGGTATTTTGTCTTGAGTGCCACCAATGCAGAAAATCCAGCTTCGCATAAGTATGTTGTTGGAAATGGCAATTGGCGGGTTATTCTTAAACCTATCAGCGAGCTTAAATAGTGACTGCACAGTAACAGTTTAATATTTATTTTTCGTTATTTAATTATATATCGAATTATGTTATTTAATTATGACTTGAACATTTTTACATATATTAACAAAATTATTATTTATATTAATAATAATTGACGGCCCCCATGCAATACCGTCACGGCCCACAGGTTGAAAACCACTGCAGTAGAAGATACAGCAAGTAAAATGTGAAGCGTGAATAAGTGAAGGAGTTCAATATAAGTCTGCAAATGGAGCATATAATAGGCTTAAGAAGTGAACAATAGCTGCTTGTAGCTTTGTGAGTTACACATGAGTTGGTATTTATTTATTTTAAATCAACAAATTGCTAATTAATTACCTTAATCTATGTTTTATTTTATTTTTATCTTCATTACATTGTAACAGCCAGTAAGGTTACCATCTTTTGTGAATTAAAATGATTTTGAATAGGAAACGCACAAAAGGCAAACATAACTCTTTGCTCAACCTGAAAGTCGTGTTCTTGTTCTTTCTCTCAGGAGCCCGTATTAAACAGCAGTCTGTCATGATTGAGGGCTGCAGTTCACAACCTGAGCAACACTTATGCTGCTGCCCTGCTCGCTTACACCTTCACCATGGCTGGGGAGGCGGACACCCAGGCCAGCCTTCTCGCCAAGCTGGATGTGCGGGACACCACTGAGGGTAAAGACCAGGTTCACTGTACATCTGCGCTGCTCCTGCAAAGACTACATGTGCTTTATTGGGGTCTTCCCACAGTAGCTCAAGATCACATGCATCTTGCCTACTTTAACCAATAGTTAAAGGGTTTGAGATAGGTTGATAGTGTGTAAGTTGGTATGGGTCCAGGGCCCCAAGAGGAAGGAATACATCCAAGCCTATGAAATATTACTGTTTTAATAGGATAACTATTCATTTTGTTTGTATAAGATTTAATCTCAGGACTATGTACTTTATTGGATGCCCCCAGGCAGGGATCTAGGATCGGGGTAAGGCTATGCTGGGAGTTACAGGCAGACTGCAGTGTAGGATGATTTTAAACAACTAGCTATATTATCAGATAACAGATAACAGCTCGGATGGAGCCCATCTCTTCTGTATAAGCCAGGCCTTTCCCAAAAACAATCCCAATTGTTCACAAAAGCAAAACTATTTGATGCACACCAGCTACTTAGAGAGGACAGCCTGCTGAAGGCCTCATCCCCTCTGTGTAATGTTGGTAGCGGGCCAGAGACAATTATATTCTGACATCGTTTTTTTGCAGTTTTGCATAGCGATGTAAAATTTATTTTTAAAATCTCTGATTGTCTATGTCTAATATCATTAGTGCCAGCGTGAATAACCAGAGTAGAAACTTCGCCGCCTGGCAATTCGTCCAATTTAGCTTCGATGTCAGAGACTTACTTACTTCTACTGCTGGTGACACAATCTTTATATTTCTAATTATGGAGTCTCCAATAATGAGCACCTTCTCAGCAGACGCGCCACCGAGGGATTCAAATCTGTTTGCAGTCCAACTGGGAGACTGGTGCTTCACTTCTTGGAGGCAGATCCGCGGCGCAGGCGTTGTGTGGGGCGCTGTTGTTGCTGCTCTTGCTTCACTTCAGAGGCACAGAGCTCCCGGTCACGTCCACACATCTGCTGTCTCGCTCGATCGCTCTGGTCTGGCTTCCGCTTCCGGAACTTGCAGCTTCTTGAAGTATGCACTTCCAAGCCAAACTAGTCTATAGTGCAAACAGCGGTGTTCAACAAAGAGAGCACAATCACAGTGATGGTGCGGTCAACGGGGGGAGAACACCACCACTTAACCTTGGACCAAAGCAACAGCCTGCTGTACCAGGAGAAGGAGCTGCTGGATGTCCTGGGGCGGTACAGTGTGGAGGCGGAGGGCACAGGCTGTGCATCTATTCAGGTCAGTGCTTATTCCCACCTCAGAGTAACTCACCCATGCCCATGTAATTGTAACTATTTCCTAACTCCTATAGTAACCTTAACACTTACTCTCACTTAGCCAACATGTATCTCAATACCTTACTAAACCCTAGTCCTACTCCAATACCTAATCCCAGCATACATCAAAATGCTGAAAAAAAAGTAATGTAAGTTGGTTTCTCTCCATATGGTTCTTATGCTGGTTAATGGTGCTGAAGACTCAGAAGTGGGAAGTTTACCTCCACTGCACATACACACACATAACATCCTCTTTGTATTTGGCTACTCCAGGGCTTCTATCTTTGTCCCAGTGTCTCAGGAATCTAATTAAACCTGTATTCAAACAAATCCTTAATTATATTATTTGTTCTCCTATCATTTTCAACTCTTGTGCAGTCATAGATTCCCAGTTACCTGTAAACTATAAAAGAGTAGAAAACCACCATTCAAACAACCAAACAATGAATCCAGTTAAGAGCTCACAGGCATTCTTGGGAAAAAAAAAACCAAACAAAAAAACAGAAGGTAGTCTCATCATCTGCTAAAACTCTTGGGAAGAAAAAGCAATTGTGACCAATTATGGAAAAGGGTTAGTTACATTAAGGAAAATTTCCTGTCCTTCAACCCCACATCTAAAAACACAATGGAGCCATCGCCGTGGGACATCTGTTTGAAAAGTAATTCTACAGTTACAGAGTTAGTTTTATTATTAGTTCAATTTTAAGTTGTCTGGCAACACAGCGGTGTTAATTTCGACTACAAATATTAAACGACCTATTTTCAGTGACGATAACTGTGACGATAACTATGATGATAACGAGACGAAAACGATAACTAAAAAAAGAAAAACCTTCTAATTCTAGTTGACTAAAATGTGATGATACAAAAATGAAACACAAGACGAATGGACATAAATTGAACCCATAAAGCGTGTGTTTCTTTAAACATTGAACGCGCTTGATGTGATTTACGGTATTGGGCTCAACATGAAGTTGATGCAGATTGTGTGAAGTTAAAAGCCTGTTCTTTTGTATACACTCACCTAAAGGATTATTAGGAACACCATACTAATACTGTGTTTGACCCCCTTTCGCCTTCAGAACTGCCTTAATTCTACGTGGCATTGAAAACACCCCCTGACCTGGTCAACAATTTATCAGAACTCCCTGCTATTGAGCCACTGTTGTAATTGAGATTGTAAATCTCAATATTGATAAATAATTCCACAATGCAGAAAAAATTAAGCAAAACTGAAAATCTTGAGGGGAGAAGCTCTGATTGAGCTAACATGGAATGAGCCTTTTCAGAGATTGCTAACTATGCTGGTGAGCTCTTTATGATTGTTTGTGTTGCTCTGACCCAACAGGTATGCTGGCCCAAGGGAAAACACCAACACGGTCATTCTGAACTTCAAACTCCTCTCTGGATTCTTCATTAAAGAGACACCTCTTACAAGTGTAGTGTGTGTGGTTCCTCAGTGTGAACAGTTTCAAAGGGGCCACAGAGTGAGAGCAGCTAGACAGGTAAAAGACTCCACTGAGAGCACAGGTTGGCTCCAGACCATCACTATTTCAGATCTGGACAGTGACCAGCATTCCCCCAGAATTGATGCACAATTGGTCAATCACTGTCGATATTGGTTGAGCACCCCTGTATCATCCCTGCAGGTCTGCAGTGTTAGCAGTGAGAGTTGCCTTAGTGCTGCTATACCTCTACTGATTGCACTGTTAACTCATGGTGTAAAAAATAGGACTGCTATCACACCATCACACACTTTTCCACAGCCCTTTAAAAGTGCCTGGCACTGTTGGTAACATCTGCCAAGTTTGACATCTGCTCAGGCCTGTCACAAACCCACCTCACTGCTGGTCAGATGGACAGGAGCCCAGTCTCTAGCCCATAGTGCCTCTATTCAGCTGTTCCCCGTTTGTTTTTCAGTATTAATCTCAGGTGTAATTTCCACACCACAGGTGAGGGTACATCCTCCGGTGAAGCACATGGACAAAGAAAACGGGCATGTGATACTGTATCTGGATGGGGTGAGTTCCTTACCTGGAATTCATTGGGTTTCATTTTTTTATATATACCCTATGCTTAATACATTTATACTGGATAATGTTGCATACACACTGGGCACGAGCGAGCGATGTCGCAGAATTCCATTTTACACTGGACATAAGTCCAGACGAATAACCAAGCCTATGCATTTATATTGGACACTAACCTAGACTATCCCTCCAGCTGTTTGGCAAAGCATAGACCTGCTCTGAAATATAATAAATATAATTGTAGCTGTTCCGTAAATGTTTTTCTCCTTAATCAGAACCAATTGATTGAAGCATGGGTACAAATAAGTTAATTTGTGCTGTCAAGTGTTTTCTTTGTGCCTCTGTAGATAATGTGTGTGTGTGTGTGTGTGTGTGTGTGTGTGTACATTGCAAAGAGCTGTATATTAAAAAACAAAACAATGTCAATAATGTACCCCTATAATGTTTGCTACTGTGCTATGGCACAGGAGACCCAGGTTTAAATCTCACAGTCTCATAAGTGGCCACTTATATTTATATTATTTATATTTATATTAAGTATGCACCTTAAAAATATAAAAATAATAATACTGCACAAAATTAAGTTGCCATTCTGCAGGGTATGAAATATAATACACAGTTTGACTGTGAAGTTCTCAAAAGCAGTGCTTTCCCTCAGGAAATGTATGCTGTTATGTTACCAACCTAGAACTATTACCTCACATACATTTGACTTTTAATGTATCTACAACTATTTGAAACAATGTTATTTAGTGATTCATGTAGACTAATAATTACTCCTTATTAAACTGTAATTTTGTATCAATGACGTATTTTTGATCGTCACTCATTCAGCCTAGGGAAATTTAGTTGGATTTCTATGGAGTGGTAGTCATCCAACTAAATTGATGGGAGATTTCCCTAGGCTGAATGAGTGATGAGCAAAAAGATTTATTTGATAAACAATATTTTCTATGGAGTGGTAGTTGAATATTTAATAGAACTGGAATCTAGACTTTTTCCAGCATTTTGGCACAAGAAACAGACCAGCTTTCATTCATTGATAATGGATTGTAAGAAATATCATGGGTGATGTAGACATTGTATTGTTGCTAAGGGAACCATGATCAGCCGTAAGTATTGTGATATCTCTTAAAACAATATACTGTCAGCACTGAGTGAATTTTAGGATCTGCAACAGCAGATAGGTCTCTCAACAGCTACAAAGGGGAGAACCTCATCACTTTGACATCAGCATGACCCAGACTCACTCAGTAAAGAACCTCAAACCAGCTGCTGTCAAGGTCTACGACTACTACCAGACCAGTAAGACTGTTTAATTAACAAGAGGCCCAGTGAACTGATGCATTACAAAGTGGTAGTGGTAGGCCTGCCATAGCAGAAGAATTGGCAGGATAACTCTCTGGTTATGAAATGTCCTCTCCCTGGGCACTGTACTGGAGCGGAGTGCAGAACACAGATGAGAGCAGAATACACAGACTGGGATCAAAGACACAGCCAAAACAGTATGGCACTCCCCTTACTTTGGTTGTCCACATCTGTAAATGGTGTGTGCAGTTGATCAGATATCTTCAGCACTGAAGAGTTCATATTTCCACATCGTGGAGAACCTGGTCCCAGTTCATTACTCTACATTTGGACAACTGCAAACAGTTATTACCTGTTCATTAAAATACTGCTAATAGTTAATTCAAGTTTGCAATGTTTTTAACAGCATCTCTATATAGCATGTTCTTTGGTACCATCTATTACTGGTAGATGGAGACTACTCTCAAAACTTTAATATAATGTATTGCTCCTAAAATAAGAATACTGGAAAGCTGAATAGTAAATATCCTGTAGGAGGCTGTGCAAATTTCAGCTCATATGATTCTGTCCCTCACAATGTGGAAAATTGTGTGATGGTGTGATAGCAGTCCTTATGTCTTGTAGATGAGCAGGCCATGTCTGAATACACCTCTCCATGTCTTGATGGTAAGTCCGCAAAATCTGTAATTCCCTCACCTTCATTGCTGATTGGATTGATTGGCTGCATTATCACTGCATGTGAAGTGATGCATAGACCTCGCAGCAAAGTAAAGGTATTTTAATAAGTAATAAATCAGAAAAGGGGGAGGACTGTACCATCTATACTGTATTGCTGCTGCAAAGTCACTGCGTACAAGACAGGAAGACGCTTATTCAAAGGAAAGAGCTTAAGGATGTTCATTTCTGAGCAATCAGAAAGACCTAAGAATCAATTCTTGTCACAGGCATGACCTATCTTCATTCACAATTAATTTTTAAAATTGAAAAGCATTGGACCTACATTAGCTAAACATTAGCAAAGTGTTCAGGAGTAATAATTAGGTTACTGGTTACCATCAATCCCTTTTGTTTCAAATGGGTTTTAATGTGAGGGATTCTCACAAGAGATGAGTTCATTTTATTCAAGTTGCATCTGTTCCTCTACTGCAGATCAAGAGGACATCAATGAAGTGTAAAAGCAGAAATGTGGACTGCAGAAAACAATCAACCAATGGTGTGGAGCCGAAGATTGACAATCTTCAAATTACTGAATGTCTTGTGTATTCATGTATTTAATACAGTGCACCACAAACCCACATCTCTTCCTGTCATTTATCAATGGAAGATGCAAAGGTTATTTCTGGACTGTTCATGTCTAGAGACGAAGATACGCTCTCCCAGGAAATGCAGCAAACTGAAAACAACCCAAGTACCACACTGATATCACAGAAGCCCGTCAACCCAGTCAAACTATTAGGTCACAAAATAATTTAAAGAACTGTAAACCCCAAAACTCAACACAATAAGTTATAATCGTTGTAAGTCTTTCAAAAAATAAATAACAAAGCAAAAACACATAATACTGGGAAAAAACTAAAACAAAAAACAAACTGCAATACCCCCTGCTGCCACTAAAACGCTCTTGAGATAAAAGATGTAATGAATTTGATTTAAAACGTAATCTGTATTTTCATAACAAGTTTGTCAGTGTGACCACAGCCAGTTCATGATTAGTTTCTCAGACAAAGAATGCAATGCACTCCAGACCTGCCTCTCTCCACCACGGCACAAACAGAAGAGAAGCAAATGAGGAAATGAGCTGCTAATTCTCTCAATAGAATCAAATATGCAGGCAGCATTTATGGACAGAACAATGTATGTCAGGTGTTTCAATTAAAACAACACCCGAATTAAGAGGGTAAGCTCCCAATTTATAAAACATATAAACAACATTAGCAGCATATAACGTATATACAAAGTGCAATAAATGTTAAAAGAATATGAATCATGCATCATAAAATACACATCTATATAAAACGATCAGCCATAACATTATGACCACCTGCCTAATATTGTGTAGTCCCCCTTTTGCCGGCAAAACAGCTCTGACCCATCGAGGCATGGACTCCACTAGACCTCTGAAGGTGTGCTGTGGTATCTGGCACCAAGACGTTAGCAGCAGATCCTTTAAGTCCTGTAAGTTGCGAGGTGGGGCCTCCATGGATCAGACTTGTTTGTCCAGAACATCCCACAGATGCTCGATTGGATTGAGATCTGGGCAATTTGGAGGCCAAGTCAACACCTTGAACTTGTGATTCATCAGACCAGGCCACCTTCTTCTCGTGTTCCAGTTCTGATGCTCACGTGCCCATTGTAGGTGCTTTAGGCAGTGGACAGGGTTCAGCATGGGCACCCTGACTGGTCTGCGGCTACGCAGCCCCATATGCAACAAACTGCGATGCACTGTGTGTTCTGACACCTATCAGAACCAGCATGAACTTTTTCAGCAATTTGAGCTACAGTAGCTCGTCTGTTGGATCGGACCACATGGGCCAGCCTTCACTCCCCACGTGCATCAATGAGCCTTGGCTGCCCATGACCCTGTCGCCAGTTCACCGCTTTTCCTTCCTTGGACCACTTTTGATAGGTACTGACCACTGCAGACTGGGAACACCTCACAAGAGCTGCTTCTAACATATCAACTTTGAGGACAAAATGTTCACTTGCTGCCTAATATATCCCACCCACTGACAGGTGCCATGATAACGAGATTATCAGTGTTATTCACTTCACCTGTCAGTGGTCATGATGTTATGGCTGATCGGTGTATATAAATAATGTAATCCTACATGTTTACTTCCCTACTTTAAGCCTATACTTGTGCTATTCTTGGTGTGATATATTGATGAGTTTTATGCACAACAGGGTGTGTCATTGTGCTCATACAGTAATCACTGCAGCAATCTGTGCCTCAAATGAATTTCATAGACAGATGGGGTTAATGGAATGTCATTAGTGTTGAACAGATGTGACTGCAGACATAGCACATTCAATTCAGGTATCCAAAATCCTGTAAGGGGGCGTACAAAGTCAACCCCAAGGACTACTGAACACTCATTTATGAAACGAGGACCACAGGACACCAGTGGAGTTTAAGATTTGGTATTAGAGGCATCAGTTCACAAAGAGTAGCCAATGTCTCCAGCCAGCCAGACAGCCATGCAGTTGAAGTAAACTTTCTGAGTTAAATCAAGAAAAGGACAGTTGAGTGTGTGGTCAATCTATCACTAAGGGCAGAATAAGTGAGATTTGTGTAACCATTGTTACGTTCTAATCATGCGTTGAAACATACTTTCCTTGTTATGCTCTTTAACGAACACAGAAACCAGACTTGAAACGTGTTGAATTTTAATAGGAGTTGATTTTATAAAAACAGAGAAAACTCCCCTTCATAATTAGTGTTTTCTGTCACCAACACACACCTGAACAATACACAAGGACAGCATTCCCCCTTAAAGAAGTAAAATCCATTCAAAACATTGTTTAAAATAAATAAATAAAATAAATATAAATTAGGCAAAGAAATCCAGGTTCCAGATCCCATTTTCAGTCAAAGTAGACACAGAAGATTGGGCTGAAATGGGCAAAGACTTATCTGTTGTAGTAATTCCTGTCCCAACTGACATTAAACTACAATCTATTATTTAATTGGAGCTGGGGGAGACTGTAAGAGGCAGGTATACAAAAGTAGTTTTCTCTGATGGCAATTGGCTTGCTTTGTATGTAACTGATAAACAAAATATTTAAGAGAGACAGAGAGGTGCCAATTATGTTTTCAATACTTCTTTGAGTTTGTACCTCTTAAAAAATGTCTTCCTTATACATAATTGTTCCTAAACTGGATTTACTGGATTATTAATCTTGTCGTTGGATTTGACTCCTGTGTTATGCTCAGTACTAACAGTTACCATCTGACCTCGCCATGTCATTCATGGAGATTTATGAAAAGTGAGTTCTGTACTGGTCCAAGAGAAATGCAGTTTTCTGTAGTACTATTGCCACATAGACACTATGAGAGATTTGTGGATTAAATCAGATGGTCAGGGGGTGACATTAGGTACATGTTATTGAAACATTATTTATTTATTGGCAGACGCCCTTATCCAGGGTGACTTACAGGTTAAATGAACATTGGAACTGACTGGGATTGGGACTAGGTGAAGATGGAACCTACAGAACAAGAGAGACAAACCAACGAGGTATTTCTGCACCAACAAGTAGCACAATCTTAAAATGGAACATTAAATGTTCTAGGACACAAGAAGTTGTGAACCATTTTTACCAATTCATTTGTACCCACTTGTTGTTTATCCCTTATCAAAATGGTAGACAGATCTCAAGTTTCTTTGAACCTTATGCTCTGAATTAATCTTAATTAAGATTTTCAGCATTTCAACATTTTGCTTTCCAACAGATTTTAAATCATCACCAAGGCCTTTATTTTTTTCCTATTTTTCCAACCAGTTGGATTTTCATACCTCCTGGAATTGTCATTGATGGTTTTTGGTAGTATATTGTAAACCAAAAATAAGCAATTTTTTCTCCCGTCAAACATGTCAGCTCTGATTCGCTGTGTCTTTGTGCTTGACGTTTTCCACAAGCTTTTAGCCAGGAAGGATAGAAAACGGCTATCTCAGACATCTCCTACTCAACCGGATCGCCCGGGCAGGAGGTGGGGTTGCAAACAAGGCTACGGCAGGGGAGGATGGTCAGAACTCTTCCCACACTGGCCGCAGGAGCTCTCCCAGGTGAACTTGCTGGTGTCTCCGTAGGCACTCAGGGCTGGTGAAGCTCTTCCCACACTGGGCACAAGGGAAGGATCTCTCCCCAGTGTGGATACGCTGGTGGGCTTTGAGGTTCCCCGAGTGGCTGAAGCTCTTGCCACACTGGGCGCAGACGTAGGGCCGCTCACCCGTGTGGATGCGCTGGTGCCGCTGCAGGTCCCCAGACTGGATGAAGCACTTTCCGCACTGGGGGCAGCGGTAGGGTCTCTCCCCTGTGTGGATGCGCTGGTGGGCCTTGAGGTTCCCCGGGTGGCTGAAGCGCTTTCCACACTGGGCACAACAGTAGAGCCGCTCGCCCTTGTGGATGCGCTGGTGGATCTTCAGGTTGCCAGCCGTGCTGAAGCTCTTGCCGCACTGGGGGCAGCGGTTGCTAGAGTGGGCAGTAGAGCGGGCGAGGTGGCTGGACGAGGGAACTTGGGGATGGGTGCTGTGGGAGGGGCTGTGAGGCATCGCAACTCCCTCTGTCCCACCTCCGCCCTGCCCCTTGCCTGGGCCAGGCCTTAGGAGCTCCCAAAAGTCCCGCGGGACACCTTGCCCCGGCCCCCATCCTAGTCGCCATTCCGCCCCTTCTCCACATGACCGCCTGAAATTAACATCCAGCTCTCCAGTTGGGCATTCCTCCCCGTTAACCTGTTGGGTCTCAATCTCCTCTTTGATGACAACAGACATTAACTCATCCACCTCTGGGTCAATGTGGGGGCAGGATCCTGGGTGTGGGGGTACTTTATCCAGGGCCTTTTCCTCTTTCGATCCACCGTGATGCATCTCAGACCCAAGAACAGACTGCAGCTCAGTCTCCTGTTCTGCTATTAGAAAGTCCAGCCCACTCATCTCCTCCTTTCCGTGCCCACAGGCTTCACTGTGACTGTCATTCCCGGGGCCCAAACCCTCTGTGTCAGCCATGTATACAGACTCCAGCCCAGGAAGGTCCTCTAGTCTGGGTCTGTGCTGTGGAGTGAGCTGCCGATGGCCTTGTGTAGGTGTGGGCTCCACGTCCAGCCTCAGACTGCAGCCCCACTCCAGTTCACAGTGCTGCGGCTCGGTGGGAGACACGGAGAGAGCTGCAACCTCCTCAGCTCCTACAAGAGAAGGAAACAGGGGGATGCTAATGGTGAGTTTCAGATTTAAATCTTTATATATATATATATATATATATATTTTTTTTTTTTTTTTTTTTTTTTTTCCTAATAAAACCCACCAGGTTATGCTACGTGACTCTTGTATAATGATTAAGCTTTCTAGCTTGTGTGAAGTGCCCACAAATCATAAAACCCATTGAAAATGGCCATCTGTAGTCTGATCCTGTAGCAGACTAAAGAAATATGATCATATGTGATTACTTTCAAATACTAATAGAAAATACTATTGTCTTGAACTTCAAGTTTTTTTAATGAAAATATTTTCAGTGGTATTATTTTGCTTTGACGTTCATGTATGTGGTGCTGTTATTGTATAACCGCAGAAGAAACAGAACAAAGATCATTGCGTATTTCAGCGGAAAAAGCTTTCCTTTTGGAGGAGATTCATCAGCCACATCTAATGAATATTACAAGGTTCAAAATAAGGCAGATACTGCAGAGGCCTGCCTCTTATCATAAGCTTGAATTTCAACCACAGACAATTATGAAAATCTTTACAGTTTTGTAGTAGTTTATAGGGCTTCAATTACCCTTTGTACTAATCATAATTTGTTTTTATTTTTCTAACTAGTAAACAAAAAAAACACTTTAAATTAGGTGGCTGCAGGGACATCTAGGGCATAGCAGTTGAATTACAACTGAAAAAGAAAGGTGCAGAAAAATCAGGGCCCAACACATGATACTATTGGACTGCCATCCAGAAATAAGACTTTTTACTGTAATTCACTGTCCAAGTAGGCTTGCATTAATTGTAACCAATTACAGCCATTTGTATAATTAAAGCTTACGAGCATGCCTTAAAAAAGAAAAACACATGGGACAATATTACTCCAGCATCTCAGGTTTCAAATTAAACAGGTCTGAGCATGAGAGGGTATTTCTTCTTTCTTCCAGCCGGTACTAAGGGGTCTGCAGCAGCATGCTCACAACAGACCAGGTCTGACTATTCTATCTTCTATCTATAAGTTGCGCTATATTTTAGATTAATTTAGACAAGGACAGAAGGATAAGATTGTTGATGCCATTATAATGTGATGCACTTATAAACTTATTTTGTATCCTCCTTTAAATTTGTTTTTTTTGAGGTACAAAATTAAGTGCATTTATGATAATTTACTGTACTGGTACAGTATTAAATATTAAGTATTAAATACTGTACTGGTACGGTATTAAGTACAGTATGGAATAACAGTAGCCTATCTTTTCCAGTTCAAATAACGAAAAAAAAATTGAACCGTACTGTAGTGCCACCCTTGTGCACAGGTGTGCCATGGAAGCTTTGGACACATGAGAAAGTCATCATGTAAACAGCATATTCAGATAATAGGAACAAACATTTATCTTTATAAAGAATATTCTACCAGAATCAAATGAGTGAGACAATCTGAGGTTTCTCACTGAAAGTTCATTTTTATTGTCAGGTTTAAAAAAGGGACTGTGTGCAGGTGGTTGTCAGCAGGGGGTGGTGTACTACGTAACATGTTAAAGTCAAGTATGTGTGTCTTGAGCTTCAAAGAGTTGGGAAATACTGCCTATACCTACCTTTCAAACAGATTGGTAATCCCACACCTTCACATTTCTCCTGTTTGATATTCAGAGAATCAGGCCTGTGTCCTTCATACTCCTTAAGCTGTTCCGAGTCATTGATCTCCTTAAAGACATCCTCAGTCTGTGTTGAAATGCCTTCTGGCACATTAACTGGCATTTGTTCACTGTCCTGTTTGTTCTCATTGGTGGACTGGTGCCCTGGCCAGTCCTCTGGAGTGTGTGGAGAATCCAGGCCAGTGAGGCGAAGAGTATCTTGGCAGAGTTCGGTCTCCTCCTCTTTAATGATGATTGGCTCAAGTTCATCAGCCTCCTCTGAAAGTAAAAAGGACACAGTTTTGCAACTTCATATTCGACCTCAAAAGTTCCAAGTCTCCAGCTTTTTAAACAGTGTGCTATTATTCTGTATATAAAATGAAGCAAGAATCACCAGTCAATTGATTTTTATTGCACTTCACAAGTAAGGACAATTAATGTATTATCTCTAACAGATACTTCCATGTTTAGCTTACCTATTATACATATACATTAATAAATAAACGGTTCAATCAATTCATAAATCACAAAGAAACAGGTAGAAGGCCATTATTTTTCTCTGCTAAAGTTTTCTTAAAATAGCAATGTGATGGTTCTTGTAATCATTTATTGAGATTATTGTAGTTTAGAGAGAAGCATTAATTATAGAATGACTTCCTTTGTTATTGGGGATATTTTGCAACTCTTGACACTTATAATGTAGAATATTGTACAGACCTGTTTGATCCGTTTCATAGATAGTATCCAACGAAAACGATTTTTTTTGTTACTGCAGACAAATATCAATGTTCTACAGTTCAACCCATCTGCCTGTCTTATTTCATGTGTGTACGTTTGTGCATTCACTTAACAATACGTTCAACACCACACAATCACTTCGCTTCCCTTTATGCCAATACACTACAGCTTTTGTATTAACTTTGTCATAAACAGATACTGACTGACTATAATATTATTGACATTGAAATCCACACATATTTATATGTCAAATGCAGATACGTATTACGTTACCAGGCGTCGCTGCTGTGACGTCTGCCCCGGTGTCCTCGGGATACACCGGCTCGGCTCCGGTACGGTGGCCGTTTGGAGATGGTCCCGTTATCTGTGCGCTGCTGCTGCTATATTCCCGTTGTGCTCCCAGCTCTATCTCCAGCAACTGCAATCTCATCTTCAGGGTCTCGTTTTCTTCCTTGCTTTGCACTATTTCGATGTGTAAATCCGCAAAGCTGCCCTCCACCAGTTTGGTGATTTCACACACCGTGGCTTTGACCAGGATCTCCATAACAGCGGCGAGCTGGCTCTGAAACGCTACCACAGAATAAGACATTGCGTTTAATAATACAGTTCCACAGTAACGGGAGCTCGCTGTAGACTTATTCCCTGTTATTAAATCGCAAGGGGGGCTGCCAGTTGTCCGGTGCTGATTGTGTGCATCTGTATCCCACAGCGGAAACACTGCACACAACGCTGGAGCTCAGGCTGCTCTGTCAGTCATCGAGGTCTGCTTTAGCAAAGTAACTTTAAGCAGCGCACTATCGTTAACAGTTGAAATTAATGGGTTTTTTTTAGCATTAAACCAGTTTTCTATTTGGATAATATAGCGCAGATTAGCTATATCTACTGCTCCACTGCCGCTCTCTTCCGGTGTCAGGGAAACGGGCTGCGTCCACGACACTTCTGTGCGTCTACATTGCAGACGGGAGTCTGCGTGTGACGTCACGGTCTGCGCAGACGGAGCGTGGACAGCTTGGCAGTGGAGCTGCAGTCTGGAGCAGAGCAAACACAGAGGCATTGAGAAGATAGTCCTGTTCGCAGAAGAAGTTCATGCAATCGAAGTTCCCTTCGTGCTGCACCAGCGTCATACTTTACAGTGTAATCGGAAAATGGGCCATTTAATCAGTTCATATCAGGTTGAGTGGCTTTACGACCCTTTCATAAATTTACATTTGTAGAATGTTTTATTCCTGCTCATTGTTGGGACACTTTTATTATTATTATTATTATTATTATTATTATTATTATTATTATTATTATTATTATTATTATTATTATTAATAATAATAATAATAATAATAATAATAATATTTATGTATTTATTTCTTATCAGACGCCCTTGTCCAGGGCGACTTACACAATAAAAGAGCAATTCAAATTGTAATAATACATTGCAATTCAAGGCATAATACATTTGACAATTTCACCGTTTACCCAAGTGTATATGAGATATATTATTATTATTATTATTATTATTATTATTATTATTATTAATAATAATAATAATAATAATAATAATAATAATAATAATATTTCTTGTACAGTTAAGTACAAGGCATCAAACTTACATTAAATTTACATTAAACAAAGCAATTCATGATATAATACATTTTACAACTTCCAATTTATACAGTTAAGTACAGTAAGTGCGGACATACATCCTGGACAGTAAAAGCTAAGTGCCGTCAAGATGTAAGGTACAGTCAAGGGTTACGGGAAAGGGAGCAAGGAGGAAAATCAATCAATTAAAATGAAGTGCTATCTAACGGGGATTAAAAGGACTAATATCACAAGTACTGTCTGAAAAGATGTGTCTTGAGTAAGCGCCGGAAGGAGGTCAAGGACTGTTTTGACTTCGGTGGGAAGGTCGTTCCACCATTTAGGGGCCAGGGATGAGAAGGAGCGGCTCTGGAGGAAGGAGAGTGGAGAGGAGGCAGAGTTAGTCTTCTGACACTGGAGGAGCGCAGTGGTCTGGAGGGGTTGTTATTAGCTTGGTGCAGTGTGGTTGAGACAGCGGTAGTTGAGGGTCAATGTCTTGAACTGAATGCGTGCCGGTATCGGGAGCCAGTGGAGGGAGCGGAGCAGTGGAGTAGCGTGTGTGAATCGGGACAGAGAGAATACCAGACGAGCCGCAGAGTTCTGGATGAGCTGCAGCGGCGGGTAATAGTTGCAGGCAGGCCGGCCAGGAGGGAGTTGCAGTAGTCCAGGCGGGAGAGGACCAGTGACTGGACGAGTAGCTGAGTTAAGTAGTCGGTGAGGAAGGGACGGATTTGGCGTATGTTGCTCAGGAAGAATCTACAGGTGCGTGTCAGTGTGGTGATGTGCTGGGTGTAGGAGAGCGCAGGATCGAGGGTGACTCCTAGATTTTTAGCGGAAGAAGGAGAGAGTGTGGTGGATTCCAAGGGGATCGAGATGGAGAGATCAGCAGAAGGTGAGGAAGAGTGGGGGAAAAAGAGGAGATCCGATTTGGAGAGGTTGAGCTTGAGGTGGTGCGAGTGCATCCAGGCGGAAATAGCAGACGAACAGGAAGAGATTCGAGAGGGGATGAGATGGTCAGAAGTAGGAAAAGACAGGAAGATCTGGGCATCATCAGCATAGAAGTGGTATGAGAAACCATGGGATGCGATTAGGGGGCCCAGGGAGCGAATGTAGAGAGAGAACAGGAGGGGGCCTAGGATGGAGTCTTGGGGTACGCCTTTGAGGAGAAGTTGGGGGGTGGATGAGGAACCTCGCCATGTCACTTGGTAGGTCCGGTCGCTGAGGTAGGAGGAGAAGTTCTGAGGAGAGGTGGGGTCCAGGGTAGGTTTCTTGAGGAGTGGGATGACAGCAGCTTGTTTAAATGCAGAGCAGAAACAGCCAGAGAGGAGTGAGGAGTTGAGGAGGGAGGAGATGAAGGGGAGTAGATCAGGAGCAGTTGCTTGGAGGAGGTGAGTAGGGAGAGGGTCCAGGGCACACGTTGTGGGTTTGTGACCTAGGAGGATAGAGGAAACTTCAAGGTCCGAAAGAAAAGGAAGCTTGATCAGTTGGAGATTTGTGCGTGATGGAAGAGGAGGGGGGACTGTTGAATAGCTTTCAGATGTGTGTGATCTTGGAGGAGAAGAAGGAGGCAAAATCATTAGCAGAGAGAGAAGAAGGAGGAGGAGGGGGAGGCGGGTGAAGAGGGAGGAGAAGGTGGAGTAGAGTCTGTGGGGGTTATTGACAGAGGATTCAAAGAGTGATTGGAAGTAAGAGTTCTTGGCTGAGGTGAGTGAAGAGGAGAATGTGGAGAGCGGTAGAGTTCAAGGGCAGCTGGGAGTTTGGACCTCTCCACTTCTGTCCAATGATGAAACGGGAGACTTTGTGTCTTTTCGTTCACATAAAGTCAGAAAATAACAACATATGAATCCAAATTAACATATATTTATACTAAAGTAATACAAAATTACTACAAAAGATTTAGAAGGGAGTAGTTTTTACATTACAGTATAATCGTAAATCTATAATCTATAATACATACATGTATACATGTTAATTTGGATTCAAATTCTTCTAAAATCCCCCACACAACCAATGTGTGACATCTGCCTGTCTTAAAACCTTTCATGTTTTGTGTCACACTGGCTCTCCTTTAATGTATGCGTTTTTGAGTGTTCATCCTCATATTTCGAATAGCCTATGCCATTTACCTGGCCTAGAATTCCTTTAGTATTTTGATTACTAAGGCTATCCCACCTTCAATTTTAAATCTTTAGAGTATTTTGTTTCTTCTAATATACAGTACTGTGCAAAAGTTTTAGGCAGGTGTGAAATGCTTCAAAAATAGACATGTTAATAGATTATTAGGGCCCTATAAAATCTGTTTAATTTTTTTCCAAATTCCGTTCTATTTTCCCCCAAATTCATTTTTTTCCGTTTTATTTTTTCTGAATTCTGTTTTAAAATGTATGCTAATTTTATCATCAGAAAGAGTGTCTAATGATGTTTATGAATAAAACATCAACAATGTTACAAGATTTAACATTAAATTTGTAATGATGCAACACAACATTGCACTATGTTTTTTTATCAAGGCAAGTGCTTCAATACAGAGTTCTACAAAGTGTTTCATTATAAATGAAAAAAGTAATTTAAGAATCTAGTCAACAATTTAGCAAGCAATAGGCAAAACCTAGAGTTATACTTATGTAAAAAAACAAAATGTTGCATTCATTGTTTTTTGTAAAATAAAGTGCTTCACTTAAGTGTTTAATTATAAATGAAAAAAAAAGATTAATGCAAGAATCTAGGCAATAATTCAGCAATTGGCAAAACCTCTGGAGCTCCTATGTCTATCCATTGTATGTTTTCCATCTATCACAGACATCTCCATTGAAGTACATGATTGGCAGCCTCTTTGTGAGTTATTCATGTCCCTCAGACATGCCACTGAGCAAAGCTGGGCCTCTCCAGGAAGTGGCAGAGGGGCACCTGGCATGACAGGCATGAATATTGTTATATATTCTGCTGACCTTACAGTACTCACAGTTCCTGCTCAAAGCAGCAGGGCTATATTAGAACATAAGAACATCAGAAAGTTTACAAATGAGAGGAGGCCATTCGACCCATCATGCTCGTTCGGTGTCCATTAATAACTAAGTGATCCAAAGATCCTATCCAGTCTATTTTCAAATGTTCCCAAAATTTCAGCATCTACCACATATCTGGGGAATTTGTTCCAGATTGTGACTACTCTCTATGTGAAGAAGTGACTCCTGAGAAGTATTTACTAGTTGCCACAGAGAGAGACAGGAGAGTACAGGTGAGGATGCTCAGAGGGTGATGGGGGGCAGCTTAGCACCAGAGCACCATGGTGCCCACTCCCCCCCAGAAGAAGGAGGTAGTTATAGTAGGACACTCAATTCTTAGAGGTGTAGATCACACAGTGTGTTCTAGTGACAAGGAGACCTGCATGGTATCTTGCCTGCCTGGTGCTCAGGTTGCAGATCTCCCTAAACTACTAGACGGGCTACTGGCCAAAGCCGGGGGTAATCCACTGGTCATGGTCCACATTGGAACCAATGACATAGGAAAAGGTAGGACAGAGGTTCTGCAAGACAAATTTAAAGAGTTAGGAACAAAACTAAAGAGCAGAACCTCCACGGTAGTTTTCTCTGAAATACTTCCGGTACCACGTGCCAGGCCAGGGAGACAGGTAGAGATTAGAAAGTTTAACACATGGTTTAAAGCTTGGTGGAGGGAAGAGGGGTTTAGGTTTATGGAGCATTGGTCTTTCTTCTGAGACAGATGGGACCTATACAAACCGGACGGTCTACATCTAAACAGAAGGGGGGCTAATGCATTGGGAGAGCATATGTGCAGTGAATTTGAGAGTCATTTAAACTAGGAACCAGGGGGGCAGGGAGCTCTGACAATGGGAGATGTTCCGCTAAGGAAAGAAAACCAAGGGAAACTGCTAGTAGGAAAGTCCTGAAATGTTTGTATCTCAATGCCAGGAGTATAAGGAACAAGATGTTAGACTTGGGAGCCACATTGCTAGCATGTGACTATGATGTTGTAGGAGTGATAGAAACATGGCTTGCAGAAAATGATGGGGATGAATATAAGTTGGAAGGATACACACAGTTTAGGAGAGACAGGGACAATCGAAGAGGGGGTGGGGTAGCATTATATGTGAAAAATGACATTGAGGCAGAAGAACTTCCCAGAATCTTTGTGGGTGAAACTTTTGAACAAGAGATCTGGAGGATTAGCGGTAGGGGTGTGTTACAGAACACCAAACTCAGATATTCAGAAAGATGCTGCATTGTACAGTGTAATCAGGACTGCATGTATCAAGGATGTGGCTGTTATAATGGGGGATTTCAATTTCCCAAACTTAGACTGGGAAAGCCCAGTGGGCACTACAGAAGCAGAAATAGAAATGGTTGAGATGGTAAATAACTGCTTTCTAACTCAATTTGTCAGGGAACCAACCAGAGAGAGCACATGTATTGACTTGATCTTTTCAAATGACCAAGATAGTGTCAGGGGGACAGTAGTTAGAGAACCAATGGCAAATTGTGATCACAATATGGTTAGCTTTGAGGCATTCTTTAAAAAAACAAGGTCCAAGTCTAAAACAATGGTCTATACATTTAGAAAAGCAAACCTTGAAGGTATGAGACAGCACTTAGAAGAGGTAGACTGGAGCACATTGGATACAGAGTCAGTTGAAAATGGATGGGTATATTTTAACAATACACTACTTGAGGCTCAGGAGCAATTTGTACCAAAACTTAGCAAATTGAGGACCAAAAAACAGTGGCCAAAATGGTTTAATAGAGGTATGCAAAAAAATATAAAGAGGAAGAAAATGTTGTATAGCGCATACAAAAGGGATGGTGACGAAACAAAATACATAGAATTTGTTGAGCTGCAAAGAGATCTTAAGAAAGGGATCAGGAAAGCAAAGAGGGAAATAGAAAGATACATAGCTCTTGGAGCTAAAACCAATGCAAAGAGTTTTTTCCAAAATTACAACAGCAAGTTGTAATTCCTCAATAAAGGAGGAAGTGAAACAGATAAAGGGCAAAAATGGAGGTATCTTGGAAAACGAACAAGATGTGGCAAATATTCTAAATGAGTATTTCACAGAGGTTTATACAAAAGAAAAAACAGATGACATGCCACAGGTTGACAATCAGTCCAGTCAAACCCTAAGAGAGATCAGGATAAATGAGGAGGAGGTACTAAAGGGACTTGCAGAATTAAAAACAAACAAATCACCTGGGCCAGATGGGATATTTCCAACAGTACTTAAAGAAATTAGGGAAATTATGTATAGGCCGCTAACTCAATAATTCCAAATGACACTTAGAACAGGGGATGTGCCCACTGACTGGAAGACAGCAAATGTCATACCAATCCACAAGAAAGGGGACAAAACTGAGCCAGGAAATTACAGACCAATCTTTCTCACCTGCATCACTTGTAAAATGTTGGAAAAAATGATTAGACAGAAAATAGAGGAGCATCTTAATGAAAACCATATTCTCGGAGATAGTCAACATGGGTTTAGACGAGGCAGATCATGTCTTTGAACATGCAACTGCAGCTGTAGATCACGTGAAAGCATATGATATGATATACTTAGATTTCCAAAAAGCTTTTGATAAGGTTCCACACCAAAGACTGATCCTCAAATTGGAAGCTGTAGGCATTCAGGGTAATGTAAGTAGATGGATTATGAACTGGTTGATGTATAGGAAGCAGAGGGTGTCGATTAGAGGAGTTGCTTCTAACTGGAGTGAGGTTGTTAGTGGAGTTCCACAGGGATCAGTACTAGGGCCTTTGCTTTTTCTAATCTATGTTAATGATCTGGACTCTGGGATAGTTAGCAAACTTGTCAAATTGGCAGATGATACAAAAATAGGTGGCTCAGCAGATACAATCTTGGCAGCACAGGCTATTCAGAGGGACTTAGATAACATTCAGTTGTGGGCCGACACCTGGCAGATTATATTCAATGTGGACAAGTGCAAGGTAATACATGCAGGTAACAAAAATGTCCACTATAATTACACTATGGGAGGTACAGATCTAGATGAAGTAAGGCATGAGAAAGACCTTGGAGTCTATGTGGACTCCTCACTTTCTCCATCCAAGCAATGTGGGGAAGCAATAAAAAAGGCAAACAGAATGCTAGGGTATATTGTCAAAAGTGTAGTATTTAGAACAAGGGAAGTAATGTTAAGACTGTACAATGCGCTAGTTAGACCTCATCTGGAATACTGTGTGCAGTTCTGGGCACCACACTTCAAGAAGGATATTGCTTCTTTAGAGGCAGTTCAGAGGAGAGCAACCAGACTTATTCCAGGTCTGAAGGGAAAGTACTACTCGGAGAGACTGAGGGAACTGAACCTTTTCACCCTGGAACAGAGGAGACTACGTGGGGACTTGATTGAAGTCTTCAAAATCATGAAAGGCATCGACCACATCAAATCAGAGGAGCTTTTCCAGATCAGCAGGGACACACGCACCCGGGGACACAAATGGAAATTGGTCTTCAAGGTCTTCGTCAAAACCCATCTCCAAGAATATGGTTTTCATTAAGATGTTTATCTATTTTCTGTCTAATCATTTTTTCCAACATTTTACAGGTGATGCAGGTGACACTGATTGGTCTGTCATTTCTTGGCTTAATTTTGTCCCATTTCTTGTGGATTGGTATGACATTTGCTGTCTTCCAGTGTAATTTGGAATATTTGAGTTAGCGGCCTATAAATCATTTCCCTCATTTCTTTAAGTTGGAAATATACCATCTGGCTCAGGTGATTTGTTTGTTTTTAATTCTGCTAGTCCTTTTAGTACCTCCTCCTAATTTATCCTGATCTTTCTTAGGGTTTGACTGGACTGATTGTTAACCTGTGGCATGTTATCTGTTTTTTCTTTTGTAAAAACCTCTGTGAAATACTCATTTAGAACATTTGCCACATCTTGTTCGTTTTCCGTGTTTGCCCTTTAGCTGTTTCACTTCCTCCTTTATTGACCTCTTGCTGTTGTAATATTGAAAAAAGCTCTTTGCATTAGTTTTAGCTCCAAGAGCTATGTTTCTTTCTATTTCCCTCTTTGCTTTCCTGATCCCTTTCTTAAGGTCTCTTTGGAGCTCAACATATTCTTTGTATTTTGTTTAGTCTCCATCCCTTTTGTATGCGCTATACAACATTTTCTTTCTCTTGATATTTTTTTGCATACCTCTATTAAACAATTTTGGCCACTGTTTTCTGGTACTCAATTTGCTTTGTTTTGGTACAAATTTGTCCTGAGCCTCAAGTAGTGTATTCTTAAAATATACCCATCCATTTTCAACTGACTCTGTATCCAATGTGCTCCAGTCTACCTCTTCTAAATGCCGCCTCATACCATCAAGGTTTGATTTTTTTAAAAAGCAGACCATTGTTTAAGACTTGGTCCTTGTTTTTTTAAAGAATGCCTCAAAGCTAATCATATTGTGATCACAATTTGCCATTGGTTCTAGTTTGAAAAGATCAAATCAATGCATGCACTCTCCCTGGTTGGTTCCCTGACAAATTGAGAAAGCAGTCATTTACCATCTCATCCATTTCTATTTCTGCTTCTGTAGTCCCAACTGGGCTTTCCCAGTCTATGTTTGGGGAATTGAAATCCCCCATTATAACAGCCACATCCTTGCTACATGCAGTCCTGATTACATTGTACAATGTAACATTTTGCTGAATATCTGAGTTGGGTGGTCTGTAACACACCCCTACCACTAATCCTCCAGATCTAACCCACAAAGATTCTGTTTCGTTACTGGGATCTAATTTGTGTTCTTCTGCCTCAATGTAATTTTTCTCATATAATGCTACCCCACCACCTCTTCGATTTTGCCTGTCCCTCCTAAACTGTGTGTATCCTCTTAACTTGTATTCATCCCCATCATTTTCTGTAAGCTATGTTTCTGTCACTCCTACAACATCATAGGCACATGCCAGCACTGTGGCTTCTAGGTCTAACATCTTGTTCCTTATACTCCTGGAATTGAGGTACAAACACTTCAGGACTTTCCTTCTAGCAGTTTCCCTTGGTTTTCTTTCCTTAGTGGAACATCTCCCATTGTCAGAGCTCCCTGGTCCCTAGTTTAAAAGATTCTCAATTACTCTGCACATACGCTCTCCCAATGCATTAGCCCCCCTTCTGTTTAGATGTCGACTGTCCGGTGTGTACAGGTCCCATCTATCCCAGAAGAAAGACCAATGCTCCATAAACCTAAACCCCTCTTCCCTACACCAAGATTTCAACCACGTGTTAAACTTTCTAATCTCTGCCTGTCTCCCTGGCCATGCACGTGGTACTGGAAGTATTTCAGAGAAAACTACCGTGGAGATTCTGCAATTTAGTTTAGTTCCTAACTCTTTAAATTTGTCTTGCAGAACCTCTGTCCTACCTTTTCCTATGTCATTGGTTCCAATGTGGACCATGACCAGTGGATTCCCCCCGGCTTTGGCCAGTAGCCCGTCTAGTAGTTTAGGGAGATCTGCAACCTGAGCACCAGGCAGGCAAGATACCATGCGGGTCTCCTTGTCACTAGAACACACAGTGTGATCTATACCTCTAAGAATTGAGTCTCCTACTATAACTACCTCCCTCTTCTGAGGGGGAGTGGGCACCATGGTGCTCTGGTGTTCAACTGCCCTCCCATCACTCTCTTAGCTGTCACTGTCCAACTCGGTGTCCAGCAGCTGGAACCTGTTGGGCAATTCTAGCTCTTGGGGTTTCTCTAGGGGTTGTGCATGCCTTTTTTTGCGGTTACGACCTACTTTAACCCAGCAGTTCTCTACACTGTCCTGCTCTGAGGTCTCAACTCTCCTAGGTTTTGGCGTGCACACCATCTCTCTCATGGGCTGATTGACCAATTCTTCTATATCCCTAATACAGCGCAGATCGACAAGCTGAGCCTCAAGATCACGAACCTTGATCTCTAGGATTTCAACCTGTTGACAACGTTCACAAATGAAACCTTCTTGGATGAGTTCATCCAGGAAGGCAATCATTCTGCAAACCTGACACTGTAGTGACCACATGCTTCTAAATGTTTTTTGCCTTGTCTCTTGGTTCCTGTTCCCTAGTCCCTAACTGCTTAACTTTTTGTCACAACTGCTTTAAGTAGCTCTTGTCTACCTTCCCCCAATTTACATCTAGCTGGCCACAACTGGCTCCTCCTGCAACACAAGTCCTGCTAGTCCTTGACTAAATCACCTTGCTACAACCTATTTACTTTCAACAAACAATGCTAACTTAAATTAAGGCAAACTTAAAACAAAATGAGCAATGCTAAGACTGGTCTGAAACTAGTCAAACAACAAGATTTGAGGGTTGAGGTGTGTCCACGTATATAATATAATATATACTGTATTAGTACATAAAACAAGCATGCATGCATAGCTGAATCTGTTGTGAATCCATATATATAGATACCACATATATAGCAGTAGCGTCTATAATAGCAGAGATATGAGCTGAATTGTATAAGCCCCCCCCCCTCTCTGGCGCTGCTCAGTGTCTGTAACCCAATACTTGTCAGCTGATCTGCCCGAGACAGGTTTTTTTTTGATTGGCTAGTAAAAAAAGAAAACAGTCTTCATGGCACATAACACACACAGTGAACTCCATTGGTCAATTCCAGCCCCATGTGCTGCTTTGTGCATTGAATTTCTAAAACCAGGAAGTGTAAACAAACCACACATGGCTCTTTTCAGCAGAATCTCAGCTACACAGCTAAAAACACAGCATGTCTTTATCTTAATCATTTCGCAGATAATTAATACTTTGTCATTGATGTCCCAGTTTTGGGCAGATCCGCCTACATCATCATCAGAGGGGATTTATTTGATTTATTTTGATCAATTTCAGCCAAATTATGGAAAATTCTGCAATATTCCACGTTTTACAGTTGATTCAATTTTATTACCAAATTCCACGGAAATCATAGGGCCCTAGATCATATTTATCAATTAACAAAATGCAGAGTGAACAGAAGAAAATCGAAATCAAATCCATATTTGGTGTGACCGCCCTTTGCCTTCAAAACAGCATAAATTCTTCTAGGTACACTTGCACAAAGACAGGGATTTTGTAGGCATATAGTTAGGTGTATGATTAAACAATTATACCAAACAGGTGCTAATGATCATCAATTCAATATGTAGGTTGAAACACAATCATTAACTGAAACAGACACAGCTGTGTAGGAGGAATTAATCTAGGTGAGGAACAGCCAAACTCAGCTAACAAGGTGAGGTTGCTGAAGACAGGCAGATACTTGTCATGCATCATGCAGTACCATCAGGGAGGCATGTGATTGGCCCCACATTTATTCTACAAAATGACAACAACCCCAAACATACAGAGACAGTCATTAAGAATTATCTTCAGTGTAAAGAAGAACAATGAGTCCTGGAAGTGATGGTATGACCCCCACAGAACCCTGATCTCAACATCATTGAGCCTGTCTGGGATCACATGAATAGAGAGAAGCAACTGAGCTGCCTAAATCCACAGAAGAACTGTGGTTAGTTCTCCAAGATTTTTGGGCCAACCTACCTGCTGAGTTCCTTCAAAAACTATATGCAAGTGTACCTAGAAGAACTGATGCTGTTTTGAAGGCAGAGGGTGGTCACACCAAATATGGATTTGATTTAGATTTTAATTCTGTTCACTCAGTTAGTTGATAAATATAATATATTCACAGGTCTATTTTTGAAAGCATTCTTACTTTACAGCATTTGCCTAAAACTTTTGCACAGTTATATACCAAAGAACAAATTCTATTTAACAGGAAAATTTAAAAATATATATATAATATCATACTGTATGATTTAATTAACTCCTGGCACTGATCTGAGCTGTTGCTTATTTTATAAAGTATTGTATATAACAATGTACAGAGTCTGTTGTACCCCCTTTGCCTGGGACTTGCACCTGTGTAGCTGGTGGGGCGGGACCAGGGTCTTCAAAATCATTATTCATTTATTTAGTAATTTGTTTAAAATACTTTTGGTATTTTACATCATACTGTACCAAAACAGCATAAAAATGATTCTAGTAATTGAAAACAGATTGTTTAGTTCAATGTTCATCTATTCGATAAAATAATGACCATTTTTTAATATTTGATTGATGTATTGCCTATCCTATCAGTTGGCAAACTCTGTCTGATTTAGACTCTAGTAACTAGCCAATTAGATATCGTTAAGTTAGATACGTAAAACCATGTGATGTGTATAGTCTTTAGTGGAGTGAGCTTACAGTGTGTTTTTATCTCTGTTACACTGGCAACCCGTTTTATGTGTATAAAAAAAAGTTACATCTCTGCAGCAGTTGTTAGCTTTATGGAGGGGTGGTGGGTGGGGGCCCTCTGTGCTTAGAGTTAGCTCCACCGCTGCATACAAGTCACCATGGGCTAGTCCAAATCAAAATCTGTACAATCTGGGTTTGTGTATGTGTGTGTTTTACACATTATTTTCATTGTTCTGTCTTTCTTCTGACCGCTGTCTGGTCTTATAGCTTTGGGACATTGGAACACTCCTGCCAAGACATGGAATGAAAAGGAGAGATAGAGAGAGAGAGAGAGAGAGAGAGAGAGAGAGATTAAGGGGACAGATTGAAATGTATTGCACAGTATGAGTATCTAATGGGCCTACTCTAGTCTAAGAGCTGCAGAGAGAGAGAGAGAGAGAGAGAGAGAGAGAGAGAGAGAGAGAGAGAGAGAGAGAGAGACAGATGGGGTGTGTATGAGCATGGTGCTCTGTGTGACAGGGAGGAGGGAGGGGAGATGGAGGCAGAGGGAGTGGAGGGGGGAGGGGGGTAGAGTGATGTCATTGTTAGTGCAGGGCAGCGCTCTCTCTATCTCTGTCTTGCTCCCTCCCTCACGCACATAAACAGACACAGAGAGGAAGATATAGAAGTGGTACAACCTCACTGCATCCTTCTCCTCATTCAGTGCTACTACCCTACAAAAGGTACAGTAAACTGCTTATAATACAATAAAGGGATGATGATTGGCTTATTTCAAAGAAGATTTGTTAATAATGATGTTGCTACTCCTGTAATATTGTCTCTATGTAAAACATTAAGCATTAGTGGTTACCAGATTATGTAAGTAGTCACGGATAAGGCCATCTGCTAAATAAGATGATGATGATGATTATTATTATTAGTAGTAGTAGTATTATGAAAACATTAATCAAGAGATAGGAAAAACAAGGATTTTGTTAGACACAGGATCTCTTGGCATGCTATAATAATAAACAGATACGTAACACGTACCTATTGTAACTGCGGTTGTATGTTTGGTGATACAATGCATTTAACATTAGCCTCTACAATGATCGACTGGCTGTGTTTACCAGGCTCATAGGGAGCCATGTGTTTTGGCAGGTGCACACCCAGTGGTAACACAGCATAAATACTCCCCAAGCTGCTTCTATTTTCTGTTCATGATCTTGATTATTTGTGTATTAATTTGACTGATGCTTTTACCCAAGGTGACCCACAAGATTAACAAGAGCCAACAGATGTGAGAATGTACTATATTGACAGTTTAAGAATATATTACATTCTAGTGTATTTGTACAGAAATGTAGAAGGACTTGGAGCAGAATGGCATCAGTGTCCACTGAGAAGAACTGACAGAGCAGCCATTCAGGGCAATCAAATCAGTAAAATACATTGCTGAAGCTCTGCAGAGTCTACAAGTGCAAGTCTGGACAAACAGGGTTTTAAAAAGGTACCCAAATGTGATCTCAAAAGATCCCACACAGATTGTCTATTAAGGAGAGGTAGAAAAAATATATAAGAAAGGAAATTGTTTGAGAGAGTTCATATGTGTATAACCGGTATAGTCCTTGTGGGGAACAGAGTCTGTGCGTTAAGGCATGAAGCCAGACGGAATCAAATGGACTCCCATTTCAATCAGGAAGGCAGGAGGAAAACTGATTATATATATATACAGTGAGGGAAAAAAGTATTCGATCCCCTGCTGATTTTGTACGTTTGCCCACTGACAAAGAAATGATCAGTCTATAATTTTAATGGTAGGTGTATTTTAACAGTGAGACAGAATAACAACAAACAAATCCAGAAAAACGCATTTCAAAAAAGTTATAAATTGATTTGCATGTTAATGAGGGAAATAAGTATTTGATCCCCTATCAATCAGCAAGATTTCTGGCTCCCAGGTGTCTATCATACTGGTAACGAGCTGAGATTAGGAGCACTCGAGAGCTCCTAATCTCAGCTCGTTACCTGTATAAAAGACACCTGTCCACAGAAGCAATCAATCAATCACATTCCAAACTCTCCACCATGGCCAAGACCAAAGAGCTGTCCAAGGATGTCAGGGACAAGATTGTAGACCTACACAAGGCTGGAATGGGCTGCAAGACCATCGCCAAGCAGCTTGGTGAGAAGGTGACAACAGTTGGTGCGATTATTCGCAAATGGAAGAAACACAAAATAATTGTCAGTCTCCCTCGGTCTGGGGCTCCATGCAAGATCTCACCTCGTGGAGTTTCAATGATCATGAGAATGGTGAGGAATCAGCCAAGAACTACACAGGAGGATCTTGTTAATGATCTCAAGGCAGCTGGGACCATAGTCACCAAGAAAACAATTGGTAACACACTACGCCATGAAGGACTGAAATCCTGCAGCACCCGCAAGGTCCCCCTGCTCAAGAAAGCACATGTACAGGACCGTCTGCAGTTTGCCAATGAACATCTGTATGATTCAGAGGAGAACTGGGTGAAAGTGTTGTGGTCAGATGAGACCAAAATCAAGCTCTTTGGCATCAACTCAACTCGCCGTATTTGGAGGAGGAGGAATGACCCCAAGAACACCATCCCCACCGTCAAACATGGAGGTGGAAACATTATGCTTTGGGGGTGTTTTTCTGCTAAGGGGACAGGATAACTGCACCGCATCAAAGGGACGATGGACGGGACCATGTACCGTCAAATTTTGGGTGAGAACCTCCTTCCCTCAGCCAGGGCATTGAAAATGGGTCGTGGATGGGTATTCCAGCATGACAATGACCCAAAACATACAGCCAAGGCAACAAAGGAGAATATGAAGAATATATATAATAAAAGAACATGTATGCTTTAGGTTGTATCTGACACAAAGCACTAAATGTGGGTGGTAGGGTTCGAGACTTTATTTCACAAATAGGTTTTATTATTAGGTTATATTACTGACATTTTATCTGAATGTTGAATGGGTTGGCATGGAAACTCAAAATCTACATATTCTTGGAGATAGTAAACATGGGTTTAGACGAGGCAGATCATGTTTTACTAATCTATTAGAATTTTTTGAACATGCAGGTGAAAGCATATGATATGATATACTTAGATTTTCAAAAAGCTTTTGATAAGGTTCCACACCAAAGACTGATCCTCAAATTGGAAGCGGTAGGCATTCAGGGTAATGTAAGTAGATGGATTATGAACTGGTTGATGTATAGGAAACAGAGGGTGTCGATTAGAGGAGTCACTTCTAACTGGAGTGAGGTTGTTAGTGGAGTTCCACAGGGATCAGTACTAGGGCCTGTGCTGTTTCTAATCTATATTAATGATCTGGACTCATGAATAGTTAGCAAACTTGTCAAATTTGCAGATGATACTAAAATAGGTGGCTCAGCAGATACAATCTCAGCAGCACAGGCTATTCAAAGGGACTGAGATAATATTCAGTTGTGGGCCGACACCTGGAAGATGAAATTCAATGTGGACAAGTGCAAGGTATTACACGCAGGTAACAAAAATGTCCACTATAATTACACTATGGGAGGAATAGAACTAGATGAAGTAACGCATGAGAAAGACCGGAGTCTATGTGGACTCCTCACTTTCTCCATCCAAACAATGGGGAAGCAATAAAAAAGGCAAACAGGATGTTAGGGTATATTGTCAAAAATGTAGAATTTAAAACAAGGGCAGTAATGTTAAGACTGTAATCTGGGATACTGTGGACAGTTCTGGGCTCCACACTTCAAGAAGGATATTGCTGCTCTAGAGGCAGTTCAGAGCAACCAGACTTATTCCAGGACTGAAGTGAATGTCCTACTGAGAGACTGAGGGAACTGAACCTTTTCACCCTGGAACAGAGGAGACTACGTGGGGACTTGATTGAAGTCTTCAAAATCATGACAGGCATCGACCATATCAAACCAGAGGAGCTTTTCCAGATCAGCAGGGACACACGCACCTGGGGACACAAATGGAAATTGGGCTTCAAGGCATTCAAGACAGAAAACAGGAGACACTTCTTCACACAGAGAGTTGTCACAATCTGAACAAACTCCCCAGCGATGTGGTAGAAGCTGAAAAGTTGGGAACATTTAAAGTCAGACTGGATGGGATCCTTTGATCACTCAGTAATTAATGGACACCAAACGAGCATGATGGGTCGAATGGCCTCCTATCATTTGTAAACTTTTATATTCTTATGTTTCTTAAAAACATTCAGTCCTTTGTAAGGAAAGGGAGAGGTTTGTCAAAGTTGCTCCTAGTTTACAACCCCTTGTCTTAACTCTGAATGCTTTTCTCTTGGCTGAATCAATTTTCAACAAACTCTGAAAATATATCAGTGTAAATATTGGAAATGAAATATAGAAAGTATAATTTAATTAACAAAAATGTAGCAGGTCAGCCCTGTCATGGCACTGCTGTTGGTGGGTGCAGGACTGCTTCCCATCAGTGCAGACAGCTGTCTGCCATGTTGGTGCTGCCCCTGTAGTGCCGAGGCCAGTCGCAATGAACTGTTCCTCACCTTAGTTAACCTGATTCTCTCTTTTTTTTCAAACGTGCTGAAAGCCAGACTGCCTTGGGAGCGCTGCTGAACTTCCTAAAATCCTGGACCTGTTTACTTTAATATGCCATCCTTTTCTTAGTTTATAATTTTTTTAACTCCCCCATGGGAGCTTGAAGACTGTTACCTTGTGTTCATTTCGGTACACCCATTGTCATTTTGTTAATGAAACTCCTGTTAGCTTAACCTAAACCATGTGTGTCCTCCCCTCCTGTTACAGATATTTTAAAACTAAATGGATGATTTTGTTCAAAATTGAAGGGTGTGCATTCTGTAGCTCCACATGAACAATAACAACAAAAATAACTGGTATCGTCAAGGATGTGTATCACAATCCTCTCTCCCTCTGCCTTTTTCCCCTTTAATCAATCTTGAGTTACCTCTAACTGCTTAAGAACTGGCAGGAAAAAGTCCAAATTAATTATCTGGATTACTCATTTGGCTGATGCTTTTATCTACAGTGACAAATGGGTGAAGTACAGCAGAGGACTGCATTGTATATACAGTTATTGAGGACAGCACTTAGATCCTGACATCTCTCCAAAACAGGCCATTAGGAGATCCAGTACAGTACACCACCCCCCACCCCCCACTTGCTTCTTCTGCATTAATATTATGTAAGTAATGCAGAGCTCATTTCTTGGCTGAGCTCAGCATCACTTCCACTAATGGAGGCTAAGTGCCCCAGAGTCCATGAATTGATGGATGTCCAGGCAATAAGACAGAGCAACTGCTTCTGTCTACGTTACACTTAAACAGGACACTGCAGGCTCAAGGAACTGTGTCAGAATTCAAAGTCTAAGGCATAGATCAAATCAAAATGGTTCCCTATCAGTGATTCACAAATTACAGATTTGTGCTTAATTGCATTTTAATGTATTGCCAGAATACACTTTCTACTATTTATCAATAAAAATGTGATATGTTACAGGTTGGTAGGTTCGCAGGTAGGTTTGAGTCTCAGTTTTGTAGGTGTCGGCAGTCTGTTGATTCCGTGCAGTGCATCTCTAACAGTTTTGAATCTTGACTACAGAACCAGCAGTAGAAGTTTACATATAAGACCATACAAAACACAATTAAGAGCAAACCCTAAACATACCATTACTATGTCTAATATGATAAGCAACATTTTCAAGAACTATTACAGTTTCATCATATATACACTTTGGTATGAATCACATTTATCATATTCAAAAGAAACAATGTTTGAAATTGATATTCATACAGCAAAAGAAAATGGCGTTAGATGTCCCAAGGTCACAATCTGTGACATATTCTTTGCTTTTAGGAAAAGCACATTTTTAGAACATTGTGGCAGGGTGGCTAGCAATGGAGGCTCAGAGACAGACCACAGGTTAACCAAACCAAACCAAACCAAACCAAACCAAACCAAACCAAACCAAACCAAACCAAACCCACAGCACTGGGTGTGCTTCTTCCCACACCCAACTCAACTCCCTGTGCAAGGCTGAGGCCTCCTTAAATAGCAGGTGGCTGGGATAGATTGACCTTAATTGATCAAATCACCCCAACCACCTGCAGTCCATGAGCAGGCAAGGAGGAATTAACCCCCTCCCTGCCTCAAACTTATATTAAATATATTTGGCAATCATGTTACACAAGCTAAGATATTTAAAATTATAACATTAGATTGATATAAACCCTTTTAGAACTAGAAAGGTTTTTACTCCCTCTTATTGTCAGTTCCTTGTTGAACTCTAAAGCCACCCAAATAGTAATGTAATTCCAGTGTGTAAATCATCTATGTTTTTGAACCTTTCTAACATAAATGTTTTTCCTCCTCTATTATTTACATGCCAGCAGTGATGGCAGAGGGGTCTGTGAGTCTGGCAGAGGTGGAGAGCTCCTTCAAGAAGTTTGCGGTTTTCGGTGACACCAAAGCCACTGGGAACGAGATGACCGGAAAGAATTTTGTGAAGCTGTGCAAGGATTGCAAGGTCATCGATGGCAAGACTGTCACTAGCACTGATGCTGACATTATCTTCACCAAAGTCAAGTGAGCAGCTGATACCCTAATACACTGATATACTGACCATCACACTGACACACTCTGAAACACAGGGGACACACTAATACACTGACTGACACACACGAACAAACATTGAACACATTGATACAGAGACACTGACAGACACTAACTCAAAATTGACACACTGATACACTGTGTGAGACCCACTGACACACACACTAAACTGATACACTGACTGACAATCACTGACACATTGACACATACTGACCCATACACTGAAATATAGACACACTGATCAATACACTGACACACTGAACCACACGCTGACACATCCTGATGGATCTGACACACACTGGGCATATTAAAATACTGACTGACACACTTACCCACACATTGACAGACACTGGACACACTGATAAACAGATAGATTGTGAATGCAACCCTGGTTATCTGAGAAAGAGGAGACATCCCCCTTTGGTTAGTATCCTATTTTTCAGAAAACCGGGGTTGCATTCAAACAATCATTTAAACATAAACATATACCGGACTGTAAAATCACATACTGTCAAGTATGATAACATGCTCATAGTCATCAGAGGAAGGGGTGGGGGGTTCAAGCTTGTTCATTGCTGTAAATGATTAAAATGTGTATTTTTACAAGGTCAAAGTCTGCGCGGGTCATCACCTTTGAGCAGTTCATCCAGGCCCTGACAGAGCTGGCACCCAAGAGGTATAAAAGCAAATCCAAGGAGGAGGCCCTACAGGAGATGTACAAGCTTATTGCTGGCAAGGAGCCCGCCAGCATGGGAGTGACTGTGAGTGGGGAGGGAGGTGTGGTGGACCTGGGTCAGTCTGTGAACGATTCCATGACTCTGTCAATCCTATATCCATGCATCCTTTGACTCCAGATGTAGATCAGGCACTTCCATGTGGAAAATACATAAAAAACAAACCCTAAAAGTATGTATTAGAAATATATATTACAATATATTAGTGATCCTGAGGCCTTTTAGAGATGTGGTAATGTTGCTGCACTGTGGTGGGGGAGCACGGGGTTCGAATCTCACCATGGTTGGAACTCCCCTGGATATTACAATATATACACTTGTATAAAAAGTGAGTCAATGTTTACTAACAATTATTTTTACAGCCATCCATTTTAAAATATGATAATGTATATATTTTACAAAACTATATTTCAATGTATATTTGTGGAGAGAGAAGGGAGAGACAGTAGTTTAGGGTCCAGGGTAAACATCTTGCATTGCCAAAGCACTAAAGTGTCTCCCGACTCTCATAATTTCAAATTAAAATGAGTTTTATTTGCATGTGCAGAGATCTCTGATGCCACTAAAGACTTAAAAGATATTTCAGTATTAAGTTTTAAAGAACATAATGCTAAAAACACAGATCACAGTAGAAAAACAATGTGATGCATTTGTGTGCTGTCAGTAAAACAAATCCCTGAAACAAACAATTCAGCACATACAAAAAATACACCCACCCCTCCATCAGCTCCACACATAAACAATAAATAAATACTTGTGTGTAACAGGAACCATCTTTTCGCAACACAAACAGAACAGTTCCCCATAAATCTTGGATAATGACTGTCCTGTTTATAACACACCTTCCCCTGGCTTCCCATTTCAAAATGAATACAGTGTCAAAATGACACAACCTTTCCCTATCTAAATATATTTTTGTATCTCTCTCTCTCTCTCTCTCTCTATCTCTCTCCATCACACACAGAAAGCAGCGAAGACAGGGGCTGTGAACAGACTCACAGACACCAGCAAATTCACTGGCTCCCACAAAGAGCGATTCGACGAGACGGGTAAAGGGAAGGGCAAGGCTGGCAGAGAGGAGCTACCTGACACCAGTGGATATGTAGGGGCATACAAGGGGCAGGGCACCTATGATGCCAAAGTGAAAGAGGACAACTGAGAGACTGAGAGAAGAAAGAAGCGGGTGGGGGGTAAACTGGATATTTAAACTCTGCATGGAAATAATGTACAGAACCATATTAACTGGCCTCTGGGCAATAACAGTACGTAACAGGCTGACAGAGAGAGAGAGATTGAGGTGGGGGGGTTAATGGGGATAATATGGAGACACAAACTGATTGGTTAATACTGTACTTTAACACTGCAAGTACAACTAAAACTACATTGACAAACACAGAGAGAGAGGGGGTAGGGAGGGGTTAATACACAAAATGCTTAATTTGGTATATTAAACACTGCACTGAGAATTATGGAAAAAGTCGAATAGACAAAGGTAGAGAGGAGTCAATACAGAAATGTTCACTGGTTCAGTACAAATAAAAGGTTCCTTTGGTCCTTGGTCTGGTCACCACAAAGTACATTAAAAGCTTGATCACATATTCCCTGTCAACTCCTTTAGAGACATACTTGTCTTTGTGACCAGTTTCTTGTCTTGTCCTCTTTTGAAAACCAGTCTGTAAGTGCTATTTGTACCTTTATTTTAATATGTGATAGAACTATGGAAAATGTCTTAGGAAGAGTATTTTTCAAATACCCAATACTCAATAATGCAACAGCTTCTCACAGTGTGTTTGTAACACCAAGAATCAGTCTCTCTCTCTCTCGGGACAAAGTTTAGATATCAAGCTCACTGAGAGTATAATGATGTAGATTTGCCTTTTGATTGTCTACTAAAGGAGCATCCATAGCTTTGATTTTTCATTTGAGCTAAACTTTTCTTGAAAAATTTTAACATACTTCTTCATTTTGTATTTAAAGTTCCATTATACAGCATCCAGGACTGTAATTCAGAGTTTCAGCCTCTCTCTCATAGTCCAATATTTCTGCCTTCTACATATATATATATATATATATATATATATATATATATATATATATATATATAGTCTATATTTCTAGTTTTCAAATGGCTTTTTTAGAGAAGCTATTGCCCAACCTGCCTAGTTAGGAGTCTCTAATGCAACTGTCTAGTTTATTACTCACCTTATATGACAAGCTTGACTACTTACCAAAGTACAGAAAACCTAGACAGCCTGTGTCTTATTGCAGTCCTCTCTACTGACATCAGTCTAGTATTTCTCTGACAGTAGAACGAAGCCAGTGACTCCTAACCCTGGTACTGGAGATATTCTGAGTTAATGGCAACCATAATACCACACACAGAGAGAGAGGGAAGTGTTCACAAAATACATTTATGTACTTTCACAACTCACATCTCTCCTCACGATTGCCCCAGACCACTCGTGAACTCACGCTGCTCTTTACAAATGTCTTAATTAACAACAGTGTTTGGGGAACACATCACATCTGAAACATTGCACTTAGGATGATCTAACGATGCTCACGATGCTTTTGGTAAACAGACCAACCAGCAAATGCTTTCTTTATATCAAAATGTATAATATGCTGCAATGCAGATGAATAATGGTAATATACCAGCACCACTGGGGGGGTTTTGCTTTCTATTCGATATCTATTCACAGAGTTTTATTTGATTCCTTGACGAAACTGCCAGTGATTTTTGTAAGTAACCAACAAGGAACTACAGAGAAACCAATGGATCCCAAATTCAAAATCTGGAGGACTGTCTGCATCTAACTGCTTTTATTCCAGATGACCGAGTAGGTCTAATTAAGAATGCTCAACTAGATGTATTGAATCCTCATTTACAGGCTGCCAGTGTTATTTGAAGTAGTGCCACCTAGAATCAAAGCGTGAAAGTGTGTGTTTGTGCTCAGACCAGGCTTCCCTCACTGCTACTCTTGCTCCTCCTTATTTGTTCACTATTGCTGCATGAAAAAACACCTGAATTGTGCCTTTTCCAGTAGTGTGTTGTTCGGACTTAAATAAATTAATGACTGTGTAGTACAAAGTGTTAATTTCTTTAAATATTGGTTTATTCAATGGTCTTATTTGAATGAACTGTACGGAAGACTACTGGGGTCATGTGAAAGGAAAAAAACTCAGAATTTCGACTTTATATCTTGAAATTTCGACTTTAAAACTTGAAACGTATTTAAAATGTAAAAATGTGACTTATAAAAATTAAATTTAGATTTATTTTAAAGACATTTCAACACAATATTTTTAGTTTTAAATGTAAAATACCAACTTTAAAATAATCAAAAATTCAACACATCAACTCATAATTTCAAGTATTAAACAGAGGAAAGACAGGCAACTTTAAGGAAGGAATACTAATTAATTGAGATGTGGAAATGGTTGATTATAGCGAACTTATTGATTTTCTCTGGGATCCGGGAGTTACAAAATAACTACTTGGCCATAAGTTTACATTTGTTTTTTACAAATCAATATGGCAAATAGCATTTGGACCTCTACTGCAGTATTGCCGTCTGTGGCAACCTCGCCTGAGTTGTAACCCTGTGGATCAATTACATTTATAATCTGTCTTATCGTATCCAAAACAAACCCACTTTGAATTGCAAGTAAATGTAACCACTGATAACCCGGCATCTGTCCTAATTACTCTGTTTCACTTTGTATGAACGTCATCACTGGAACCAAGTCTGAATAGTGTTTTCTCCTGTAAAGTCCACGTTTTCAGCAAACTCTCTTCAAAGTTCTGTGACTTTTGCATTTCTTGGAGCTATACCACTGGAGTTTTAAAGCGGCAATTTCAAGTTTAAAGTTGAAATTTTGAGGTTTTAAGTTTGAAATTTAAGTTTAACAAAGTCTCATAAAAGTGGCCCTGCAAAAATGACAAGCGTTCGTTTTGGTACAGGTAAATACAATAGGAAAACCTGTTTAAATCTGTGATTTAAACTTGTGATTCCGACATATTTCATCCATCGAGTTCAGCTAAATCAGTTTATATGATGTATTTTTATAACCGCATGTAATGAAACAAAACATGACAGCACACAAATGCATAATATTTTTTTTACCACTTACAATGTATAGCAAGAACACTGCAATTGTTGAGTCTGGTTATTTGAACACATTTAGCACATTTAAGGCTCTTGTGACAGACTGGGAAAAATGTGTTCTCACGGGTGATGTCCATGTCACGGGTGGCAGTGAACACTGAACCCAAACCTAGTCCCATTACGCCACCAAAATGTAGTTATGTGAGATGGGGACTCACTACCATCCAGTATTCCCTGTGCAGGTTTGGAGAGATCTCAGTACATACACCACCGGCTTCAGGAAGTCAATAAGAAATATATTTATTTTGCACAATAAAATATCCAAAATACAATCAGTAACGGGTGGGGGGGTAACTAGCAGGGCAGGAAGTCTGTTTTCCCAAGGGCTTTGATCCTAATCTAAAACACTGCTTGTATGTTAAATGATGAGATAGAGTCCTTGTGCAAATAACAAGTCGTGTTGAGCATATCTCTGCATCCATATCCGCGGGTAACAACATCCGTTGTTGTACATCTGGGTAAAACGAGCACACACAAAAATAACATTGGTTCGAACTGCTGAACATTTACCACCAGATGGCATCGACGTGCCATCTTACACACATAACCATTAAACTTTTCTTTAATTATCTGGGCAATAAAATACTAAAAAACAATACAAAAGACTAAAAGCTACAAAAATAAACTATACTAAAATCCTAAAATTAAGCCCTAAAAACCATATAAACAACAGCAAAGAATGTAAAAACAACAATAAAAAGGAGAAAAATAGATAATCCTGATTCAATCCAGTAGCATTGTAATGTAAAAATTGAATTGATATGTCTTTGTGAAAATGTATGGGTGATAATTGGGATTTAATTAGGGTGAATTAGGGTAAATAAGGACGTGTAGCTCCGAGAGAGAGAGAGAGAGAGAGAGAGAGAGAGAGAGAGAGAGAGAGAGAGAGAGAGAGAGAACAAATAAAACAATTGGATGGTAAAACCCAATAAAGTAATTACATGGTAAAAACCAACTCCCCTTCAAACAATTCACAAAGGGCATCATTAATACACCAGGCCTGTTCAAAACTCTCCATATCGTTCATCTCGCCCCAAAGATAAAAACCGTTGTGTTAAAAACCAGGTTAAATCAGTAAAAAGACTAATTAAAAGACTAAAAATGGGTGACAACCGAGAGCATGTGCTAAAACAGTGAAACACGGTCTCTCTCTGAGCACAGAATGGGCAGGTGTCGGACACAGCAGGGTTAAGAATAGTAATAAAATAATTGACAGCAATAATGGTGCAGATCGCCAGCTCTCTTATTGAGGGGGGGCTTGTACAGGCTTCTCCAGGCGGGCACAGTGTCTTTCCCCCATCCCCAGCCTGGCTCTCCCGGGTGTGTCAGGTAGGAAGGAGGAGCTCTGCACTCAGCCAGCTCCCCGGTAGTGCCGGGGGGTCGCTGCCTTCCCACTGCCCCAGCAACAGGGCACAGCTCTTAGCCCAGTTCACCTTTGCTGAGGACAGCACTTCAGCGGTACATCAGCAGGAAGTTCGCCAAGCGATGGTGTAATGGAACTGATCTCCTACCTTGATCCACATTGATCACTTTCTTCAAAAGAGCTTGTTTCACTGTTTGAACTGACATCTCTGCAGCCCCGATTGATGCAGGGTGGTAAGCAGGAACTAGAGTCTGTTTAATTCCATTCCACTTTAGACATTTTTCAAATTCAGATTAGATAAACTGCGGTCCGTTGTCTGAAACTACTTCTTCAAGTAAGCCATAAGAAGCAAACAGTCCCCGTAGCACTTCAATGGTCCTGGTTGCTGTGGTTGACATGTGGAAAACTTCCATCCACTTAGAATGACTATCAATCACCACCACGAAATGCTCCTTGTCCGTCTCTGCAAAGTCAATATGTATCCTCTGCCATACTCTAGTACGCCATTTCCACAGGTGCAAAGGAGCAACAGCTGGCATCTTGCGTACCGCCATACAGGTTCTACAGCTCTGTACCGTCCATTCTATATCTGCATCCAACCCAGGCCACCACAGATAAGACCTAGCCAAAGCCTTCATATGACAAATACCTGGGTGTTCTTCATGCAGGTCGTTTAGTAATCCCTCTCTGTATACAGGTGGTATAACAACTCGCATTCCCCACAGCATACAGCCTTGCTCTGCTGAGAGCTCATTTCCCCTTGTGACATATGGGCATAGAGCTTCATCTGCCACAAAATTAGGCCAGCCATGCATTGTATAATCCCACACTTTAGACAGTAGTGGATCTTTTCTTGTGGCCTCTGCAATGTGTTTAGCATCTACTGGTAACTCCTCAACATAGGAAAAATAAAAGACATTACCTTCTTCCACTGTGTGTGTAGTGTCTTACCCTGGCAATCTGGAGAGAGCATCTGCATTGCCATGGTACGCAGACCTGCGATATTCAATGTCATAGTTGTATGCTAACAGAATCAAAGCCCAACGTTGCATTCTTAAAGCTGCCAATGTGGGAATTGATGATTTTGATCCCAATATTGTCAGACGTGGTTTGTGATCAGTAAGCAAGTTGAATCTATGTCTGTACAGGTATTTATGGAATTTCATTACTCCATAAATGATGGCAAGTTCTTCCTTCTCCACCTGTGCATATTTAGCCGTTTCCGCCGATACCTTGATGCATTCAATCTGGCATACCTGGCACCGACCCCTTTTGTCCTGTACATTTCTCCGCTGAATGGCGCACGTAAACAATCCATGTCTCAATTGTGTCAAGGCTTAAAAATCCTTCTTTAGCCTGTCTCCTCCCTTCATCTACACTGATTGACATTGATATGACAGGGTACATTAATAAGGGCTCAGAGCTTTCACCTGGATTCTTCTCATCAGTATTTCACGGAAAGAGCAGGTAGGAAAACACAGGCATTTCTTATTTCCAGTTAAAGGGGTATGTAGGACTTTCAATTTAAACACTAATGTAAGAGTTGCTAAAGTTTCCACAGATGTATATCCTGATTTCATTATTGAATGCTATTATTAGCATGTATCTAGTATAACCTTCCAGTTATTGTTTCCAGCCCGGGGCACCGAAAACCCGGGCAACCCGTGTGATTTCTCAACCCCGCAAGGCCGGGTTTGTCATGGGTATAAAACCGGGGTTGATAGGGGGGAATCATACTTGTGTGCACCGTGCAACAGCGAACTCCTGTATAATCTTGGGTATTTTGTCATTTGGTGAGAAGATTGATGGTCATTCAGTAACCTGTCGGCAAAACCTACAATATAATTGATCACTATTGCAAAATACGAGGAGTTCAAGAAAAAAAATCCGATCCCAGCTCGGTTTGGTTCAACTTCCTAGTACTCGGCCAATCAGCCAAATGCAAAAGGTATGCAAACAAGTTATTACAGACAGCTGGGGGCTCTACAAGGTCGCTTCAGTTTATACAAATGATCAATACATAATAACTATGTGAATTAATAAACAATAATAATAATGCAGTATAACTGAGTTTGTGTTTAATTTCAGCTCCACATACAATACAGACATGGCGTTTATTATTTTACTTATTTAGTATTACCTTGTTATGGCTAGGGGTTCTAGTTTAATGAATAAAATAAGGGTAAATAACTAAGATCTGAGGAGGTCAGACATACGTTTGATGTGTCTACAGTGTGACATGGTGCCGTGGCGTGCACGCTGCGCTGAAAGCATTGTATATGACATTTGAGAGAGAGATAGTGAGAGAGGTGCAATCAGAAAAGTTTACAGTGAGCTTAGTGTTTTTTATTTAATTTTGTTTCCATATTGATTGTTTTTTCCATTTATATGCCTATAAAATAATGTGGCTTCAAGCCAAGGTGGCCTGGGGATCTGGCGTTTATGATTTTTAAACTCCAAAAACCCAGGCCTGGAATTTTCTCCCAGTTTTGAAAACCCTACATCCAGTATAATTTGGCTGTGTTAAACACATTACTAATATCTCTTCAGTCTTTGAGAAAGCATACAGGGACACTGAAAAGTGTATTTTGTCAAATGTGAGATTTTCACGTTGATTTGTTTGACATTTGAATTAAGTGGTGCCAAGGCAAGATGCTGAATTGTATGCAAATGTATTCTATGATCCTTCCGATGTGTCATATGAGTATACGTAATGCATATCAAATGCATTTCATCCTCAATACAGAATAAGTAATAATGTTTGGTGAATAACAACTTTGGTCCTTGTGCTTTATTCTTTACAATTGAGTCTTTTCCTCTGATTCTCAAGTCCTTCTCTGGATTCCCAAGTGGTCTGGAAGTCCCCCAGCAGCATATCTCACAGTGTGAGCAACCCACAGGAAATAAAGCATCAAGAAAGTGTGCATGGTATTAACATCTACTTTAACTAAACATGATTTTGCTCATCACCTTTCCCTTTTTTAGGGTGCTTCATCAGTTTGCATTCTCTCCCATTGTTCCCCTTAGTTGCACAGAAGACCAAGATGTGGCCACACTAATGTATTAAGCCCAGCCATTGCTATACTGCACCTCACAATAAATTAACAGAGGGCAATATACAAGCTGTCTGCAAATCTCTCTGGAGCCTACTGCCACTATTGTCTCTCACTTCTCATTAAAACCAAACTGTCTCTCTCAGATGTTATTAACTAAGCTGATTAGCATCAATAAACTATGGCTGTAAAGACAGGCTAGGACACCAGTAGTAAATGTTGAACGAAGTCAGCCTTGGCCGACTGGCCCCTGTGCAGCCAATCTACGTTGATGGGGCATTGGAGCAAAGCCCTTATGCACCTGTGGAGAAATACAAACAATGTCACACATCACTGGGAGTGTCTCTTCAACAAACTCTGTATTATCTCTGAATTCAGCAGACCAAGGAGGCTATCGCTTGGTGTAAGTGATTTGCCTTCAATAAATAAATAAAAAAACATTGCATAGCATTACAAATAATGTATACTGTGTTAGATGGACACAATGCAAAACAGGGCTGGCTAAGTATGTTTACTCCCTTGTTTGTTGTGATTGCTATGTACACACACCCAACAGTGGAATACACACACCAAAGACACATTATTTTAAAACTAAAGCTGGCATGGGGGTACATATATATTTGTAGATGAAAGCATTCATCACCTTAATTTGACAAATAATTATTCAGTGATTACATTTTTACAATATTGGTCTTTAGTTCTTCTTACATATATATTTAGTTGATTTATGTTTCATAGGTTAATAGGACTTCAACTTAGAAATGAAGGTAACATTGTAGATTACAGTGCTCAAATAACTGCGTAATGATATGGTAATGGTACAGATTTACTGTATATTCACCAATTGTTGTCCCTATTCATTGGAATAACAGCATAATTAGATAGAAATTGACACGTTTTCACACTAAGATTACATAGTAACAATTTGTCAGTACATGGTGAAACTGTTGTAATCTTGAGATTTGGAAACAGACATTATGATGACCTCTAAGGAGTTATTATAGCGTAATATGCAGAGTTAACTAATATTTTCCCAGGTTACTACCCAACAATTAACAATTACCACTTTTGTTCAATCCCTCCAGCGCACCTGAAGTTATTACATGTAAATAAATCATGGTTTTGAGTATCCACACAAAAAATATTGTAGCGATCTGGGACTGGGGGGCTGTGTGTTCTGTCTGTGTGTTGGGGGTGGGGCGGTTTATGGTGCTTGTACGGTCCACGTGTTGTGTGCGTGTGTTGTGCGTGCTTGTGTAACATTAGCGGGGTTAGTTCTGGAGTGAAAGATTAGCCTCATGTTGAAACACGGGGGGCACCATGATTGGAAGAGCCAGTCACGGTCTATGAGAACTGATATTGGGGTGCCCGGTTACCGCGCATCATCATCATCATCATCATCTGGACTGCACTATCAATAACGGTAAATGAAAATATTTGTGTTCACTAGTAACATATTTGTGTTCATACAGGTACATATTTCTAACCCCATTTTTCCCCACAGGCTTTTAGTCTTGCCAACTGCAGTTTTGGCAACCACAGGGCAGGAACCTAACCCCTGCAGGTGGAAAGGGATTAATGTATTATTAAGTGTTACTAAATTATGTCACAGTCCTTGTTGTCTATTGGTCAGACTGGCAGTAGAGCTGCTATTTACATGTTGCTGGCTTAAGACTCTCTCATCACAGCCCACAATCCCAGCAGTGCTGCACAGGGACCGGGAGAGGAAGCAGGAATTGTACTGTTCAGGTAAGACCCTCGGTTCACTCTATTTTCACAATATTGGAAACAGTATGACTGTGTATAGCCTGTATCATGACCAGTACCAAGGATCTGTAAAGTGTAAGATAATGGAAGATTGCTTTGAATAATAGGTTTTTGCCAGGTGAGCATCATTTTTATTTTGGTGACCATTTCCACCACAGAGTAGTATGTCTCAAAATGTTTTAACCAGAGTCCATAATGCTGTTTTATAGCATGAGGTGACCTGAAAAGGAAGATGTTTGTATCAGTGTCACTTTATTTCCTGTAGAACCGTGTCAGAAATAAGTGGAGAAGTCATTAAGATAAAGCAAATAGAACTTTAATCAAGCCGGCTCGGAAGCCCCACGTCAGGAAATTCCTTCAGTGAGGACTTAATGTTTACAAACATGAGTGCAGCTTTATAGGAAAGTGACATGAAATCTAGTCTGCCACCTATGAGGTGTGTATGTATGTACGGCAAGGTTTTCAAATAATCAGGGGATAGGAATGTCTTTTTCTTTGTCTGGTCAGGCAAACAATTATGTCATAACTACACCTTATCGAATATTGAGCTCTCTTATGGAAATTGCAGTGGCCACCTACAATTTCGTGGAGCTTTACCGTGTATCTCAAATTATGTTTCATCCTGCCCCAGGTCATAAAGGTCAATCTCCAGTTACATAATACATACATTGTTTTTGCTTCTAAGGGAATACAAAAGTTATGTTATTTTTACAAATTCAGTTATTCACATAGTTATTCTGTTGCATTTTAATTTATAAACATTGTACATTCCATAAATCTCAAGAGAAGGGCAATGGACTTATTCTTACTTCATGACTCTTATTCTATTCATTTGAATAATTTGACATCTCCACCAAAAGTACATTATAAATTAACTATCAATACAAGAATATATGCTACTGCGGATGTCATTTGAGCTGTTTCACAATGTATTGCAGATTCCTATAATCTGGAAAACCTTTAATTTCAGTATTTTTACTTATTTCTCCATTAAGTCAACCATCACTTCAGCATTGTGGACCTCAACATCGGTCTGTTCAAGATGCCGTGAGGCTGTCTTTAAAGCCATGCCCTCGGCCTACTGTGTCTCAACGAGAACACCAACGTTTTCTCCATATGCACTGCCACCACGGGTCAGACATCAGTTCCTTTCACGGCACAATTCATAATGTGCATATCTGCCATGTGGAATATATCAGTCATCTGAAGACACAATGTGTGGTTCGCACAACATCAGAGATACTCCTTATAAAAGGCATCTCTATCACATGGACAGTAGTTGACATTCACACAATCTATAAAGTTTCCAGTATAGGGACAATTCAGAATAATAATCTTGATCCCAATTTATCACAAATTATTTCAGTACAGCACTCAGCTGTCGTCAGCAGCATCATATCTCCTGTGTTACTGAATCAACTTTACTTCCTAATGTAAATACTCTTTTGTGTGGAGCTGTCAAACTTTCAAAACAGTGTGCTTATCTCTTTCCTTTTATCTGACTTAAATATCTGAGACTATTTTAAGAATTATTACAGCAGCTCTTTCAACAACATAGTTAATAGTTATTAGGTAAATTATGGCAGTTATTAATCTTTGTTTCTCAATTCATTCTTTACAAATAAACCATAATTTGAAATTATTTCCATAGTTTCATTAGGAACAACTCCTATTATATCTATTTTCATTATTATTATTTATTTCTCTAATATTTCCTTCCAACATTGCCAGTGTCTTGATTTGTATTTTACCCATTAATGGACATTCATTGTCTCAATATATAAATTTACTTTCAATAAACCTTCATCTTTAATAATAGATTATATAATTCCATCCTTATTCTACTAAACCTTGTAATGACTGCTGTACACATACTTACATAAACATTATCATTATATTTCCCAAAAGTTAGAACCGAATTGGCGCTGCTCTAAAGCCAATTCTATCGCCCAATAGACTTATTATGCTATAAAACCTTTTTAACTAGAGCAAATATGTATTATTCGTTCATTACAAAGCATTGGCTTTGTTATCACATACAATTTTAGAACTAGTTTTTCACTCAATTCCCATATACAATAATACAATACACCATAGTAGCATTATTCAGTGTGTATCCACTTACATCACATTGAAACATCACATATCATTTCACACTTAAGTCATACAAACGAACAGCACAATTATTTCAGTCCAGTAGTCACGCTATTAAACTATGGAAAGGATAGTTCATGAAATGCCCATAGTCCCACCAGACTCTGTATCCTTCAATTGTGCTTAGATTTAAAAGATTTAAAAGCGGTTGGAGTTGTAAGACTATTCATGTTTCTTTTCAATCTATTTCCATATTGTTTCTTCTGGCCTTTCTCCAACTTTTCCTGAAAGATAAAATTATGTTATTTTCAGCACCTGTAATCAATCAGAAATGCATTGTTAATAATCTGTCCGTCTATTTCTGGACATCGCCACCCTCCTGTTGTCAATTGGAATCAGCAGAGTTAGTTAGTTTATTACTTTTACCAGAGTATGGTAAGCATCGTATGCTTCCACCATCCCCCTCCCTCCTGTCCGTCCACACACACTGACATCAGTGGCCATGAGGACGGATTATGGGCTGCAGCACTAAGAGCGGAGGCCAGTGTAAGAGGGGAGACTATGCACTTTGCTGTGTCATGGCATGTGAGTAGAGAACCTGTGGACTAAATGTGAGGGAAATTCATTGTTGCTGGTTCCTGTGAAGACAGATAATAGTAGTTATTTTTCTATTCATCTGTATCAACATCAGTATTATTAGCATGAGTAATGTAACTATTCTCGATTTCACAGGACATTACTGTTTGTTGACAATGTTGCTTGGTTTGTAGTAGTACATTTGTATTTAGTTACAAGGCAGCTCTCTTATCTCTCTCAGTGGGGAGCTGACCTCACAGACACTTTCACTGCCCCCCCCCTTTTCTTCCTGGGGGGTGAATCCCTTTCTGATTGATAGGGTATTTCTGTTTGTGAAAGGACTATTTCCATACATTTTCATGACTTTAGGCTTTAAACTATATCTCAATCAATTATTTATTTATTTTACATTAAGTTATACCTTCAGTAACTTCCTTATTTTCCCTCATATTCCATTCAATCTCCATCAAAACTCTTGTGCTGAAAGTGGCAGCACATTTCTTTCACACATACCAAACTCCCTTTTTCCAGCTTCCCAAGCCTTATCAACTCTTAAACCCCTAGTCAACTTCCTCAAACCTTCATCAACATCGCTAAGACCCTCTTAAAACATCACTCTGTATCCTAACAGCTGTTCTTTCTCCTTTTCCTAATTTCTTACTAGACAATTCAAGTTATATTTATTGACATGTATTATTACTATTTATACACATATTCCGCTCCATTATTTGAGTTAATAAATTAAGATATTTACCTAATAAAATATATTTTAGAAAATATGCCTTTTAATTGATTTCAATAATGATTCCCAGATACCTCAGGAAAACAAATTTACAAAAAATGTGTTCAGTCAATGATTTCCCCAATGAAGAGCCTGCGTGGGCACTAAGACTGTCCGCCTTGCGCGGCTCATATATGTCTTTATTGTGTCACTTCCTCCTATTGAAGTCCAATCTACACCGGTACAGGCTCAGAAGAACTGTTCCCAAAGCCAGACTGAACTGATCAATAGTTCATTTCTTACCTACACCTTGTATTTAGGGATCGTATATCTGGGGATTTCAAAAACTCTTCATTGTGGAACTCACAGCTACCAAATGACCACACCTTTAATTTCCTGGAGTATCTGGTTATCTATGTATTCATATCTTCACCAAATTTCACAGTTTCCTCAGATTCCCATTTCAAAAATTAGCTCTAATTCAATTTTCAACATTTTACTTTTTATTTCTGGTTTGTAAAACTCATTCTAATAGTATTTTTATGTTTTATTTTCTCCTTCAAATTATGCAATACTAATTTTAGCTCACTTATTCAATGCTCATAATTTTATATTTCTATAGTATCCTCAAAATTCTTACCCTTTGACTAATTCACTCATCTTAAATCCAAGGTCTAATTTTAACTTTTATTTCAGGTATTTTATGCTATGCACCAATTACCAAATATTTTCTAAAAATAAGACTATAATATGTCACTATACTGTTTACATTCTCCTGCTATGGATTTTACATCAGGCTGTCACTGAGGGCTACACCAGAGTGCTGTTCCTGTGGATTCCATCCTTTAGTTTTCCTTTAATTTGACTTAAGTCTATTTGTCCATAATATGATTTTTTAACAAACAAATTCTTGTCCTTCTGAGTCTTACAGGACACCATGACTATTTATTTACTTTATTATTATTATTAATCTATGTGTTTAGTGTATATTTTGTATTACTTTAACATTATTCTTATAATAGAATATATTATTCATTTCTTATTTCTGATGCTTTATGCACTCTGTATACAGTTAAATGCCTAAATCCTCATTAATCTATTGTTAAAACATCAATAACTGCGTAATTGTAAATATGATTCTGAAATTATTTGTTACTTCCCCTCTCAGTCTTATTCTGGACTATGCATAATATTAAAAATACAATGCATACAAAACAGACATTTACCTTACATAACCTTCAGACTATATATATATACATAAACGCACAAAGCACATACAGATTGAAATCCAAAGATAATTCAGATATTAGATTAGTGGCGTGTTTTGTTGACCCTGCAGTGTCTCAAACAGCCCTTAGCATTTATTTACTTATTATATTGTTATTATTAAAAATGTAAAATAATCTTTCAATTATTTCACTACGTTGGTGTTTTCTTGATCTATTATGATCAATTTCTTCTCTAAATTCTTATTATTCAGACAAAGAATTATAGAAACTTTGTCAGTTTTTATCTTGTTTTTACCTGGGGGTCCAGTCAGGATCCCACTCTGTCTTTACCATTTTAAGTTTAACATTTTTAAACTTCTCTTACCATTTTAAGTTTAACATTTTAAACTTGTAGGAATTCACATACAAACACGTATTTTAACGCCATTATGCCAATCCTATCTTTGCCAACGATGGGGCTATATCACTGGACTTTATGTACCTCAGGTTCCGTCTGGCTTTGACTGTCACTCACTCTGGCCCTAGCGTACAAGGATTTCCTTGCTTAACATCAAGCTCAGTAGGCCTCGTCATACCTTTAGGTTCCTTTGGCATCTCTCCCCGCAGATCTGTCTTACTTGGAGTTCACCCTACTGTGAACCTCCGCTGTGCAGTCAACCTTTCTAATTGTTTTACCTCTACCTCTCCACAGGTTCTCTTTAAATTACAATCTGATAGCCTCAAACAATCCCGAGATCAAATCTAAATATACAGGGTGGTAATTTTTTAAAGATACTCACCCTTGTTTTGGTCCCGTGAGTGGAGGCAAGTTCAGATCCTCGTTCGTGACACCAAGTTGTAGAACCATCTCGGAAATAAGTGGAGAAGTCGTTAAGATAAAGCAAATAGAACTTTAATCAAGCCGGCTTGGAAGCCCCACATCAGGAAATTCCTTCAGTGAGGACTTAATGTTTACAAACATGAGTGCAGCTTTATAGGAAAGTGACATGAAATCTTATGGTCGTTCATCCAATCAGAAGATACAAGTCCGGGTCTGTTTACGATCTGTCTTCCCGTGAAGAGGTGATGGATCCAAAAAGCAGATGTCTGTCTTTGATGTGCACTAGGAAGATGCGATCCCACGGTCGTCATTTACCTAGTGTCAATCGCTCGTTAACAGAAACAATTCCTGCCTATCTGGAGAAACAATTAAGTCACAAATGGATTTTCAACAAAACAGCTGTAGGCTATTTCAGCACTGTGTGATCTTTTGTTACTGACAGGAGTTTCTAACAAATGAACCTTGTTGACCTTTTGCTTAGCCTGCATACAAGCTACTTCTAATGCTAGTATTAATATAAAACATTATATAATTATCACAAAACACTTTCTTCAACTTTCCTATACAGAATCTTCATTTCCCATACTCGACTTGGGCTGAGCATTTAGGATATCAGCAAGATGTATCCTTCCCACAGCAACCAGTATTATCAAGCAAATCCAGTCAATTATATTCATCCAACAACAGAGGAGATTAATCTGTAGGGGCGATTGCAAATAAGAAATCACAAAAAACAATTTTGCCAATCTCTAGCAATCACAGCCTATGTTGATTTGTATGAATTGGCTGATGCACAGTGATGTGTGTTATTGTGTGTGTATGTGTGTTCGCAAGGCATAACTTTCTTATTCTAGTATAATATTCACAAAGTATATTTTTATTTTGCAATAACAAGGGTTGTTTAAGACAAGCACTGTCCTAACAGGAGCACATCAGTTCATCCCCTTCAATTCATCCCCGTGACAATTCATCCCCATGACAATTCGTCCCTGCATCAATTTGCACCTATAACAATTAATCCCTTATGACAATTTGTCCCCATTATTATACATTCTCCACTTGAGCATTTGCATTAACTTATTTTAGAGCCATAGAACACACATGTGTATGTATATATATACATATATAGGCAGGCAATATACATATATATATATAGGCCAATATAAATACACTCACACACACACAATTATTTTGTATTATTTAATATAAGGTATGTGTAATGTCCTCTGTCCTACTATAGCCACGCACGTTCACCACCAGAGGTCACCCCTGCCACAGTTTTATCAGGCTTGTTTCCACGTCAGAGGTATGGGTTTTTGTCCGCAAGTCTTCCATAAGAACATAAGAAAGTTTACAAACAAGAGGAGGCCATTCGACCCATCGTGCTCGTTTGGTGTTCATTAATATCTGAGTGATCCAAGGATCCTATCCAGTCTATTTTTAAATGTTCCCAAACTTTCAGCTTCTACCACATCCATGAAGGCCACTTCTGACCAGGCACTGCTGGACATCTTCGGATTGCGAAGGGAAGTAAGCATGATGTGTCTTTCATCTGCTGCAGTAAGTTTCCTTGGCCGACCACTGCGTCTACGGTCCTCAACGTTGCCCATTTCTTGTGCTTCTTCAAAAAAGCTTGGACAGCACATCCGGAAACCCCTGTCTGCCTTGAAATGTCTGCCTGGGAGAGACCTTGCTGATGCAGTATAACTACCTTGTGTCTTGTTGCCGTGCTCAGTCTTGCCATGGTGTGTGACTTTTGACAGTAAACTGTCTTCAGCAACCTCACCTTGTTAGCTGAGTTTGGCTGTTCCTCACCCAGTTTTATTCCTCCTACACAGCTGTTTCAGACAGCACTTGTAATATTAGTCCTCTATGCCTGCTAGATAGGACTTATTATGCTCCTCGCGTTCTCGATTGTTTTCCTCCTTGCTCCCTTTCCCTTAGCCCTCGTCTGTAACCCTACATCTTGACAGCACTTAGCTTTCACCGTCCAGGAATGGAATTTGTAAAATGTATTATTTTGAATTGCTATGTTTTAGCTAAGTTGAATTTGTAATGATTGATGCCTTGCACTTCTCTGTATTTTTGCACTTTCTTTGCACTTATCTTGTAAGTCGCCATGGATAAGGGCGTCTGCCAAGAAATAAATAAAAATAATATATGTAAATCAGCTATAGTGTTTAACAGTACCCCATCTAAAGTTTGCCACTCTTCATATCTACAATACATGAACGACTATGTAGAAACCCTTAACAGATAACTATAGTCTGTGTAAAGCAGCTATAGAGTGTTTTGCAGTACCCCATTTAAAGTGTGCAACTTTTCAGACCTACAATACATTAACAAAATGGTATAAACCCTTAATCAACATTTATAGACATCACAAAAGGAACGTCGGTTGTGTTTGTGCAACGACAGAAAGGAAGGAAAACTTTTTTTTAAATCCCAACAAAGAACATTTTCATTATTTTACATTTTGTTTACCTTGTTTGACATGAATTGAAAGTTGAACGTTAGAAATCTAGTAAATAAAAATAAAAAGCTAGTGTACCTTCTGTACCAAGTTCCAGAACAACAAATGCAAAAGTCAAGTGTACCTACAGTATATTTTTTCAGACCATTGTAGAGGTTTTAGAGAATTCTCAGGATACACTGATTTTATTACAAAAATAAAATACAAATACAGGTAAACCTGGAGATCTCCTCTCACATGAAGGGAAGAAAATAACTAGGGATGGGAGTTGGAGCTTCACACCTGTACAAAAGACAAAACAAAACAGAGAAAACAACTTTTATTTTTCAACTTGTTGATAAAGAAAATGACTACAAACAATTTACAAAAATGACTACAAAAGATGTAAATCTTTTGTAGTCATTTTGTATTACTTTTGTATAAATACATGTTAATTTGGATTCATATGTTTTTTTTCTGACTTTATGTGAATGAAAAGACACAAATTCATCCGTTTTCTCATTGGAAATAGGTACATTTCAAACTATCACTGTCCTGGTCAGAAAAGCAAAGTTTGTGGGGAATAATAGCCATTTTCTATACTTTTGTGGCATAAGCAATTAGGAAATAACACTTAGTACCCAGGAACAAAAAAAAAACAATGTTACATGGTGTAATATATAGCCACTAGGGCTGGGTATTGCCTACAACCTCACGATATGATACGTATCACGATACAGTGACCACGCTGCGATATGTATCACGATACACATTGATTTTGAATAATGACCATGTCCTACACAGAATTTACTTATTTACTTACAGCTGTTCTTTATTATTTTATATAAAGCAAATGCAAAGCCTTAAGGATCGCACAACGATAGGTTGCGAATGCAACCCCGGTTATCTGAGAAAGAGAAACTGCCCAGAGGGGGAGGGGCTATGCAGTTACTCATGGGAACTCTGTGAACGTAAGTGTATCAAAGCTGCCTACCAGACCAGGGGGTGTATCCCCCCCCAGCAGACCCCCTCTTTCGTCTGCTATAATTAGTGGGACACACACCCCCATTCTTCCTCTTTTGCCGGAGCCAGACTTCCGCACGACAACCCAGCTCTGGGCGGTTTCTCTTTCTCGGATAACCGGGCTTGCATTCGCAACCTATCGTTATCCTTTGAGTCGAGAAACCGCCGAGAGGGGGAGGGGTGAGTGTATACCCAATGTGTCGTGCGGGAGGCCGGCAGCAGAGAGATAAGGAGGCTGCTGCAAGGCCGTGGCCAGATAGGTCAAGGCCTCAACTTCATCAGTAGAACAGCCGAGGTAGGGGAGAGGCCGGGGGCTGATCCCTACCGTGAAGAAGGTAGAAGGGCACATCTGAGGCACAGCCTACGAGGATGTGCACCACTGGTCGTGCACAGACGGACAGAAAACTTGGAGGGGGAGCAGGGCTCAACCACCAACACTGGACGGGAGGCCAGGGGCAGAGCCAACAAGGCTACTGAGGCTCGACTGAAGCCAACACCAGATGTCCTATAGAGGAAGCCGGGCCCGTCACGTCCAGTCTGTAGAAGCGAATGAAGGTGTGCGGCGAAGCCCAAATCACCGCAGCACAGATATCGGAAAGCGTGCCACGAAAAAGGGCCCACGAAGCCACCAGGCCTCGAGTGGAGCATGCCACCAGGTGTTCGGGCACCGGAATGTGCGGTGACTCGGATGCCATAGCAATCGTGTCCACAATCCAGTGGGACAGTTGTTGTTTAGAGACGGCTATCCCCAGCGTCCGTGCTGCGTAAGACACAAAGAGTTGGTCCATAGCACGGCTCCCCCAGTGCAATCCATGTAGCAGTGCAAAGCCCTGACCGGGCAAAGCAGGTGCAGTCCCCTGTCCTCTTCGGATGAGAAAGGTGGAGGATGGAAGGCCATCAACTCCACCGGCGAGTTGACATGGAAAGGGGAGAGGATCTTAAGGAGGAAAGCAGGGTTAGGCCGGAGCATGAGCCTGGACCCGTCGCCAGCAAAGCGAGTGCAAGATGGGTGCACCGAAAGTGCATGCAGCTCACCTATGTGTTTCGCAGATGTGATGGCCAGCAGAAACGCCGTGTTCATCGAGACCAGCCTCAACTCAGCCGAGTAGAGAAGAAGCACTTGGGGGCCGAAGCCGACGTGCACCCTTCAGGAACTGAGACACCAGGAAATGGGCTCCAGGTGATGCACCGTCAATGTGGACATGGCACGCAGAGATGGCCGCCAAGTACACCTTGAGGGTGCATACACTGCGTCCAACAGCTCCTGCAGAAACTCTAGGATCATCACTATAGGGCAGGTGACCGGGTCATGAGACACGAGACACGTCCAACAAGACACGAGGTCCACAAACCAGGGGCGGCGTGGCCGCCTGGGGGCGACCAGCAGGACTGTGGCTCTCTCCCTCCAGATCACTGCCAGTATGGCTGGGAGAAGAGGGAGTGGCAGGAAGGAGTAGAGGAGACTGCGTGGCCACGAGTGTGCCAGAGCGTCGATCCCTAACGGCCCGTCGAGGTCTCGGACGGAGAACCATTGAGAGCAGTGCGTGGACTCTCGAGTGGCAAAGAGATCTACACGCGCCCTGCCGAACCGGTGCCAAATCCGCATTACCAGTTGCGGGTGAAGTCGCCACTCCGAGGCCAGGGGAGGTCCTCTGGAGAGGAGGTCTGCCGCTGTATTGGAGTGACCTCGGAGCAAGCAGAATAGGGGATGCGCCCAGAGCAACAGGTGGTGAGCCAGGCGATTGAGTGCAGTCGATCACAGTCCACCCTGCCTGTTGATGTAGGCCACCGCAACCGTGCTGTCCATCCAGATCCAGCGCGTGACGGTCCCGCAGGACTGGTGTGAAATGTCTCGTGGCCAGGCAGATGGGCCGGAGTTCGAGCACATTGATGTGGGGGGCTGGGTGAGCTTCGCCCCACACTCCCCTGACTCCGCGACCATTGCAGACGGCGCCCCAGCCGTGAGTGACACGCCAGAGTGACACACACTCGGAGGAGGCGATCGCATCGTGGATGCATGCGAAAAGCAGCAAACCACCACTGTAGGGGCCTCAACCGCAGGAGGCCCAGTGGCAGGGCTTGAGACGCTCAACCCGAAGTGAGAAAGGCACAAAGTGATGGCAGTAACTCTCAAGGGCGCCAAGAAGGCACGCATGGCAATGGAATCGAGGCACAGCCCTAGAAACTGTGCCTGTTGAGTTGGCGTTAAACGGCTCTTCTTCCAGTTGACCCGAAGTCCTAGACCACGAACTGCTCCCTTGATTGTGCACACACTAGCCAGTTGTCTAGGTAATTCAGGATGTGGATGCCCTGAAGCCGCAGGGGGGCCAGGGCGGCATCCATGCACTTGCTGAAAGTGCGAGGGGCTAGTGACAGGCCGAAGGGGAGGACAGCATATTCGTATGCCTTGCCCTTGAAGGCAAAGCATAGAAACTTCCTGTGGTGCTGCGGGGTCGGGACATGAAAGTAAGTGTCTTTCAAGTCGACCGTGATGAACCAGTCTCCTGGCCAAATGGCATGGGAGATGGTGCGCTGTGTGAGCATCTTGAAGTGCAAAACCTTCAGGTGGCGGTTCAGGGCTGTCAGATCTAAGATGGGGCGGAGACCGCCATCTTTCTTGGGCACCAGTAAGTAGGGAGAGTAGAAACCCTCGTGCTGCACCAGAGGTGGCACTTCGCAGATGGCGTGCTTCTTGAGCAGGGCCAAGATCTCTGTGCGAAGTGCGGCACGCTGCAAGCTGTCCTTCACGCGTGTGCGTGGCTGCGGCCGGGGCGCTTGAGGTCTGGGTGGCACCTGAGGAGTGCGTTGTGGATAGACCTGAGCCAGCTGGGCAGACTATTCCCTCGCTCGCAGTGAGCGGGTGAGCATGGCCTAGACCACAGGGCCAAATGTGAACCCGTGTGAGATAGGCGCGTCAATAAAGCGGGCCCTGTCCGCCTCTGGGAAAAGTCTGGCCTGGGATAGCCACAGCAGTCGTCTCGCAGCCACCATCGCTGCCAAGGACCGGCCTGTGGCCCGGGCGCCGTGACGCAATGTGTCCACCAGGAGGTCACCTGTAGCTGCCAAGGGTCTCTATCAAGCCAGCCATGTAGAGAGCAAATAGGCTGGCGGTGTTCTGCAGGCGTGCCACCTGGGCCCCGGCTGCATAGGCTTTTAGGATTCAGTCGACACCGGCGGGAGTGACACCAGGGTGGCGATGGTTGAATCCACCAAGGGGAAGGACAAGAGGCCTGCGTCCTGAGCGCCTTGGACTCAGCTAAAGGCCTCACCGCCACGGGTCGGGGCGGGAGCCGAAGCCGGCCTGTTCCACGTGGCCTGCAACTCCGTGAGGAAGTCAGACAGCATGGGAAGCCGCAGGACGTCCCACAGCTGGTTGAGGCGGTCATTGAGCGCTCGGACATCAGCGTGGCAGCTTTGAGGCCAGGCGGAGCATCGTTGTCTCCTGCTAGGGGGGGAGCCCGAAGCAGGGGAGGACGGCTGTGCGGAAGGAATAGCAGTAGGCGAGAGCGGGGACAGGCGGGGCGAGAGCCGGAGCAAAGGCACCGAGCCTGAGGCCTGAGAGGCACTGTCCTGAGAGGCCGTAAGTGACCTCTGGCCAGATGCCCTGCTCACACTGAAGATCACACTAGATACAGTGGAGATGTACTCAGACTTCAGGACTTGCAGTGCAGCGGCGCCGAGATGCAGACGCACTGAGGCGCACCAGGCTGAAGATTGCCGGGGCCCGCAGGTACGTGGCGTTTAAACACACTGAGGCTGACTAAAGTCACACTGGACGCAGTGGAGATGCACTCAAGCACTCAGTGTGCAGGCAAGAGCAATCTCCCTGGAAACAAAAACGCTCCTAGAGCCCTAGGAGGAAGGGAAATGCAGGCTACAGTAGATGGTGTAGCCGGGGAAGGTACTCCTTTCCCGGCTCGGGATCGGCGGGAGTCCGGGGACCAAGGGGGCCCAGCGGACCTTTTTTCTTTGTTTTTACCCATGACACACACCCCCCCGGTCCAGTAGGCAGCTTTGATACATTTACGTTCCCATGAGTAACTGCATAGGCCCTCCCCCTCTGGGCAGTTAAGGATAACTTAAAATTCAGGACCACAGAGATCTTAAAAGTAAAATAAAATATTCTGTTATAAATACATGCAAATAAAATATTATTAAATTTTTTAACTTAAAATGGTCTTTTCTGTTCTCTCTTATGCTTTTAGTTTTTTGATGCAACAATAATATTCTAGTTTCACTTTACTTTATGTACACTTCTATAAGATGTACAATTACTGTAAGAATGTTCACCTGACATATCAGTTCTTTTATAAAAAATAAAAAAATACATAAAACTATTTTAACAAACTCAAAAGCGGCCTTGTACTGGCAACTAAGGCTTAGTATGTTTTCAGATTTTTATGAAGAAACAACAGTTGGTCAACATGCTATGGCTTCAAAGCACTTCTTTGGGCTGTAACTATGTCAGCAGTAACTATGTCAGCAGTGCTGTGTGGGGGATGGGTTCAGCATGTGGTGCGGCATCTCTGCACTGGGATCCCTGTGAAAACACTGACTCAGGCAAAAATACTCACAACTGACCAGCACGACTCTTATTTTCACGCTCATAACTGCCAAGTCCCAACCGATTTGCTTAAAAGAACTACAGATATGTTATATAGACAAGCACTTGAATATATATCATGTAAGTGTCGGCTATACGCGGATTGATTTACCTTTTTAAATATGAGGTAAATGTAATACATTTGTTTTTTATTTATTTATATTGGGCCGTTTCAATAGCACATTCAAACCCATATTGGTGAAACCCTCTACTTTAAATTGTTATGCAGTTTATTTGTCAAATCATACTTCTTCTAGTAGTGGGACTTTTCCCTTAAAGGAGGGGTGCGACGGGCGGACAAAATGGCTACTGTAGACACGTTTCAATCTGTTCAGCAGTAATTTTATTGACCCGACATTGAGTATATTGATGTACCACTCATGTACAATTGATGTAATAGCAAGTTATGATAATCAGAGAGAGTAATATACATGTTTAGTTCTTCCATTGAGGAAGAAATGTGCATAGGTATGTTTCTTTTTCAAAGCTGCCATATCGATACAGTAGCATCTGCATCGATGCACGCATCAGCAAGGAGTACGTCACCATATTTTGCCCTATCGATTTTTTGAACACAGCCCCCATAGCCACTGTCTTTAGGTTATTCAAGCATCTAAAACATTAAAAAAGTGTGTGTTATGTAACACAGGTATTTGGTTAAGGACTTAAAACAATACATCTACTGCCTGAAGAATGCTGACCAGCACCAATCAACTCATCAAACACAAGCAAACTAAACAAATTTAGGTCCATGTTAATTATTATGCAATGTTAAATCTATGTGCAGAATTGTAGTCATTTCTGATATATAAGACTGCAACCTATTGTCTATCTGAAGATATAAACTCTCAGCTCCCATCCCTAGTTATTTTCTTCACTTCATGTGAGAGGAGAGCTCCAGGTTTACCTGTATTTGTATTTTATTTTTTGTAATAAAGGTGTTACAACTTCATCAGTGTATCCTGAGTATTTTCTAAAACCTCTACAATGGTCTGAAAAAATATACTGTAGGTACATTTGACTTTTGTATTTGTTGTTCTGGAACTTGGTACAGAAGGTACACTAGCTGTTTATTTTTATTTTTTCCTGAAACTAACCGTACAGGTGTGGAACTTGATACAAAACTAGATTTCTAACGTTCAACTTTCAATTCATGTCAAACAAGGTGAACAAAATGTAAAATAATGAAAATGTTCTTTGTTGGGATTTAAAAAAAAGTTGTCTTTGGCTTCCTTTCTGTCGTTGCACACACGATAGAAAGGACACACCGACGTTCCTTTTGTGATGTCTATAAATGTTGATTAAGGGTTTATACCATTTTGTTAATGTATTGTAGGTCTGAAAAGTTGCACACTTTAAATGGGGTACTGCAAAACACTCTATAGCTGCTTTACACAGACTAGATGTCTGTTAAGGGTTTATACATAGTCGTTCATGTATTGTAGATATGAAGTGTGGCAAACTTTAGATGGGGTACTGTTAAACACTATAGCTGATTTACATATATTATTTTTATTTATTTCTTGGCAGACGCCCTTATCCATGGCGACTTACAACATAAGTGCAAAGAAAGTGCAAAAATACAGAGAAGTGCAAGGCATCAATCATTACAAATTCAACTTAGCTAAAACATAGCAATTCAAAATAATACATTTTACAAATTCCAGTTTACAATTTACACAAGTATAGTAAGAGACTTCCTACATCCTGGACGGTGAAAGCTAAGTGCTGTCAAGATGTAGGGTTACAGATGAGGGCTAAGGGAAAGGGAGCAAGGAGGAAAACAATCGAGAACGCGAGGAGCATAATAAGTGCTATCTAGCAGGCATAGAGGACTAATATTACAAGTGCTGTCGGAAGAGATGCGTCTTGAGTAAGCACCGGAATGAGGTCAAGGACTCTGCTGTTTTGACTTCAGTGGGCAGGTCGTTCCACCACTTAGGGGCCAGGGATGAGAAGGAGCGGGCTCTGGAGGAAGGAGAGTGGAGAGGAGGCAGAGTTATCCTTCTGGCACTGGAGGAGCACAGTGGTCTGGAGGGGACGTATGGAGAGACGAGGGTCAGAAGGTAGCTTGGTGCAGTGTGGTCGAGACAGCGGTAGGTGAGGGTCAACATCTTATGGTAATAGGAGGCAGACGTTATTATTATTTTTTTTTATTTCTTGGCAGACGCCCTTATCCAGGGTTAAAATAAAGGAAATCTTTCTGCAATGTTCAACTCAATTTATAGTACAAAAAAGTATTTGATAAATCAACTATGAATTGGGAAGGAAGGGGTTAATAAAGTGTTTATTGCTTACATTTACAGAGCATTAATTATGACAGTTATAACTTGCTTGCAGAATCGCATTAATTTGTTGAATAAATAGACTCGATTATAAATGGCTTTAGTAACATCGACAAAAGCATTTATTAATGGTTTAAAAAGTGATAGGTAAATCCTTAGTAATGTGCTTTATAAACTAGAAATAATGGCAATAATAAAGTATCTATTCATCTATGCACCGTACAAATATAGTAAAAGCATGAGTTCCCTGCTTACACCATCCCCTGCCTACTGTTTCCCAAGCCCTCCCTTGAGAACCCCAGACACCGCATCCTACCCCACACAGTTTCATACTGCTATAGTTTCTGTGTTAATAATAATAACCAATATAGCTGCGACAACATGGTGTACGTGAAAACACCCACATAAAATATGAACCTGAATAAACAAAACCTGGGCAAAAAAATGCAATTCAGAATTTATGTTTGAATTTCAAAACAGTTCCCCAAGGGAGTATGGGTCATCACCTCTGACATGGAAGCACATGAAAAGCCTCATAACAAAGCTGCTGATTTAATTAAGCTAAACAAGCTGTACATTTATGTTTGTTTTATAACAATATATACACACACAGCTTGATTCAAAGTGTCCATCCTAGTTTAGAGGTTTGCCAGTGATGTTAAGGCTTGTCCGGCACAAGGGTTAGGGGAGGTTTGTTGAGAATTTTAATTTAGGTCAAAAAGGGGGCACATTGCAAATATGGTTTAGTGACATTATCGTTATTTACCTGATATGTCTTCATGTACTGACGAATATAGCATGTTCAACCTTATGATTGTCACAGACCCGTCTAGCACCTATACAATCCCTGTCTAATGCACCGCCACATATCCCCACCCTAGGTCGCCATTGCCTCATCCATACCAGTTTCCTCTCCCAGTTCACCGCATGCAATCATTCAATCAGCACAAACAATCACCTTGACAACTCACCACACACCTGTTGTCCATCATCTGTTCTTCACACCGGCCTTTACAAACCCCTCCCTGACTCACAGTCATCACGATTATTTCTGTCTACATCTCTGAGCAGTCTCCTGTGCTTTGTTATATATTTGAATTTGACACTCTGTACGCCACCACAATGGATTTGAAATGAAACAATGAATATGTGCTTTAAGTGTAGACTTTCATCTTCTATTTGAGGGTAGTTACATCCAAATTGGGTGAACAGTGTAGGAAATACACCCATTTTTATATGTGGTCCCGAAAGTAATTGGACAAACTAACATAATCATGAATTAAATTGTGAGTTTCAATACTTGGTTGCAAATCCTTTGCAGTCAATGACTGCCTGAAGTCTGGAACCCATAGACACCACCAGATGCTGAGTTTCTTCCCTGGTGGTGCTCTGCCAGGCCTGCACTGCATCTGTCTTTAGTTCCTGCTTGTTCCTGGGGCATTTTGCCTTCAGTGTTGCCTTAGAATTCAAAACAAGCCAATCAGAGAGATAGCAAATGTGGCCAAGTCAACTATTTGGTACATTGTTAAAAAGAAAGAACACACTGGTGAGCTCAGGAACAGGCCTGGAAGACCTAGGAAATCAACTGTGGTGGATGACAGAAGAATTCTTTGCCTGGTGAAGAAAAAACCCTTCACAACAGTTGGACGAGTGTCTGAAGGTAGCTTGGTGCAGTGTGGTCGAGACAGCGGTAGTTGAGGGTCAATGTCTTGAACTGAATGCGTGCCGCTATTGGGAGCCAGTGGAGGGAGCGGAGCAGTGGAGTAGCGTGTGCAAATCGTGGCAGAGAGAATACCAAACGAGCCGCAGAATTCTGGATGAGCTGGAGTGGGCGGGTAGTAGGGAAGGAACTGCTCATGATCCGAAGCATACCACCTCATCTGTGAAGCATGGTGGAGGTAGTGTTATGGCATGGGCATGTATGGTTGCCAAGGGAACTGGTTCCCATGTATTTATTGATGACTTCTGCCAAAAGCAGCAGGATGAATTCTGAAGTGTTTAGGGCTATATTATCTGCTCAGATTCAGCCAAATGCTTCAAAACTCATTGGATGGTGCTTTACAGTGCAAATGGACAATGACCCGAAGCATACTGTGAAAGCAACCCAAGACTGTTTTAAGTTGAAGAAGTGGAATGTTCTGCAATGGTCAATCACCTGACCTGAATCCAATTGACCAATTGATCACAATTTAATTAATAATTATGTTAGTTTGTCCAATTACTTCTTGTTTTCTTTCCAATCCATTGTGGTGGCATACAGAGCCAATATGATGACAATTGTGTCACTGTCAAAATATTTATGGACCTAACTGTATTATAATATTTTATTCAATATTGTATATTTATGGTTCCAGGAATCGGTGCTGTTTTTGGTTTTTTTTAACTGTTTTGTTGACATATGATTAATTAAACCATTTAAATGATCTATTTACTAATTATAACAAATAATATTGAATAAAGGGATGCATGCCCCTTTAAATAAATGTCTATAGCTGCTGCCACATCAATGCAGCAATATGCCTTAATTACGATGATGATGATGATGATGATGATGATGATGATGATTATTATTATTATTATTATTATTATTATTATTATTATTATTATGTATTTCTTAGCAGAGTACTATATCCAGGGTGACCTACAAAACATAACAGCATTACAAGAGTGCAATACAGTCTAGAATTACAGATCAAAGCATAGTACAAATTAGTTCAAAGTTCCAACATTTACAAAAGATATATTGTGCATAAGAGAAAGCATAAGATACAGTTAATACAAGTCCTACATCCTAGATTGTGGGTTAATAATTGCAGACAAGGTGTGAAGTCATAGTTAATAGCTCAAGGGAAAGGAACATAGGGGCAATCAATACAAACACTATTCATAGAAATACTAATTGAGATGATTAAAGGAATGGGAGATTATTAATCAATATGCAGTTT